>NC_135350.1:21645433-21954409 GCF_023851605.1 Tamandua tetradactyla | reverse complement strand
TAGGAGCAAGGAAGGGTACTCAATCAAACTCCAATTGCACTTTTAATTAACAAATTTGAATTGATGAATATAGGCTCTGAGCATAGATAAATCCAGAGCAAGCATGAAACAAAACCTGAGGTCTCTCCCAGCAGAGAGGAGGTGGGGCTGATGGAAAAATAAAACAACAACAACAAAAAACAGACTTTTGGAATTGGCTGAGCTCAGAACAATGGAAAAGGGCTGGGACCCAAGAAAAATCTCACCTAGAGTTGGGTACCAACTTTGGCTTTTGATTGGCAAATCTGGGAGTGGGGGGCTGTGGATCAGCTTTGAAAAGGATTTTTTTTTAACTTTTTCAAACATCATATTAAAGAAAGTCTCATATATTTTCAGTTGTCAGCTCTGACCCAGCAAGGGCAGAATTAATGTATATCTGAGAGACAAAGTAGCTAGTCAGGTGAGGAGACAATTCCCTACAGCACATATCTTCCCCAAGAAAAGGAGGGACAAGGCCCAGCACAAGTGGCAGCTCTTGTTCAGAGAATTCAAACCCCAGGGGCTGGAAAACAGAAATAACTTAAGCCTGCTTTCTACCTCACCCTCTGTCCCATTCCAGGGACAAGGCCAGCAGAGAATTAAAGACACCACACCACTTTATGCTGGTGGAGAGCTGTGTGCTGACAAGTACCATCTGCTAGGCAGGATAAGAAAAGCACAGAATCAAGAGGCTCTACAGGAAAGACTGATAACCTGTTGGGTCTCATCATCAGGGAAACTTGATACTGATTGCACCTTTCTTTTGAGACCTGGGCCTCTTGTGTGGGAAAATCTAATTGGGGTCAATCATATCTGAGGAGACCCTCTTCAAAATAAAGTTTCATATAAGCAGGGCAAGAACCAGAAAAACAAGAGCTGAAAAATTCTGATCAGTTGAACAGAAACTATGCTAGAGGTCTTGAATAAGTTGAACTCAGGTCAAAGAACAAATAAAGAAAAAAGCCAAACTAAAAGAAAAACAAAACCTAGGTAAAAGAGAGAAAAGAACATCCAAAATAAACAAATCAAGGAAGTTAGATGCCTAGACACCAGCAAAAAGTCAGAGTCATACTAGGAAACACAAAGATATGGACCAATTAAAAGGAACAAACTAATAATTAAAATGAGATATGGGAGATGAGACAATTAATTAAAGATGGTCAAACAAACCTTCTAAAACAATTCAACAAGTTAAAAGAAGATATGGCAAAGGAGATGAAGGATATAAAGAAGACATTGGGTGGCCATAAAGTAGAACTTGAAACCTTGAAAAAACAAGTGACAGAACTTATGGGAATGGAAGGCACAACAGAGGAAATGAAAAGCACAAAGAATACATACAACAGCAGATCCGAAGTGACAGAAGAAAGGCTTAGTGAACTAGAGTAGAAGACATCTGAAATCCTACACACAAAAGAATGGAAAAATATGAGCAAGGTCTCAGGGAATTGAATGACAACATGAAGTCTCCAGAAGAAGAAGAAAAGGAAAAAACTTGGGAATGAAAATTTCCCAACTCCAATGAAAAACATAAAGTTACAGACCCAAGAAGTGCAGTGTACCCCAAACAGAATAGATCCAAATAGACATACTCCAAGACAATTACTAATCAGAATGCCAAATGCCAAAGACAAAGAGAGAATTCTGAAATCAGTAAGAGAAGAGATATCCATCACACATAATGGGTGCATGGTAAGACTATGTGTGGATTTCTCAGCAAAAACCATAGAGGCAAGATGGCAGTAGGATGATAAATTTAAGATATTAAAAGAGAAAAACTGCCTACAAAGAATTCCTTCAAAAATGAGGGAGAGTTTAAAATATTTTCAGACAGACTATTTGAGAGAGTTTATGAAAACGAAACCTCCTCTAGAAGAAATATTAAAGGGAGCACTACAGGCAGATAGGAAAAGACGGGAGAGATAAATGTGGAGAAAAGTATAGAAATGAAGACTATCAGTAAAGGTAAAAGGAGAAAAACTGAGATATGACATATAAGATCCAAAATACAAAATGATAGAAGAGAGTACTGCCTTTACAGCAATAACATTGAATGTTAATGGATTAAACTCCCCAATCAAAAGACATAGAATGGCAGAATTGGTTAAAAACAGGACCCATCTATATGCTGTCTACATGAGACTCATTTTAGACCTAAGGACAGAAATAGGTTGTAAGTGAAAGGATGGAAAAAGATATTTCATACTAAACAACAACCAGAAAAATATAGGGGTAGCTTTATTAATATCAGACAAATTAGACTTCAAAAGTAAAACAAATAAAAGAGACAAAAAGTACATTATGTATTGATAAAAGGGACAGTTCATCAAGAAGACATAAAAACATAAATATTATGCACTGAGCCAGAGTGCCCCAAAATATATGAGCACACACTTACTACACTGAAGAGAGAAGTAGACACCTCTACAACAATAGATAGAAACTTCAATACACTGCTGTCATTAATGCATAGGACATCTAGACAGAGGATCAATAAGGAAACACAGACTTTGAATAGTATGATAAATTAACTAGACTTAATGGAAGTTTACTGCACATTACACTCCAACAGCAGGGAAATATTTTTCTCAAGGGCTCATGAATCATTCTCCAGGATAGACCACATTCTGGGTCACAAAGCAAGTCTCAATAAATTTAAAAAGATTGAAATTACACAAAACACTTTCTCAGAACATAATGGAATGAAGTTGGAAATCAATAGCAGGTGGAAGATGAGAAAATTAACAAATATATGGAGGCTAAACAACACACTCTTAGCCGGGGGTCAAGAAAGAAACTATGAGAAAAATCAATAAATATCTTGAGTCAAATGAAAATGAGGACACAACATATCAAAACTTATTGGATGCCACAAAGGCGATGCTGAGAAGGACAATTATTTCCCCAAATGCCTATATTAAAAATGTAGAGGGCGGGCCACGGTGACTCAGCAGGCAGGAATGCCTGCCTGTGATGCCAGAGGACCCGGGTTCGATTCCCGGTTCCTGCCCATGTTAAAAAAAAATGTAGAAATAGCAAAAATCAAGGAATTAACTGTCCCCTTGGAGGAATTAAAGAAGAAACAACAAACTAATCCCCAAACAAACAGAAGAAAAGAAAAAAAAAACAGAAGGAAAGAAATAACAAAGATAAAAGGAGAAATAAATGAAATTGAGAAGATGGAAACAACAGAGAGAATAAACAAAACCAAAAGTTAGATCTTTGAGAAAACCAATAAAATTGATAGACCCTTACCTAGGCTGACAAAAAAAAGAGAGGATACAAATAAATAAAATCAGAAATAGGAGAGGGGATATAACTACTGACCACATAGAATAAAAGGAGATAGTGAGAAGATACTACAAAGAACTATATGCTAATAAACCAGAAAACTTAGACAAAATGGGCAACTTCCTAGAAAAGCATGAATAAAACTGACTTAAGAAATAGAAGACCTCATCAAGCCAATCACAAGTAAAGAGATCAAATCAGACATCAAAAGGCTCCCAGTAAAGAAAAGCCCAGGACCAAATGACCTCACATGAATTCTACAAAGCATTCAAGAAAAAATTGGAACCAATCCTGCTCAAGGATTCATAAAATTCTTCATAAAATTGAAGAGAAAGGAAAGCTGCCTAACTCATTCTATGAAGCCAACATCACCCAAATACTGAAGCCAGCCAAACATACTGAAAGAAAAGAAATTTATAGACTAATTAATGAATATAGATGCAAAAATTATCAACAAAATACTTACAGATAGAATCTAGCAGCACATTAAAAGAATTATGCACCATGATCAAGTGGGATTTATTCCAGGTTTGCAAAGCTGGTTCAACAATAAGAAAACCAATTAGTGTAATAGATCAACAAATCAAAGTGGAAAAAATTACATGATCATCTTGTTTGATGCAGAAAAGGCATTTGACAAAATTCAACATCCTTTCTTGATAAAAACACTTCAAAGGATAGAAATAAAAGGAAACTCACCCAACGTGATAAAGGGAATATATGAAATTCCCAGACTAACATCATACTCAATGAGAAAATACTGAAAGCTTTCTCTCAAAGATCAGGAAAAAGACAGGGATGCCCACTGTCACCATTGCTATTCAACATTGTGCTGGAATTTCTGCCTAGATTATTAGGTAAGAAAGAGAAATTAAAGGCAGAAAGAAGAAATAAAACTCTCACTGTTTGCAGATGTCATGATACTATATGTAGAAAATCCAAAAAAAACTACAACAAAGCTAATAGAGCTAATAAATGAGTACAACAAAGTAGCAGGATACAAGATCAACTTGGAAAAGTAAGAAGTATTTCCATATACTATGTAATTAGCAATCTGAGGAAGAAATCAAGAAAAAAATTCCATTTACAATAACAACCAAAAGAATCCAATATTTAGGAATAAATTTAATCAAGGTGACAAAAGTCCTATACATGGAAAACTTGAAAAAAATGCTAAAATAAATCAAGGAAGGCTTGAATAAACTGAAGGACGTACCATATTCATGGATATAAAGACTAAATATGGTTAAGATGTCAATTTGATGCAATTCCAATTAACATCCCAACAACTTACTTTCAGAAATAAAATAAAATTAGCAGACTTATGTATATGGACAGAGTACCCCAAATAGCTAGATGCATCTTGAGAAAAATAAATGAAGTGGGAGGTCTCACAGTATCTGAACTTAAAGCATAAAACAAAGCTACAGAGGTCAAAACAGCATGGGACAGGCAACAGTGGCTCAGTGGCAGACTTCTTGCCTGCTGTGCCAAAGACCCAGGTTTGATTCCTGGTGCCTGCCCATGCAAAAAAAAAAAAACCCAGCATGGTACTGGCATAAAGATAGATCTACTGACCAGTGGAATTGAATTAAGTGTTCAGAAATAGACCCTTTCATCTACGGACAATTTATCTTTGATAAGGCAGTGGTGTTGACGCAACTGGGACAGAGCAGCCTCTTCAAAAAATGCTGTTTGGAGATCTGGATATCTAATCCAAAAGAATGAAAGAGGACACCTATCTCACACCATACAAAAATTAACTGAAAATGGATTAAAGACCTACATTTTAGAACTAAGACTGTAAAATTTTTAGAAAAAAAGTATAGGGTAATATCTTAAAGATCTTGTGATAAAAGTGGTTTCCTGGACCTTATACCCAAACAGCAAGTGATGAAACAAGAAATAGATAAATGGGATATCCTCAAAAGTGAACACTTTTGTGCATCAAAGGACTTTGACAAGAAAGTAAAATGGCAGCCTATGTAATGGGAGACACTATTTGGAAACTACATATCATATAAGATTTTAGTATCAAGATTATATAAAGAGATCCTACAACTCAACAAAAAAAAGGACAACCCAATTGAAAAATGGGAAAAGACATGGACAGACACTCCAAAGAGGGAATACAAATAGATCAAAAACATATGAAGAGATGCTCAACTTCATTTGCTTTTAGGGAAATGCAAATCAAAACACACTGAGATATCATCTCACACCTAGTAGAAAGGCCACTATAAAAAAAAAAACAGAAAATTACAAGTGCGAGAGAGGAAGTGGAGAAAGAGTTTCACTTATTCACTCTCGCTGGGCATGTAGAATGGTGTAACCACTCTGGAAAGCAGTTTGGTGGTTCCTCAGGAAGATACAACTGCTTGTATCAGAAAGATACAATTGCTGAAGAAAAGGTGGAGGGAGTGATGTACCAATTCACTGTCAGTAGGGAAGAAGAATGGTGCAGCCACCCTGGGGGGCAGAGAGGTAGTTTCACAAGAGGCTAAGTATAGAGTTCCCATGTGATCTGCAACCCCATTATTAGGTGTATACTTGGAAGAACTGAAAGCAGGGATATGAATATACATTTGCATACTGGTGTTTATGTCAGCAGTATTCATGATTTGCAATGACTTGCCTATTATATCTTCTGAAGAAAAGGAAGGGAGAACTATGGTGTATACATACAGTGGAATATTGAGTGGCTGCAAGAAGGAATGACGTTATGAGGCATGCAAATAGGTTAATGAATCTTGAGGACAGTATGTTGAGTGAAATAAGCCAGAAATGAAAAGAAAAAATATGGTAAGACCTCACTACTATGGAGTAACTATCATGTGCAAACTCTGAGAATTGAATTTGAGAGCATAGGTTATCAAGTGATAGAATGTGTGCTGAGATTGAGTAATCAATGATTAAGGAGTACAGATACTCAAAAAGGCTTATTGTAATAGTTCCTAGATTGTAAACTGTTACAGCAGTCACATCTATTGCTGAGTTCCAACTGTTATTTCTAAATTCTGAGATGCTGAACTCCTTGTGCATAACCTCATCATTTCCTGGAAATTTCAGTATCTGTGTCACACCTGAGACTCAGAATTAGAGTTCTGCAGCTTTGAAAGTCAGCCTTATCCCTACAGCAAATGTTAAAGAAGCTGAAAGTGAGATCAGACTTCCATTAGAGATATGAATGAAGCTGATTCGGTTAGGACTAAGGTAAATCCAAACACCCAATAAAGGATTATATTAGGATTCTCTAGAGAAACAAAATCAACAGGAGATATCTATGAAGATGAGATTTATAAAGGTGTCCCATGCAACCATGGGAATGGAAGAGTCCAAATCTTCAGGGCAGGCAGCGAATTTGGTAGCACCAATGAAGGGTCATAATAAACTCCACAGGAGAAGTTCACTGCTGTAGAAGCAGGAAAAAAAAAATCTCTCTTCTACCTTAAAAACTGATTGGATTATCTCCCTTTGGGAGACACAACTTAGTTGATGGCAGATGTATTCAGCCACAGATGCAATCAACTGACTGATGATTTAATACAACAGCCTTCTGGTTTATCACTGAGCCACAAAATACCCTTGCAGCAATGGTTAAGCCAGTGTTTGCCTGACTAGACAACTGGGCATCACCACTTTTCCATATTGACACTGGAACCTAACCATCACAATCCAACCCCTGTCAACTTGGCAGTTATACACATCACCTGGAAACATGCTTAATTTCCTTATGGAACACCATAAAAGACATGTGCTTCACCTAATGATACTCAACTATCCTGAGTACAACTGGATATGCACTACATCTCTCCAGAATAGGATGCAAGTCCTTAAGTAACGCTCACTCTTAAACTTCATATCCTATAACTTAAATACTATAACATAAAAAATACAAATTATGTCATATGATAAGAGGAAAACAAGGTATTTGCTTATGTGCAAATACAAACTTAAAACAAGAGCAAATATTCATTCAATCATAATCCTCATTTCTGTAACTTGTCATGTAGTTGTAGTTCATAAACTACCTTCTCTTACTACCCATCCCATGTGCCCTTTACCCTCAGCAAGCACTGCAGCTGGCCTTGGTACTTTTCCAAGTAGGGTGATCCAAACATTCATTCCTGAAGTTTCTGGGCCATAGGTAGTCTTGCCTGGATTGGGTTGTTGCAGTTTTCCATTGACTTTAATCACAGGGCACGGTAGTACTAAGAGCACCCTAGAGGATCATCTGTATCCAGAAAAACTCTTCCATACCTCTATTGTGTAGTTGCAGCCCTATTTCCCCTTGATAGTCAGGATCAATCACCCCAGACAAAACAGTAGTCCCCCTTCATGCCTGTTGATTCACGGGCATGAGAAGCCCAAAGTGATCAGGTGGCAGTCTTAACTCCTAGTTCAATGGAATCATTATTTTGTCTCCTGGTTGGAGCACTCCTCCTTTTGAAACTAAGATATGTAGACCAGAAGAACTTAAGGTTTCAAGGACAGGAATCAAAATTTTCCTAATGGATCATTGGGGGCTATAGTGAGTGGTGCCACTCCTATTTCCACCCCTTGATTCCTGGACCTGTGAATCCTGACTATGGGAGAAACAGCACCATAGAGTGGATGCTGATTCAGAGCACATAAAGTGTCCTGGAGAACATTGCCCCAGCCCTGCAATGTTGTCACTTAGTAGGTACCATAATTGGGACTTCAAAAAGCCATTTCACCATTTAGTCAACCCAGCTGCCTCTAGATGATGGGGAACATGCTAAGACCAGGAAATACTATTAGCATGTGCCCATTCCCACACTTTATTTGCTATAAAGTGTGTTTCTTGATCAGAAGCAATGTTGTGTGGAATATCATCATGGACAAGGCATTCTGTAAGTCCATGGATGGTAGTTTTTGTAGAAGCATTATGTGCAGGGAAGACAAACCCATATCCAGAGTATGTGTCTGTTCTGGTTAGAACAAATCACTGCCCATTCTATGATTGAAGAGTTCAATGGAATCAACCTGCCACCAGGTAGCAGACTGATCACCTTGGGTAATGATGCCATATCAGGGACTGAGTGTGGGTCTCTGCTGCTGTCAGATTGGACACTCAGCAGTGACCATAGCCAGGTTGACCTTGGTGAGTGGAAGTCCATGTTGCTGAGCCCATGAATTACTTCCATCCCTACCACCATGCCCACTTTGTTCATGAGCCCATTGGGTGATGGTAGGAGAGGCTGAGGAAAGAGGGTGACTTTTATCTATAGGAGGGTCATCTTATCCACTTGATTACTAAAAAATTCCTCTGCTGAAGTCACCCTCTGGTGAGCATTCATGTAAGACACAAATATCTTCATGTTCTTTGCCTGTTCAGAAAGGTCTATCCAGATGCATCTTCCCCATACCCCTTTGTCACCAATTTTCCAATCATGTTACTTCTACATCCCTGACCACCCAGCCAAACCAGCAAATGAGTCAGTATACAAATGCACCTCTGGCAAGTTCTCCTTCTGTTATGGTTAGGGACACATGTCAACTTGGCCAAGTTGTGGTACCTGTTCATCTGATTGGGCAAGCGCTGGCCTGTCTGTTGCAATGAGGACATTTCATAGGATTAGATCATGATCATGTCAGCTGCATCCACAGCTGATTTCATTTGTAAATCAGCCACAGGGGAGTGTCTTCTGCAATTAGTGATGCTAAATCTAATCATGGGAAGCCTTTTAAGGAGGACTCAGAGGAGGCAGGTTTCATTCCTGCTTTGGCTGGTGAGCCTCTCCTGTGGAGTTCATCCAGGCCATCCATCAGAGTCGTCAGCTTTGCAGCCTGCCCTGTGGATTTTGGACTCTGCGTTCCTGCAGTCACGTGAGACACTTCTATAAATTTTATATTTGCAAGTGTTCCCTGTTGATTCTGTTTCTCTAGAGAACCCTAACTAATACACCTTCCAAGCAAAATGAACAACCAGATGCACTGTTCAAAGTTCCACCCACTGGATTTCCCCTTACCATTGTCTTTTAAGGACATCCCAGAAAGGGGTTGTAGTGCTGCAGCTGTCCACTTCTGGGTGGTCCATGCATATCGTGCAGAACCATCCATAAACCAGGCCTGAGCTTTCTCTTCCTCAGTCAACTGACTGTAAGGAACTTCCCAAGAGGCCATTGAGCTTGTCTGGGAAGAGAAGGCAATGTGGCAGGAGTGGGGCCCATGGGCATTTGGGCCACTTGCTCAGGTTACTTATTTGTGCCTTCATGACCTGCTCAAACCCTATCTTTAATGTGCCATTTCCATTTTATGATGGAATGCTGCTGTGATTGTGCAACTTTATGGCTTTGTGGGTCAGACAACACCCAGCCCATGATAGGAAACTCAGGTCTCATGGTACCTTGATGGCCCTAGGTTAAGCACTCAGTCTCTACTAAGCCCAGCAGTAGGCTAAAAGTTACTTCTCAAAAGGAGAGTAGTTATCTGCAGTGGATGATAAGTCTTTGCTCCAAAATCCTAATGGTCTGCATTGTGATTCTCCTATAGGGGCCTACCAAAGGATGAAGACAGCATCCCTACTTGCCACTGACACTTCCAGCACCATTGTATCTGCTTTATCATATGGTCCAAGTAGCAAAGCAGCTTGCACAGAAGCCTGGATATGTCACAGAGCCCCCTATTGTTCTGGGACCCACTCAAAACTAGCGTTTTTTCTGATCACTTGGTAAATGAGTCAGAGTAGCACACCCAAAAAAGGAATATGTTGTCTCCAAAATCCAAAGAGGCAAACTAAGCATTGTGCTTTTTTTTTTATCATAGGAGGAGCCAGATTTAGCAGCTTGTCCTTCACCTTTGAAGGGATATCTCCATGCCCACACCGCTGGACACCTAGACATTCCAGGTGTTGAAAGCCCCTGTATTTTTGTTGGATTTATCTCCTATCATCTGACATACAAATGCTTTACCAGCAAGTCTAGAGTAGTTGCTACCTCTTGCTCACTAGGTCCAGTAATCATGATATCATCAATATAATGGACCAGTGTGATGTCTTGTGGGAGGAAAAATGATCAAGTTCCCTGCAGACTAGATTGTGACATAGGGCTGGAGAATTGATGTAACCTTGAGGCAGTACAGTGAAGGTATACTGTTGGCCTTGCCAACTGAATGCAAACTATTTCTGGTGGTCATTACTGACAGTTATTGAGAAAAAAAGGTATTTGCCAGTTCAATAGCTGCATATCAGGTACCAGGCATTGAGCTGATTTGTTCAAGCAATGATACCACATCTGGAACAGCAGCTGCAGATGTTGTCACCACCTGGTTAAGTTTATGATAGTCCACTATCTGTTTTCTGCAGAGGCCAAATAGGAGACTTGAGAGATGGTCCAAGATGGCAGTTTAGTGAGGTGTGGGATTTAGTTCATCCTCCAGAGCAGCTAGTAAATAGCCAGGGACATTGTAGAACAACTGCTGGGGCCACACCAGTGACTGGACACACAGTGCATACCAGTCTGAACAAGCTGGACCAGCTGCAATTCCACCCAGAACCATGTGTCCCCTCCCCTACAGGCTGGTTCCCAGAGGGGAAAGGAAAGAGACTCTACTAGCAACAAGGGGCTGTAGTCAACCAAGCTCCAATTGTGGAATTAATTAACAAATTCTGACTACTAAAAATAGGTCCCCAACTCAGTTGAACCTCGAGTACAAGCTGAGATTGCTGTTTTTTTGCCCCAGGACAGAGGGGGCAAGGCTGATGGAAAAAGGAAAAGAAAAAAACAGGTTTTTTTGTATCAGACAGCAAAAAATATTTGAAAGGATCTGAGCCCTGAAGGAAAGGAGGGGGCACATAGGACCTGGAGATATACAGAGCAACATACCAACTTAAGCTCTTGATTGGCAAACCCAAGGAACAAGGGTCCTGCTTTGAAAAGTATTTTTTTTTTCTTTTCTTTTGTGTGGCTGTGTTTCTACAGCTTGACTGTTCTTTGGATACAACTGCAATGCTTCTCAGGTAAGTAAATGCCTAGATACCAGCCAAAAATAATAAATCATATTAGAAAATTGAAGATATGGCTCAGTCAAAGGAACAAAAAAACAATTCAAATGAGATACAGAAGTTGAAACAATTAATTCAGGATGTTCGGACAGACCTGGAAAATTTCATTAAAAATCAATAAATTGAGGGAGGATATAAAGAGGGCAAGGAATGAGCAAAAAGAAGAAATTAAAAGTCTGAAAAACAAATCACAGAACTTATGGGAATGAAAGGCACAGTAGAAGAGATGCAAAAAACAATGGAAAACTACACTGTTAGATTTCAAGAGGCAGAAGATAGGATTAGTGACTGGAGGATGAGACATCTGAAATCCAACAAGCAAAAGAAAATATAGGGAGAAGAATAGAAAAATATGAGCAGGGTCTCAGAGAATTGAATAACAACATGAAGTTCATGAATATACATGTTGTGGGTGTCCCAGAGGAGAAAAGAAGGGAAAAGGAAGAGAAAAACTATTGGAGGAAATTATCACTGAAAATTTCCCAACTCTTATGAAAGACTTAAGATTACAGATCCAATTGATGCAAATGTTCTGAGAGGTGATCATGGTGATGAATATACAACTATGTGAAGAAAAATAATAATAATTACAGATCCAAGAAGTGCAGCATATCCCAAACAGAACAGATCCAAATAGATGTACGCCAAGACACTTGCTAATCAGAATGTCAGATGTCAAAGAGAAAGAGAGAATTTTGAAAGCAGCAAGAGATAAGCAATCCATCACATACAAGGGAAGCCCAATAAGACTATGCATAGATTTCTCAGCAGAAACCATGGCGACGAGAAGACAGTGGTATGATATATAAAAGAGTGCAAAAGAGAAAAACTGCCAACCCCCAGAATTCTATATCCAGCAAAATTGTTCTTCAAAAATGAGGGGGAAATTAAAACATTTTCAGACAAAAAGTAATGAAGAGAATTTGTGACCAAGAGACCAGCCCTGCAACAAATACTAAAGGGAGCACTAGAGACAGATAGGAAAAGACAGGAGAGAGAGGTGTGAAGAAGAGAATAGAAATGAAGACTATCAGTAAAGATAAAAAGAGGACAAATTAGATATGACATATAAAATCTGAAGGCAAAATGGTAGAAAAAAGTACTGCCCTTACAGTAATAACACTAAATGTTAATGGGTTAAACTCCCCAATCAAAAGACATAGACTGGCAGAATGGATTTAAAAACAGGACCCATCTATATGCTGTCTATAGGAGACGCATCTTAGACCCAAGGATAAACATAGGTTGAACGTGAAAGGTTGTGAAAAGATATCTCATACAAACAACAATCAGAAAAGAGCAGGAGTAGCTATGCTAATATCCAACAAATTAGACTTCAAATGTAAAACAAATAGTAGACTTGAATGGAGATGTGTGGGAATCACCACCCTTGCATCTTTCAAGTCCTTAAAAGTGGCACTAATCTATGCCATCCCTCTAAGAATATGATATTGCTTCTGATTCACAATTTTGCTAGGTAGTGGTAGTTCTAGTGGCTTCCACTTGGCCTTTCTATATTAGTAGCCCTCACTCCATGAGTCAGAGAATCAATGAGGTGATTTTGCCAGTTGCTGAGTCAATTCCAATTATACATTCTGGAACTGGGGAAATGACCACAGAATGGGTCTGGCAACCCACTGGACTCACTGTGAGATGGACATGAGCTAAAACTCCATCAATCACCTGTCCTCCATAAGCCACTACTCTGATTGGTGGACCAGAGTGATGCTTCAAATCTCCTAGAATTAGCGTCACTTCTGAGCCAGTGTCTAATAATCCCTGTTAAGCTGATCATTTCCTTTTCCCCAGTCAGTGCACAGTCACTATGGTAAAAGGCCATAGGTCCCTTGGGGGAAGGCTGTGAGGAAGTTTAACAGTGTAAATTTTGAGCAATGTAACAGCATCCTTCCTCAAGGATACCTTGCCCTCCCCTCATTCAAGGGGCTCTGGGTCTAAAAATTGTCTCAAGTCTGGGAATTGATTAAGGGGTTGTGACTCTTTGTTTTTGTCATTCAAATTAGACTTCTGTTCACTTGACCCAGAATTCTTTGGCTTGTACAGCTCAAACAAGAATTTAGTAGACTGCCCATCTATTTTTCTTCCAGGTACCCCATGATCTACTAGCCAATGCCACAAGCCTCTGTGAGTCAATTACTTTGACTCTTGCTTTTAGTCTGCTGTCCATTATGGTAGCCACACCCACCTTATCTATGGTAATTAACTGTCACCACATGATTTCTGCCAACTCAGGACCCAATCATCCCCATTATGTTTAAAGATTCCAGCTCAGTGACAGCATGTGGTCGTCAGGTTCAGGTGTCAACTTGGCCAGATGATGATGCCTAGTTCTATTGCTGTGGACTTGAAACATTAGCATGTGAAATTCATCTGTGGTTAATTACATCTGCAGTTGGCTAAGCAGAGTGCCTTCCATAATAAGTGATGTCTAGTTTGATTAGGTGAAGGCTTAAGAGAGAGCTCAATGCTGCAATTCCAAGCAGGTCAGCAAACCCCATCTTAGCACTTGCAGCTCAGCCCAGACCTTTGGAGATGCAGAAAGGACTCACCCCGGGGAAAACTGTTGGAACCCAGAAGTCAAGAGAGAAGACCAGCAGAAATCATTCTGTGCCTTCCCGTGTAAGAGAAAACCTCAGATGAAAGTTAGCTGCCTTTCCTCTCAAGAACTTCAAGTTTTTAACTAAATAAATTCCCTTTTTTTAAAAACCAATCCATCTCTGGTGTGTTGCATTTGGGCAGTGTTGGCAGACTAAAACAGTTATATCTAACCTCCAGAGAAGGGCAACTATGGAGCTCTTCAAAGATGATGGAGTTACTCTCATGAATTTATTTCTCAAGGTTCTGGTGAAAGATGTGTCCTCTGGACATTCCTGAGGTGTGTGAGCAAGTCTCCCATGATAAATTGACTCTAACATTCCAATCTATCTAAGCCTCTGGATGCCCTCATTTAGATTATATCAGGGCAGTTCTGGCATTTTGACCTCAGGTAATACTGGCCTCCTTTTGATCCATGTTTTAGCCAAACATCCAAACAAATTAATAATGCTCTTTCTAACCCCTTAAGCTACAACACTGAATGCAGAATCTCTGCTTAGTGGGCCCATATTAATAAATTAATCTTGATAAAACTTTATATTCCTTCCACCATTATCCCACAGCCTAAATCATCCATTCCCATACATATTCCCTTGATTTCTAGCTATATAGATTGGAAAACTCATGCAGCTCTTTTGGAGTATAGCATACTTTCTCGTGGGTCACACTTTGTACCTCACCTGTCAGGGCCTGTTGAGACTTTAATCTAGTTATATGTCTTGAAGAAAAGAGAGGTAGTGGGGGCAGGTCATGCAAAGTAATAAAAGTGTCTTTACAACCAGTTACATCAGGGCATTCTGTTGCAGTTTCTTCTGGTGAAACAAGATAAGTAGCTCCAGACAGAGGATTGAGGGCTATTTCCCCAGGGGAGGTGGCTACAGGGTTATCAGGCACTGAAGAGTTAATCTCTTAATTAAGAGTTAATCTCTTAGGTGGAAGTTGGATGGCAGACTTCTCTGGGCAGACTGGAGGCCATGAAGCTATTTCCTCAAAGCAGGCTGGAGGTCAGGAAGCTCTTTCCTCAGGACAATCCATTGAAGGTCTATCTAGCAAAGGCTCAGCAGATTCCAGGAATTCCATCTCTCTATCACCATCACTATCAAACTATATATCCCCATCCCAAGTGTTAGCATCCCATTCTCTTCCAATCAAAGCCCTTACTTTAACAGCAGATACCCTGCAAGATTGAGATTTTAGTTTACATTATAAATATGCCACTCACACAATGAGGCTCTGTGCCTGGCTTTCAGAGATCTCAAGTCTGCGACCAAAGGAAATAAGATTTTCATTCAGAGCACACCTGGAAATTTTTACATCTTTCATCTGGCACTGCAGTTGCAAATCTGAAGCCTTCAGCTCATCCCTCTCTCTCATCACTATTTCCAGTGTATCTAACAACAACCAGCTAACGTCATTATACCTCTTAATTCCAAGAAATTCCATAAAGATGTTAAAAACACTCTCACTCAGAGCCTTATCTCATATAAGTGTACAATTAGCAAAATCTAATAGGGATATTTTGCATATCTCTCTTGCCAACTCACCTTATAGACTGTCAGTGCCATCTTGATTATTATAAACAGAGTCATTAGAACCTTTAAGACTAATGAGAGTAGAAAACCAATTGTAAAAATCCATTTTTTAAGTTTCTGTTTCTCAAGAACCACTCCCAGCACCAAGCTGCATTAGTCAGGGTTTTCTAGAGAAAAAGAATCAGTGGAGATACCTGTAAAGATGAAATTTATAAAGGTGTCTTGCACAACCTTGGGAATGGAAGAGTCCAAAATCCATAAGGCAGACCGTGAAGCTGCAGGTTCAATGAAGGATCTCAGTGAACTCCATAGGAGAGGGTCACTGGCTGAAGAAACAGTGAAAAATTCTCTCTTCTTCCTTTAAAGTTTTCAACTGATTTGATTATCTCCTTTGTGGAAGACACACCTAAGTACACAGATGTAATCAGCCACAGCTGCAATCAACTTAAGATTTAGTACACCAGCCCTCCAGTTTACCAATCAGCCAGAAAATATCCTTGCAGCAATGGTCAGGCCAGTGCTTGCCTGGTCAGGCCAGTGCTTGGGCATCATCACTTGGCCAAGTTGATACCAGAACCTAACCATCACAAGGATGATATTGACTGTATTTTAAAACTTTAATTTCTGTGTGAGACCAAAGGAATAGATGTTTATTTGGTGCAAAATTTATATTTTCTGTTGCACACTATCTAATTTAACCTGCATAGGCAGTTTATTCAAACAACATAATTACATGGAACCTTGAATAGGGAATGAGATCTTGTTATTTTGTATAGGTTAATGCAATACTCCAATACATCAAAGTAATTTGGGCAGAAAATAAAAAAGATATTTGCAAAGTCCCTTATTATTTTGCCAAGTTGTCAGAATGCAATGAATCAGAAACAGGAGTGGCTTTTAAAAGAAGAATTTAATAAGTTATAAGTTTACAGCTCTAGTGCTGAGAAAATGTCCAAACCAAGGCACCAGCAAGAGGTTAATATCACTCAAAAAAGGCTGATACCATCTGAAACACCTCTGTCAGCTGGGAAGGCACGTGGCTTGCATCTGCTGGTCTGTTATCCCTGGACTCCACTGCTTTCAGCTTCTATTCCATTGCAGGTTCCTCACTTTGCTTCTCTGAGGCTGGCTTTCATTTCCTGGCTTCCCTTGGCTTTCTCCACCTTCTATCTTGCTTAACATCTCATGGGAAAACACATGGCAATGTCTTTTGGGTTCCAAGCATCTCCAAATATCTGTATCTCTGGCAGTTCTGAAGCAACTGTTCTCCAAGCTTCTACATCAACTCTCATCTCTGTTATTTCTGAGCTTTCTTCAAAATATTTCCTCTTTAAAGGATTCCAGTAAACTAATCAAAACCGCCTTGAGTGAGTTGAGTCATATCTCATATAATTAAAAGATCACACCACAATTGGGCATCTCAAATCTCTATGGAAATAATCTAATCAAATTTTCTGCCCTGCAATAGTGAATCAGAATTGAAAGTAAAGGCTGCTGCCCCCAAGACTGAATCAGGATTAAAACATGCCTTATCTGGGGTACATAATACTTTCAAATTCTCACATGCATTAGGGATTCCCAATTTAATAAGCCAAGCCCTCAAGCTTGGGGTTTGCCACTATGAAACTTATTCCTGCAAAATAGAAGCTAAGCCTACTTATCACTATGCCAAAGAGTCACTAAGCCTAAGAGTCACTTCCAGAGAATCTCTTTTGTTGCTCAGATGTGGCCTCTCTCTCTAATCCAACTGTTTAAATAAACTCACTATCTTTCTCCTTCATGAGACATGACTCCCAAGGGTGTAAGTGTACCTGGCAAAGTGGGACATGACTCCCAGTGATGAGTCTGGCCCTGGCATACTGGGATTGTGAACACCTTCTTGATCAAAAGTGTGAAAAGAAATGATTCAAATAAAGTGGCAAAGATATTTCAAGTAGAATTCTATTCTAGAGGTTATTCTTATGTGTGTTCTTTTTTTTTCATTCTTATTTTGGAGTAATGAAAATGTTCTAAAATTGATTGTGCTGATGAAAGTACAACTATATGATAATACTTCAAGCATTGATTGTACACTTTACTTTGGATGATTATATGGTATGTGAATATATCTTAATAAAATTGCATTTTAAAGAAACTCATATGAGCCAATAAATTCCCATTGTTTAAGAAGAAAAAGAAAGGGGGGAGGGAGGGAGGAAGGAAGGGAGGAAGGAAGGAAGGAAGGAAGAAAGAAAGAAAACCCTCTCATCTATGGCCATTTGGTTTTGATAAGGGTCTAAGTCCACTCAATGGGTAATGAAAGTCTTCAGCAATTGATGCTGGGAAAACTGAATATCTATTTGTAAAAGAAAGACAGTGGACCTGTACTTATACCATATACAAAAAAATTAAATCAAAATGGATTAAAGACCTAAGTATAAGAACCAAAGTTATAAAACTTCTCAAAGAAAACATAGGGAAGCATCTTCAAGATCTTGTGTTAGGCAAAATACAAGAAACACATTTAAAAAAATAGATAAATGGGATCTCCTCAAAATTAAAAACTTTGGTGCATCATAGTACTATATCATGAAAGTAAAAGACCACCTACCAAATGGTGGATAACCTCATATCCTGTAAGGGTAGAATAGTCAGAATATATAAAGAAAACTTACATCTCAACAACATAATACAACCCAAGTAAAAAATGGGCAAAAGACTTGAATAGACATTTCTACAACAAAGATATAGAAATGGTCTAAAAGCACAAGAATACATTCTCAACGTCATTAGCCAACTATTAGGGAAATGCAAATAAAAACCATAATGAGATACCATTTCACAACCACTAGAATGACTATAATTTAAAAAAATGAAAAATAGCAAGCATTAGCGAGGATGCAAGGAAAGGAAAAAATGTGGAGTGATTCCAACGGAGTGAAACTATGATCTCAGCCCTCTGTTGGTTGTCTGCTAAAGCAGGAGGAATCATTGATTTGCCCCTGAACCTACCCAAGCAGGGAAAAAGAGAGTTGGCAAGAGAGAGCTGCAACAGTTGTGTGTACCTCCTCCTGAACTTTGAAAAAGGTAGCCAGCTTTTAGAGGTTTTAGTGGTGCCTCACCCAAGGGGCCCAGCTGTGTGGTGGGATGATATCAGCAGCAAGATTCTGTGGAGGGGATCCCTGTTTCAGGAGCCAAGAGTGAGTGCAAGACTTTGACCAGACCTGAATCCCTCATATGAGTGACTATAGATTAGGGAGACCATGCAGGATCCTTCAAAAAAACACATCTGTTCCCTATGAGTGAACCAGAATTTAAATGCTTGTTTCATTGAATCTTGTGTTGGAGGAACATTAATAACTAATTAGAAGAAATACACAAGCTTGGGAAAACTAAATTAAAAGATGCATTTTATCTATTCCTTTATCCCACCTGAGGACAAAATGAAAGCCTGGAAAAAGCAGAGGTACATAAATTTGAATCAAGTTATGTGCTGTGGGAGTTGGCTGCATTTTAGTAACCAAAAATAACTGGAGAATTAAAGTATCTTTTCATGATGCCAATAAAAAAACTTGCTACTCCATAAGAAAGGAGGTTTCAATATTTCCCTACTGAAGTCAGGGTAGGGAAAAAATAAAAGTTATTTTCCAGTGAAAATATGATATATAACAAGTTATGAGAAGATATGAAATACAGAGGTGCCCTATGTTCAAAAACCAAAACAGCCAGGGAGGGTTCCTGGTTCATAGTAAGTGCTTAGTAATATCTGTTATTGAATGAATTCATTGATAAGTTGACTTAGACTCAGTAAGAAGTCATTTCATAATTGAACTGTAGTTGAATAAATGCCTCAATAGTCTCTCCAACTTATGGTGTATCTAAACCCAATTCTTCAGTCCACAATTCTATAAATTGTAAATGCTGGCTGAGAAGTCACCACTTTCTTTTTAATTAACATATTTGGTATGGAAAGCACACCTCATTAAGTATGGCTGCTTGTGGCTGGAAGAATATTGATAGACTAAGTCATCTCTTTCCAACAAAACCTCAAATTATGATGTTTTCTAATCAGTCAAGTAAAGGGTTTCTTCTTATTAGTATAAAGACCAAGTGGTTCCTCTGAGTTTTCAGAAATAGTCTCTTTATCCCTCTCCTATTTTCAGTAGGGAATCTGCAATTGATAATTGCTTCATACAACACTATCTCCATTAAGGAACTTAGATTAAATATCGTCTAACCCTACACTCATTATTTTATAATTCCAAACTTGAGACACATATGTGCCCAAGATCATACCGCTGTGTAGTGATAAAATTTGGGCTAGATTACAATAAGGTGCCTCCTTTCTCATGACTTCACTCTCTTCTTCTCAAATCAGTCTTATGTGATAAATGCTCACTCAGTGTAAGCTTGTTAAGTGAAACTGGCTATGCTAAAAGCTGCTAGATAAATTCCCCTTCTTTGGGGTCTTTTAAAATTCACTTACATTAAAAATTATTGCAGATTTCTCATGAGACATTAATAACAAATTTTCATATAGATTAAATGGTATGAAGAGGGAAGAATTTCCTAGTCCTCCTTTGCCATTTTAATCAAAACAAATTGTTGATGTCTCCTAGGCTATAGCCCCACACACCTCTTTTTAGTTTTCATGCTGCAACTTAATATTCCAGGGTGAAAAATGTTCCCCAAGAGAGTTATACTGTTACAATCTGTTCTTGTCTCCAGGAAAAAAAAAAAGTCATTCAGACAACTATGCTTGTTTTAAGTGTGCAAAGAGTGAGGGGTTATGAAAGCTACTTATACTTCCACTATTGTACTGATTATTGAAATAAAAAAGCCCAGCATGGAGCTATTCTTCTTTCTTCATACATACAAAATCAACAGGTTTCTTTCACCTTGTTTTCCATATGGTTTTAAAATCAGAGTTCATTAGGCTCGACACAGTCCCAAATCCTCTGCAGGAAGTACCAGCATAAATAAACTCCTGCAGATACCTCCAGCTAAAAAAGAGAAAGATTTGAATTAGGGCTTTGCCTTAAATCAAAAGCTGCCTTGCTATAATTACCACAAGTTAGATAAGAAAGGGCATCAATAGCTCTGCTAATTTAAGCATTGAGTTTCCTCTGGTTTGGTGAAACTCCTGTCTTTTTTTCTCATGAATTAGGGCTGTTACAGATTTCTCTGCAAAAGATTTGGAGCTGCTGTAGTTGTCACATGTATAATACAGTAGACTTCATCATGAGTAATTCCTAATCATGTAAAAACAGTGGAGGAAATTTTAGGCAGGAACATGGAATTGTATTTAATATATCAGGAATATAGATAAGGATCTGTCAGAAGGAGCTTTGGACAAAGCCATTGGCTTTATAAAAGGAAAAACAATTTATAAAGGTACGGTTGCTATAACAACTAGCCCAAAAGTGCTAGGGCCTAGCTGTCAAATCACAAATACTTTCTAGTAAAGAATTTAATAATATAATAAGTTGATAAAGTATTTTTAGACCCTGAAGTTAAAAGTAAAGTTCAAAAGAGATTAAAAGGTTATACTAGTGAAGGTCTTAATAACAGTTTACTCAGAAATCGGCTGAAGAGCAATGTTGACACTGAAAACAGTAGCCAATAAAGTGAGAACCAATGGTATTGAGGAAGGAGATGGGTGTGGTTAGGGAGGCATAAACAGCCAGCTTGGAAAAAGTCCTTCAAATTCCTGTAATCTTTCCTTACAGGAAAGTACTGTAGAGAAAGAACAGATCAAAGCAGAAATAGCAGTGAAGCAAAATTCTACAGCTTTGTAATAACTTTATTTTAATGTAAAGATGAGGCTATAAAGACTTATCACCACCATAATAGATTTCATAACTGTATCGGGGAGTCATTAAGCAGAAAACATTAAGTGCCCTCTAATGTGTGACACATTATGGAAGACCACAAAGGGTCAAAAAAAGTCACTTTCCTAAAAGAATTTCACTTTATGGGATGAGATATAAAGGGAAGAATACATATAAATAGAATTGTAAGTACACAAATGATGGAAATGTGTAAACATGTAAACATATTCTCAATTAGACTATTGGTCAATTGCTGCTGGGGAAATCACACCTGTCATACCCTGGTAAAATGGATTTAAAAGTAACTACATATTTCTCACTGCCTACTCTACACAAAGCCTAAATATATTTACTCCTTTGATTTTCACAACTGCGCATCAAAATAAGTATAATTCAGCAATTAAACTTGGCCAAGGTTTATGAACTATCAAATGGGAAGTTCAAATATTAATGAGCTCTTTCTGACTTCAGCATCATCATCATTCTTTTCACTATACAATGCAGCCTCACTAAATTAATTCACACAGAACTTCAAGGGTAAATGATGCATATCATATTTGCTTGGTTCTTTATTTTTAAGTGCCAATGTCCAAGTCCAAACAATGTATATTAGATTAAAGAACTCCTAAAAATGTGAGAAAAGGTGAATCACACAGAGAAGGAATAATTTACCCTCCTTTACTTTTGGAGCTCCTAAAGATATCATTCTTTGCAATGAGATGTTAAAAGAAAGACAACACATACTGAAATATGGTGGTATCTGAAGAGAACACAGGAAATGGACATGAAGGATGTAGCGAAGTGATGACCAATGACAGTGTCTAGCACTTAAGATGATGAGTAAAATTTGTTGGTGGTGGAATTACAAATAATTTGACTCTGCTCTCTGGCCTTGCCCCAAATACTGGACCCCCAGTGCTTCCACTGGGGCTGGACAAGATGATCACTCACATAACTTTGACAAGAAATATACAAAATAATTATATACCATGTATTCCTATTTATGATAGATTTACCATTAAGAGTAAAATACCACAAATACCAGACCATTTGGTACAAAATAAAGGAGCAAAAATTCATCACAGCCATTGTCCTTCAAAGCTATCCCTTCTATGGCAAACCTAGCATTTCCCCAGTGCTTTGTGAAGACAGAGATTCTCATCTGAATAATAAAATTTCTACATAAAATAAAGTCTTCTCCCAAACATTCAAAACTTTCTTATCATTTCCCTTCCATTTTCCTGAATCCACAGTCATAAGATACATCTTTATTCCCTCTATTTTTACTTGCCTTCCATAGGCTCACATCATTGATCCTAGAAGTTTATTTTCTATTTATTCATTTGCTTCCCATATAAAAAGTGCCTGACTCGAGCATAATAAAGAAAATAGGATTTAGCAAATGAATATGACTGCTGAATCAATATATTGATATTTCTTTTGGTCTCCAATGTCTTGGAGCAGCTAGAAGAAAAAATGAAAAATCGTGGAACTGTAACTCACAGAAAACTTTATAATCTGTTGTATAACTACTCGTTAAAATGTACTTGGAAAATTATTGCTTTTTTGCACATATGTTATTTTTCATGATAAAACAAAGTTAAAAAAAATACTACTAATAAAAATAATGTCTTTGTCAATCTCATAATAAATCAGAAAACAAGGGGCTTCAGACAACTGAAGAGTATAGAGGCAATGATATGCATCTAGTTTTTCTTTATCGTTGATAATCAGAATCTGGGAACGGCTTTCAAGCCTTGGGCTAGTGGGCTCTTAACTGGCATAGTTTGGGTTAGGCAAACTGTTCCATGCCTCTAAGAACCCATCTCTCCAGTTTCACTCAACCAGGGGCTCTTTTCGTCTTCTTGTTTTTGCATATGTAGCCCAGTTATCTGCCAATACCATCACTCCCTTCTCCATCTGGTTAATGATTCACAGGATCAGTATTAATGATTTTTCCTTTTACCTCAGGATCCAGTATGTCTTAGTCAACACTGTTACCAATCCTGTCTTTATTTCAAATCATGACATTTTGTCAATTGAGGAATGTTTGCATTTTTATTTAACAAAATATTGCATTAAAATCTATTTATCTTGGGGGGGAAGTGCCTTATTAATAGAGTTGCGAGGCTACTCTGCAGGTGACTCTTACACAAGCTTCAGTTTGACATTGCTACCTACCATAACTTGCCAAACCTCAACCAAAATCATTCCAGCCAATCCTAAGGAACACGTAGGACATTATAAAAGATTCTATGGTTCCATGCACTAGGGTAACATTCCAGAAACCTAAAATCTCCAGATGTGTCCCTGGACCAAATAAATCCTGAAATGCAGAGAGGCCAACCTCTCCAGGACATCAACTAGTTCCATTCCCCTTTCCCATATTATTGGAAGCCCCTTCTGATATGAAAAAGTTAGAATAGGCATAGCCCAAATACCTCTAAAGAGTGGGAGAAACATCAAAGTTGATGGTGGAGTTATACAGAGAAGGTATAGTTTAACAAAGAGGTATGATTGCTGAATCACTATATTGATATTTCTTTTAGTCTCCAGTGTCTTAGAGCAACTAGAGGTAAAAACCTAAAATGATGGAACCGTGACCCATATCAAGTTCTGAAGCTTCTCTAATTTTGCAGTATGCTTTGAAGTTCATTGCTTTTTAGAATATATGTTATTTTTCACACAAACACACACAACGTATTTCTTCTGGCCTCCAATGTTTTGGAGCAGCTAGAAGAAAAAATTTGAAATAATGGAATAACAACCCATAACAAACTCTGAAATATGTTCTGTATCTACTTATTGAAGTGTAGTTTTTAAATCCTTGCTTTTTTTCTTTTTTTTTGTATATACATTATATGCAACAATACAAAACTTATTTTAAGTCCGTGAGAATAGGTAACTTTTCTGTGTAAAGTGGTCACCTTTATAATTTGTACTTAGAATAATCTTACCTGGCAACTGGAATTCCATAAAATATTTGTAAAATTAGTAAATGAATAAATGGATGAATGAGGTTTTTTTTTTTAAAAGTGTTTTATTCTTTAAAGATAGGGTATAAACATAAGATTCAATTCAGAAAACTTCCAATGGACAAAGAGAGTAGAGTAGATAAATAAACATTAAGTTTGGTCTGACCGTAAAATTTGAGAAATTCAGCAAAAAACTCATACTTAAATATTTGAAATGGATATGAAAACATTAAGAGTTGAGGAGTATATAAAGAATAGAAAAGGGCAAAAGACTGAAATATTGGGCACTATAATGTTAAAAGGTCAAGTTTATGTAGAAGTAGCAATAGAGATTGAAAAGCACTGGTAAGTGATAAAGAAGAAAAATATGGAAAATGTTGGCTTGGAAACCTAAGTGAAGAAAGTGTTTCAAAGAGGACTGGCCAACTTTGTAAAATGCTACTGACATTAATGAGAGGACAAAACCAAGACAAAGTGAGGGGGGAAGTAAGTGGCAACAGTAAGTAGAGAAAATATACTAAGGTGGTGCATTACTGAGCTTATCAGAAATTCTCATGGAAGCATGGCTATTGTTCAATCACAAGATATGTCTCTAGAGAGAACATATGGGTCAGTTCCCTACACTAGAGAGAACATATGGGTCAATTCCCTTCAATTAGTACATTGGGATAGAAGAAATTAATGCATCTGATGACTCCTTCCTAGCTCCTGTCTCATAGGGCAAAGTTTACCCAAAAGGACATTAATTCCCTCCCACTTCCTGGTTTTTACATGGCTTCATCCGTACTATGCAGCACTTCATCTGGATACATAAGTGACAGACAGATTCCTTGTGACTCCAGCAAGGCCAAACATTGACATAGGAATTATTGCGGCTCTTGCCAACAGGAGCATTATGAAGACCATACAGCAGCCAGCCTTTAACTTAGAAAGTATTGTATGAGTGGAGTTAAGACATAAGGCACAGGTGTCAGGGGCTCTTCACTGACCAAGCCGTCAAAGCTCAGGGGAGCAAATAGGGCCAAGGGAATCAGGGAAGGTGCATAAATCGAGTGTGGTATAGAGAGAACTGAGAATTGACCACTGGATTTAGTGACTGGGAATTACTAGTTACTTTTTTTTTCAGGTCCTTGGAATATTTCTTTCATTGGGTAGTTTCTCAGCTTTTTAACCACAAAAGGAAGATACTACAATCTTCACTTCTCTGCTCCCAGGTGGCTTCTTGGCCCTAAACAAAATTGTCCACTGTATTAGTTAGGGTTCTCTAGAGAAACAGAATCAACAGGGAACACTTGCAAATATAAAATTTATGAAAGTGTCTCACGTGACCGTAGGAATGCAGAGTCCAAAATCCACAGGGCAGGCTGCGAAGCCAATGACTCCAATGGATGGCCTGGATGAACTCCACAGGAGAGGCTCACCAGCCAAAGCAGGAATGCAACCTGTCTCCTCTGAGTCCTCCTTAAAAGGCTTCCCATGATTGGATTTAGCATCACTAATTGCAGAAGACACTCCCCTTTGGCTGATTACAAATGGAATCAGCTGTGGATGTAGCTGACGTGATCATGACCTAATCCTATGAAATGTCCTCATTGCAACAGACAGGCCAGCGCTTGCCCAATCAGATGAACAGGTACCACAACTTGGCTAAGTTGACACCTGTTCCTAACCATGACATCCACCCCCTCCACAGAGCTGTATATCACAAGGATATTGGAATTAAATGCTTTTGCTACAAAGGAAAAATAAATATTATTACAACTTGCCTTGCAAATTGCTAAATCAGAAGTCCATTTCCAGTGTTGGTTCACAGAACAAAGAGGGTCTGCTCCGGGGGGATTTGTCTCTGCCATTGACAAAGAAGGGTAAAATAATTGATACCAAGACTCTTTCTTTGGTAGAAACTCTCTCTCCTACTTCTAGATATATACACTATAGCAAATTTGTATAGTTGAGGGAAAATGAGTACCAGAGCTATTTGCTTTTGTAATGTTTTGTAGTTATTGACAGCAAAACTAAAAGTAATAGCATGCCTTCAAAAGTTGAAGATCTAAAAGGACATGTGGTCAAATGACACCATTTTATTTTACTCCTAAAGCTCTTTTTTAAAAATAGTAACAACAACTTTGAAACATGTTCCAAAGACTCAATTTTTTAGTCAAGCCTGGCAGCTGAATTTTTTCAATTTGGCCTAATCTCACCTACAGGTGTTATTTTGATTTGGTGTAGTGTGGTTTGGATTGTGGTAACAGGGTGTTGTTAAATTATTTCAATCTGAAAGCCCTTAAATAGAAAATGATCTCTCCAGCTTGTTATAATCTCTACCCCTCTTTATTATTTACATCTGCCCTAGTTCACATTTTTTTAACCTTCTAGGCCCTTGTAGGTATTTGAAATTACCATTCCTGTCTTGGAGTTGTCCACTCTCTTGTTGAATAATTTTACACAGACGCACTCACACACAGATTTGAGGAAATTAATTTACTGAAAATTTTGCATCATCCTAAAATGTGATTTTTTTCTTTTAAACAAATAAAATTTAAAAGCCTATATGATCTCAAGTTGCATTGAATTGGCCAATGGCCAACTCATGGGTGGCTAGATTGCTAAACTAGAATGGACTACCTTTGCAATTTCGAATTCTGGATATTAAAAAAGGAACTTTGACAAATTGGAATGTGACATCAGTGTAGAAGGTCTATAAATCATGTTTTAAGTGAACATGTGGATAGATAGCCTGCAGAAGAAAGGCAAAGAAAAAATTGTAAATAATTGCCATGAGGAAGAATTATGGATTCATTTTACTTTATTATTTAAAAAGCAGAAGTAGAACTGAAAGTTGGTCATGAGAGTAGCAGGTTTAAGAAGGTTAAATTTTACTCAACATAACTACAGATTTTTATTATAATTGTTCAAAAAATGAAACAGGTATTCCAAGAGAGCATGTATTTTTTCCCCCTACATAGATATTTGAAAGAGCTTTGATGCATTGAGTAGAAGGCTACCATGATCCAGTACTTCACAGTAACTTTCAATCAGAATCATGAGGAAGTCCTTTAAACAGTAGATACTTCTGGTCCCATTCCAAACATGCTAAATTCCAATAACTGGGAATAAAACCTTGGGTTTCTATTAAAAGAAAATCTCACCAGGATATAAATCAGTGTTTGGGCCTGCAATAGCATGACCTCTGATATTATGTTTGAATATAAAAACCTAAGATCATATAAAAGTTCTCTTTTTTTCCCAAAAATGTCTTTTAAGAAAGAACACCATCTTCTGTATATTTATTTAAGATGACCAAGCACATCATGCCACCCTTCTGAAACCTTAATTGTAAAATTAAACTATTTCTTAAATGACAAAACTTTTCTAAAACACTTTGTCATCTTTCAGAAAGTCTTTCCCCCTAGTAAGGATTACTTTGTCTAGAATCCAGCCTTCTCTCTCTGGCAACATGTGTCTTTGCCTCTAAATTGCTTAGCATAGATCTGTGATTCCCAAAGTGTGGTCCCCAGACTAGCAGCATCAGCATCACCTGAGAACGTTTCTGGAATGGAACCTAGAAATCTGTTCTAACAAAATTCCCAGGAGATTTTGATGCATGGTCAAGTTGAAGAACCACAGGCTTAGATTAACACTCAACATGGTAGGGAAGAAGTCCTTCATCAGGATAGAGAGCTGTACCCTTGGGAACGGCAGATCCTGCCATTTGGTGGTCCAAGGTGGGTGTGGTCCTTCCAAATCTAATTTCCTTCCAGATCTTCTAGCAACATTTTTTTTTCAGAACTACTTATCCTTTTGATTTTTCTGACAAGAAGTTTTGAACTCAAAGCATGAACAAGTGTATACACATACATGCACACACTTCCCCTAAAGACAAACATTAATTCTGAGAGACTGAATAAATAAATCCATGAAGGTGATGAGAACAGTTTTTTTTTGTGGCCCTATAATTTGGAAAAACGCAAATTCTCACAGTAGAATCACTACTCCATGTTAATATGCATGTTTGTTTCTTTCCTTTATCCTCTCCCTTAATATATCAAACTCTCTGAGCCAGATGAAACTAATAAAGGGGTCCTTTACTTAATAGTCACTCTCATAACTACATGAAAACATGCCCTTTAACAATGAAATTCCACTTGGTTTACAATTTTAGCCATGATTCATCCCCAACCTCAATCTTTGACTGGGGAGAGAAAGGGGAGGGAATCTTTATCTGGCCAAAGGAATGGTGGTGGGTTGATCATACTATGCCCATTACTTAAATGAATAAGCAGGTCCCATACTTCTCTATGCACATATAAATGCTTAAGAGACCATTGTGTCTCTGTTTTTTGATTCTGATCTTTTAATTATATTGTTTATGTTTTTTAAAGAGAGAGCTCCTTTCCAGATACAAGAATGTAGCCATCCATATATAAGGTAATAGTCATGGGCCATTGAGAAAGAGTTTCTCTCTCTGCATTTTTATGAAGCTTAAATACTTACTGTGATGGAGATTAATATTCTCTCTATAATTAAATGCAAACTAAGTATTCAATCACTGTACCTCTCCAATTATCAGGCCATAGTTGAATCATCACAGCTTCGATGAGCATGTTGATAAAGTGTCTTCTGAATTAAGGTTTAACTTTCATAGTGTCCTCGATTATTTTTTCTGCTTAATATTTACTTCTTGTGAATTATACTTTGATGACTTAGAAATACTTCCTACAGTTATCTTATGCCAATTTTCAGATAATTAATGGGAGAATCTTTGGTTGTAATAAATAGTTAAAAAAAAAGAAAAAGAAGAAGAAGGAGGGTAGATTTTAAAGTATATATGCAAAAAGTCTTGAACCAGATGATGGTAACATCTTTTCCAGCTCTAAAAGTCTAAGGCCCTGCAGTACCTGATTGGATCAACATCGTGATGCCTACATTATAACTGGCATAAAGAGGAACATGGAAAATAACCTTACATTTGACATAATGCCATTGGCCACGAAACTGAATGTCTTTGCAGCAGAAAAGATAAAAGAGAGAGAGTATGCAAATAAAAGAAAACAAAGAGGCTCTAGGGCTTCCATTATGGAAAACTTTCATTGCTTAATCCTTTTGGATACTTTCTATGAGGATTGATGCACATAATGGTGAGAATAGAAAGGTGCCTGCATATCTATTAATTCAATTAAGTGGATCCCAAAAACATAAATTAAATTGCCACAAACTGATGATTTGACATTTACTTGCTACTTGACTATTGAGATAAGAAGGTTTAGGATTATAAATCACTAAATGACTTTAATAACAAAAATGGAAAGGAAATAACACAGGACACTTAAAAATATCAAAGGTATTGTAGGCAGAGGTGGTGAAGAGAAGAGAAAACAAGTACTGAGTAAAAGGAAGTTCCTCAAGGAAGCACATCTGATTATAAAACAGAAAGACAAGGAAAATCTGGATCTGGATACAGATTCAGGGAAGAGTAATGAAATATAAATATAGAAACATATGTTCCATTAGCCACATGGATATCCATCTATTGATTCCTACTATTTCAGACATTCTTACATACCTAGGTCATGGTGTATAATCATTTTAATGTGCTGTTGGGTTTGTTTTGCTAGTATTTTTGAGGACTTTTGCATCTATTTTCATAAAGGTATGCAAGGGTGGTTCAACATAAGAAAATCAGTTAATGTATTACACCACATTAATAAAACAAAGGGAAAAAATGATAATCTCAATTGAACCAGAAAAGGCATATGACAAAATTCAACACCCCTTAATAATAAAAACACTCAACAAACTAAAAATAGAAAGGAACTTCCTCGAACTGGTAAAGAGTATATACGAGAAACCCACACCTACCATCATATGCAGTAGTGTAAGGCTAAAATTTTCCCCAAACATCTAGAATGAGGCAAGGATACCTGCTTTCACCACTGCTCTTCAATATTGTACTGGAAGTTCTAACCAGTGCAATTAAGCAGAAAAAAATAAATCCACTGAAATTGGAAAGGAAAAAGTACAACCATCTCTATTCACAGATAACATGATCTTATCTGTTGGAAATCTCAAGAAATATACAAGAATGATACTAAAACTAAACAGTGAGTTCAACAAAATGTAAGGGTACAAGATCAATATGCAAAATCTGTTGAGTTTCTCTTCAACAGCAATGAACAATCCAAAAAGAAAATCATGAAAACAATTCCATTTGCAACAACATCAAAAATAATTTCCATGAATCAATCTAACCAAGAACTTGTCCATAAAAACTATATAACATTGTTGGAAGAAATAAAGAAGACCTAAATAAATGGAAAAACATTACAATTGTGGATTGAAAGACCTAAGAGTGTTAAGATGTCAATACTCTCCAAAGTGACTTCCAGATTCAACACACTCCTAATCAAAATTCCAACAGCCTTCTTTGCAGAAATGGAAAGAAGATGAAAAGGTAAAAAACACTGGAAAACCAAATCCATTTTGTAGAGGAAGAATGAAGTTGGACAACTTACACTTCTAATGTTAAACCTTATTAAAATGTAACAGTAATTAAAAAGTGCAGTGTAAGAATAAAGAAAGAAGAGACATATAGACCAATGGCTACAACTGAGAGTTAAGAAGTAAATCCACACACCTAAGAATGCCTAGTCCACTCAATGGGGGGGAAAAGAATATCTTCAACATATGGTGCTAGGAAAACTAGATATCCACATATAAAAGAACGAAAGTGAACCTCAACTTCACACCATTTACAAAATTTAACTCAAAATGTATGAATAACCCAAACGTAAGAACTAAAACTATAAAACTCTTAGAAGGAAATATAGGGAAATATCTTGAGGACATTGTAGAAGACAATGAATTATCAGATTTTATACCAAAAAGTACAAACAACAACAGATAAAGTAGATAAATAGAACTTCATCAAAGTTAAAAACTTTTGTTTAAAGGACATTATCAAAAACATGAAAAGACAACCTGCAGAATAGGAGAAAATACTTGGAAACCATTTATCAAAGAAGGCTTTACTATACAGAATATCTGAAGAACTCCTACAACTCAACAACACAAAGACAAACAACCCAAATAAAAGTGAGGAAAGGATTTGAAGACATTTTTCTGCAAAGAAGCTATACAAATGGCCAATAAGCACATGAAAAGATGTCCATTATGAGTCACTAAGGAAATGCTAATCAAATTCACAATGGCATGCCACCTTACGCCCAGTAGGTTAGCTACTAATTTTAAAAATGAAAACTAATAAGTGCTGACTGGTGAAGATGCAGAGAAATATGGAACACTGTACATTGTTACTGGGAATGTAAAAAGGTGCAGCTACTGTGGAAAACAATTGGGTAGTTGTTCAGAAAGTTAAATGCAGATCTAGAAATTCCACTTCTTGATATATTCTCCAAAGGACTGAAAGCAACGACAGGACACCAATGTTCATAGTAACATTATTCACAATGGCCAAAAAGTGTAATCAACCCAAATATCCCTCAACAGAGGAATGGCTAGACAAAATGGATAAACAAACAAAATGGATATATTTATATATTTATGGTTTTATATATATATATATACTATATATATGTATTAATATATATTATAAGAATGGACAAATGTATATATATAAAGTAATACTATACAGCAATAAAAAGGAAAGAAGTTTTGATACATGCTACATCATGGTTGGACCTGAAGACTTCATGTTGAGTGAAATAAGCCAGACACAAAAGGACAAATATTATATGATTACACATATTAAATACATAGGATACACAAATTCATAGAGAAAGAAAGTAAATTACAGGTGTCCAGGAGTCAGGAAGCAGGATAGAATGGGTAGCTAATGTTTAATGGGTAAAGAGTTTCTTCTGGAGTGTTGAAAAAAATGTGGTAGTGAAATCTGCAAATGGTATCACAACATTATCAATGTAGTTAATATCATTGAATTGCATTGTTGAAAAATGTTGAAATGGGAAAATTTTTGTTAAATAGATGTAACCACAATAAAAAATTTTTAGAAGTAGAAAATTATTTCTTTCTCAAATAATATTTAATAGGCTCTTTCCATCCTGTGGTTCCACTTATGACTTCCATTATCAAATTCATCTCGTGATCCAAGATGGCTACTCCAGCTCCAGCCACCATGTTCTCATTCTAGCCCTCAGGGAAAAGAAAAAGGAGAAAGACATAACTTCTCAAAAGTTACACAACAGTTTTTCACTTACATTTCATTGGCCAAAATGTAGTCAAATGACCACTTGGCTACAAAAGAATCTGCAAAATTAATCTTTATTCTATTTGATCACATGCAGTCAAAATTTGAGAATTCCATTACAGGAAAAAAGGAGAACTAGGGTACCATGTAATTTATCTTCCAAACTCAGATGCTATTGAGTTGAAAGCAAGTACCAATACAAATGACATCAAGAGAGCAAACATAAACTGGTGTATATCGTTACTCTAGGGAGATCAGATATCGGGTTGCAGCAAACATTCTCTTGTCACTGTTAATAATACTGTCTACCATTTTTAAAGGCAAAAAGTGTGCCAGGAATGTAGAAAAAAAATTTTTTAACTAAAACAAATGGCTTTTTACCTCTTTATTTAGTAAATATTTATTGATTACTTAACATATGCAAGCATATAGCATCTTAATAATCCTCCCAACAACCCTATGAAGTCAATAGTTTTGCCCCCATTTTAATGCCTAGAGAGATACTTGAATAAGTTAATTATCTCCCACAGTCATACGGATAATAAGTGTCAAATCTAGATATCAAATTCAGTGTTTTTCTGAGCCCGAATTTCCTATTCTTTACATATCCCTAGACTCAGCTTATATAGAAATTGGTTCTCAGAAGCATCATGCTACATTAAAGAAGCTCAATACAAAAGTATAAATATAGTATGATTCCACTTATATAAAATTCTAGAAAAGGTAAAAATATAGTGTAGTGGTTTAGCCTCTCACTGTGAGATTCTGTACCTCTCCCTCTCTGGACCACACTTATATAGTTGCATTGCTATGGTCATGCCTGAGGTTGGTGCAAGATGGGCTAAGAGGTGATTTATTTACAAATTCTGACCAAGGAGAAAGGACAGGAGCTGCTGCCTTTTTACCTCCCACACTATCCTCACTAACTGATCTGCTTTGGAGCTAGTGGAACCAGAAACCAAGTTTCAACTGTGGTACTCATTAGGTGTGTGATCTCAGTTGAATTATTTACTTTCTCTGTGTCTTATTTTCCTCAACTGTAAAATAAGAATAAAATAATAATTTATCTGATAGTGTCATTGTAAGAGCAGAATGACCTGATACACATACAGCCTAACTCATGTTAGGTATTACAGATTTTATCATGTCCCCCAAAATAACATATTCAAGTCCTAATCCTTGACCCTGTGAATATGTACTTATTTGTAAATAGGATCTTTGAAGATGATATTAGTTAAGATGAGGCAAAAACTGGATTAGAATGAGCACTAATCCAATATGTATGCTGTCCTTATAAGGATGAGAAATTTAGATAGAGATAGAGAGACAGAGGCAGAACGGAAGCCTGCCATATGACAGAGGTAAAGATTTTTTTTTATGCCACCAGAAGTCAAGGAATACCGTAGGTTGCCAGGAACCATGAGAGAGGCATGGAACAAATTCTTCCTTTTAAAAGGAAGTTTGTCCCTGCTGATACCTTGATTTTGGACTTTTAGCCTTCACAAAAATGAGACAATAAGTTTCCGTTGCTTAAACCAACCAGTGGGTGATACTTTCAAGCCCTTGCGAACTAAGACAATAGGTATTCAGTAAATTTTAACTATTTCTCTTTTTCTTTTCATAAATTTCTTGAGATAAAAAGGAGGAGGTCTTTAATATCTTTTTTTATTTATATCTTCTTTCTGACTCCAACTAATCTTTAATGGGTAACTGTTATATCTCCTCTACAGCAGAGGAAAACTCAACGTACTGAATCCTCCATACCATGTGCTGAAAGAGGAGATAAAGGAAATTGAAAAAGTCTTTCTTAAGACAAAGTTCAGTACTATGATCCTACTGCATGCTCTTATGATGAAATAATAGAGGCTGAACATTTTCTTGGTCTCTTCTTGGTCTTCCCTAACGAATTATAAACTCTGGTTACCCACCCATGCCCCACCCTCCAGATTGTTAGATGTCTAAAGAAAAATGGTTCAGTGGTCTTGGGAAGGCAAAGAGAAAAGCATATTAGAAGTTCATACTCCATATCACTTAAATTCCCAGACTTGTCGTTTGTACTTTCAGAGCTGCTGAATAATCAGAATTATGTTTTAATTTCTCTGTCTTATTCAGTTTTGAGTTTACATAATATGCCTTCCAGTTTAAAATTCAGTAAACTGTAACTTCCTCTGTTGTCAATAATATGTGGCAAAATGAGCACTTATTATAAACTACCTCTTACTCTTTCCCCTAGATATTGTCTCTGCAGAATTAAATAAGGTTCATAAAAAGTGACTTATTCTGGAAAACTATCAAGAATGTAGAGGAACCTCAATATATATTATATGCCTTCAACATTTGCTAAAAGCAGTGAGGCTAATTCTTTGTGATATTAAATGGAAGGGAAACAAAACAAAGTCTCCAGATCTTTAAAGTAACTCAAAACTCAAAAATAAATTGTAGTTGGCAGCAAGCAACCCTACATATTGACCATGACTATTAACTTGTATGGTTTACAACAACCATCTAAAGTGAATCATGTTTATTTAGAAAACTGAAGGTTGAATAGTAATTTTTGAGTGCTAAATGTTAAAATATTACATACTGTACATTATTGAAGTGCAACACTTCTTAGGAAAAAATTGGTTATAAAGTGTAGCTGACCTACTTACGTCCAGCTTATCTATACCTGAGACCTCAGGGTGCATTAGACTACAGTACAACTGCCTGTGTCAACAGCAGCCAGCAGTCTTATGTTCCATTTATTCACAGTCAATAGACCCAATCAAGGTAGCTTGACATATGGTGACAGTAATTGTCCCTAAGGAGCAAATTTTGATTTTATTCAATACTGTAATGTAAAAACCAAGGAGTGATGTAGCGATTGGTGGAGGGGGGGGGGGAGTTTCCAGGAATAAAGCATATATTTGATCAAGATCTTACAAAATAAAGGTTCAAGAAGAGATGCTCTTCAGTCTGGAGAAAAGAATTCCAGGAGGATATTGCATCACTTTTTATTTCAGAGTGATTTTGAGCATAAGCTTTGGGCCACTAAACCCCAAGTTTAAATTCTGACATTTACCAGTTCTGTGGGTTTGAGGAAATTATATAAACTTGTTGAGCCTTGATTTTCTCACCTGTCAAATGAGAATGCCCATTGAACTGATAAATAAAATAATATAGATATAAGGGTGTTGCCCATGCTTTACTGTCCCAGCATGAGAAGCTGCTCCCAGCATCTTCTGGGATATATGAGATCCTATTTAATCATCTCTGGGAACTCTATGGTGATGAACCTCCTGGCATAGATGGGTAGCTCAGTGATGGAACAACAAAGAGCAGTTGCACTGATGAGGTGTTGTTCCATCTGCAGGGCAGTTAGTTTGGAAGGGTTCTTTGTGTAGATATTTTGAAAATTCCCATGTGCATGAAGACTGGACATAAGTGTATATAATGAGACCTTCCCACTTATGTGACTACTGAATATATTACATGGCAAAAGACCTGGCCCAGGACAACTCGGGCTCTTCAAACAATGCTTGAATATGTGGTTTTCCTTATAGCCCATTCAGCCATGATATCCCAGAAAATGGCCTTGCCCTGAGACCATTCTATTATTTCAAAGAAGCTACCATTCAGACATCCCATCCCTTTCCTTTTTCCTATCCAATCTGCTGTGACTATCTGCTCACTTCCTCTTTATTCCTTCACATAAAAATTAACTTTTTCTTATATGACACTTCTTGATAAGTGATGAAAAAGAGCACACATGGGACATTCAAAAGAAAAAAAAAAGTTCCTTTCCCCTCAAGGGACCTCCTGCTAGAATTTGCCAAATATATCCTTCTAAATAAGAAAATTACAACAAGAACAACAAAAAATAGAGTTAGAAATTTCACACACCTGACTTCTCAGGATAAACCTACAATAATTAAGATAGTGTGGTATTGTCAGGAAGAAAGATACATAGCTCAACAGAACAGAATAGAGGGTCCAGAAATATGCCAACACACGTATGGTTAATTGATTTTCAACAAAGTTTTCAAGATAATTAAATGGAGCAAGGATAATTTTTTTTTCATTAGGCAGGGTTCTTCATAGAAACTGAACTGACAGGATACATGTATAAAATGAAATTATTATAGTGAATTGGCTCACACAACCATCGGGATTGACAAGTTCAAATAGCATAGGATCGGACAAAAGTTAGAAACTCCAATGAAGGTGAATTGCAATTCCCCAGGCAAGCTGGCTCACTGAAATAGAGGGAGGAATTCTCTGACTTCTGAAATCCTCAGTCCTGTTTTAACAACCTCAATTGACTGGATGAGGATACGCCCTCATTGTTGAGAGCAATCACCTTTGTTTGTGGAAGTAGTCAAAGCAGCCTATAAATGCTAATCCATCCATGAATACCCTCATAGTAACAATTAGGCAAGTTGCTTGAAAAAACAACTAGACACAAGAACCTAGCCAAATTGACATGTGAAAATTAACCATCAAACTTTCCAAAGAATGATGACCAAAAAAAAAGGAAAATCTTTTGACCCTTAATTGTACCCTATAAAAAAACTTATAATGTATTAGAGACCTAAATGGTAAAACCTAAAAGGGAAAACATTTTAAAAGAAATCATGGGGGAAAATCTTTGTTATCTTGAGTTATACAAAATTCTGAGGGGGGAAAAAAAGCACACACCATAAAAAACTTATAAATTAGACTCCATCAACATTTAAAACTTTGGATCATCAAAAGACAGATCCACACATCTATGACTACTTGATTTTTGACAAGGGTGCCAAGACCATTCCACTGGGGAAAAATAGTCTCTTGAACAAATGGTACTAAAACAACAGGAAGTCTACAGTGTAAAAGAATGAATATGGAAGCTTTTGGTAAACAAGATGATGACACAAGACACTGGAGGCTGCCATTCCCCAACAAAATCTTTTAACAGGTTAGTGGCTGGTAGTCCTATACAAGATGGTGGATTAGCGAGGTGTAGGATGTAGTTTGTCCTCCAGAGCACCTAGTAAATAGCCAGGAACAGTACAGAACAACTGTTGGGGACACGTCAGTGACTGGATACACAGTATATACCAGTCTAGACCAGCTGGACCGGCTGTGAGCCCACCCAGAACCGTGAGTTCCCCAAGCGGTGGCAGCCAGGCCCCTCCCCCACAGGCTGCTTCCCAGAGGGGAAAGGAAAGAGACTTTACAAGTAGCAAGGGCTGAGCACAACCAAATGCCAAATGTGGAATTAGTTCACAAATTCTGACTAAAAATAGGCCCCCAGCTCAGCTGAACCTCGAGTAAAAGCGGAGGTCGCAGGTTTTGCCCCCACTCAGAGGGGGCAGGGCTGAGGAAAAAGAAAAAAGAAAAAAAAAAACAGGTTTTTTTTTGGATCTGAAAAGGTCTGGGCCCTAATGGAAAGGAGGGGGCACATAAGACCTGGAGATACACAGAGCAATGTACCAACTTAAGCTCTTGATTGGCAAACCTGAGGAATGGGGTCCTGCTCTGAAAAGGATTTATCTTTTTCTGTTTTGTGGCTGTGTTTCTATGGAATGAACACTCTTTGGATACAGCTGCAAGGCTTCCACTGTCCCAGGCATAGGCAGAAACAGACTTGTTTGAGAGCTTCTCTGGAACCTGTGCCTTCCTCAGGAGAGGGGTGGGGCCCAGCTCAGGTGGAATCACTTCCTCAAGGAATCCAGACCCCAGGGTCTGGAAAAGGGAAGCAATTAAAGCCACCTCTCCTCTGTCTCCACCACACCCTCCATAGGGAGAGTCTGCCGAAGTTAAAGGTACCGCATCACCTTATGCTGGTGGGACCTGCCAGCAGAAAAGCACCACATACTGGGAAGGATAGGAAAAATGCAAAGTCCAGAGACTTCATAGGAAACACTTTTAATCTACTGGGTCTCACCCTTAGGGGAAACCAAAGCAGATGACTCTTTCCTCCTGAGAGGTGACCAGTTTGGTCTGGGAAAATCGGACTGGGGTCTATAATACCTAAGTAGATTCTCATGAGGGGTGGGGGAAAGGCACATACAAGCAGGGCAAGAAACAAAAAAACAAGAACTGAAAAATTCTGATCTATTAAGTAAAACCTAAGCTAGAGGACTAGAATAAGCTGAACTGAATGTCAAAGAACAGATAGACAACAAAGTCATCCAGCAAGAAATTCCTAGGAAAAAAAAAGTGAAAACAATCTCCAGAATAAACTAATTAAGGTAATTAAATGCCTAGACACCAGCAAAAAATAACAAATCATTGAAAATTGAAGACATGGCCCAGTCAAAGGAACACACCAACAATTCAAATGAGAATCAGGAGTTGAAACAATAATTCAGGATATTCAAACAGACCTGGAAAACTTCATTAAAAATAAATAAATTGAGGGAGGAAATAAAGAGGGCAAGGAATGAGCAAAAAGAAGAAACCGAAAGTCTGAAAAACAAATCACAGAACTTATGGGAATGAAAGGCACAGTAGAAGAGAAGGAAAAAAAACAATGGAAACATTCAATGTCAGATTTCAAGAGGCAGAAGATAGGATTAGTGAACTGGAGGATGGGACATCTGAAATCTGATAAGCAAAAGAAAATATAGGGGAAAAAATGGAAAAATATGAGCAGGGACTCAGGGAATTGAATGACAACATGAAGTGCATGAATATACATGTTGTGGGTGTCCCAGAAGGAGAACAGCAGGGAAAAGGAGGAGAAAACCTAATGGAGGAAATTATCACTGAAAATTTCCCAACTCTTATGAAAGACTTAAAATTACAGATCCAAGAAGTGCAGCATACCCCAAAGAGAATAGATCCAAATAGACTTTCCAAGACACTTACTAATCAGAATGTCAGAGGTCAAAGAGAAAGAGAGAATCTTGAAAGCAGCAAGAGAAAAACAATACATCACATACAAGGGAAGCCCAATAAGACTATATGTAGATTTATCAGCAGAAACCATAGAGGCAAGAAGACAGTGGGGACTTCCTGGAAGATGGCGGCTTAGTAAGACGCGCGGATCTTAGTTTCTTCTCCAGGACACCTACTAGGGGAGTAGAAACGATACAGAAAGCGCCCAAAGCCACAACAGAGATAAAAAAGACAGCGTACCCCATCCTGGAACGGCAGGCTGGCTGAGAGAAGCAGCTCGGGTGAGATCGCCGAGGCGCGCGGGCCTTACCGGGCGGGGTGGCAAGCGGCCGGAGTTACTCCCTTCCCCCTTCCCGGGCCGGCTGGGAGAATTGGAGAGGCGGTCCCCTGAAACAAAGACGGCTGGCGCCCACACCACGCGCAGCCCCCAGACCAACTGAGAGAATTGGATCGGAAACCCCCAGGCCGCGGAGAACGGTGATGGGTGGGGGAGGCCCCTTCCAAACCCGTGACTCCCGGGGAACGTGCACTCTCTCGGGCGGGCCGCTGCCGCTGGCGCCCTCCCGCCACGCTTGTTGCCCAGGGCCGACTAGGAAATTCGGACGGGCTCTTTCCCTGGCTGCGGCGACCAGCAACCCTCCCTGCCTTCGGACCCCGGGCCGGCTCAAGCCGTTTCGGCTAGCGAACCCCCCCGGACGGCGAGAGTTTTCCAAAGTTTAAGGTCCCACAGCACCTTTTACTGGTGGGACCCGCAGACAAACGTGTGCCACGAGCGCCACCTACTGGGCAGGATAAGAAAAACAGAACCCAGAGATTTCACAGAAAAATATTACAACCTTGCTGGGTCCAACACCAAGAGAAATCTGAATAAATGCCCAGACGCCAGCAGCAGAAGATAACTGTCCACGCTCAAAAGATTGAGAATATGGCTCAGTCAAAGGAACAAACCAATAGCTCAAATGAGACACAAGAGCTGAGACAACTAATGCTGAATATACGAACAGAAATGGAAAACCTCTTCAAAAATGAAATCGATAAATTGAGGGAGGACATGAAGAGGACATGGGCTGAACATAAAGAAGAAATAGAAAAACTGAAAAAACAAATCGCAGAACTTATGGAAGTGAAGGATAAAGTAGCAAACATAGAAAAAATAATGGATAGCTACAATGATAGATTTAAAGAGACAGAAGATAGAATTAGTGATTTGGAGGATGGAACATCTGAATTCCAAAAAGAAACAGAAACTATAGGGAAAAGAATGGAAAAGTTTGAACAGGGTATCAGGGAACTCAAGGACAATATGAACCGCACAAATATACGTGTTGTGGGTGTCCCAGAAGGAGAAGAGAAGGGAAAAGGAGGAGAAAAACTAATGGAAGAAATTATCACTGAAAATTTCCCAACTCTTATGAAAGACCTAAAATTACAGATCCAAGAAGTGCAGCGCACCCCAAAGAGATTAGACCCAAATAGGCGTTCTCCAAGACACTTACTAGTTAGAATGTCAGAGGTCAAAGAGAAAGAGAAGATCTTGAAAGCAGCAAGAGAAAAACAATCCATTACATACAAGGGAAACCCAATAAGACTTTGTGTAGATTTCTCAGCAGAAACCATGGAAGCTAGAAGACAGTGGGATGATATATTTAAAATACTAAAAGAGAAAAACTGCCAACCAAGACTCCTATATCCAGCAAAATTATCCTTCAAAAATGAGGGAGAAATTAAAACATTCTCAGACAAAAAGTCACTGAAAGAATTTGTGACCAAGAGACCAGCTCTGCAAGAAATACTAAAGGGAGCACTAGAGTCAGATACAAAAAGACAGAAGAGAGAGGTATGGAGAAGAGTGTAGAAAGAAGGAAAATCAGATATGATATATATAATACAAAAGGCAAAATGGTAGAGGAAAATATTATCCAAACAGTAATAACACTAAATGTCAATGGACTGAATTCCCCAATCAAAAGACATAGATTGGCAGAATGGATTAAAAAACAGGATCCTTCTATATGCTGTCTACAGGAAACACATCTTAGACCCAAAGATAAACATAGATTGAAAGTGAAAGGCTGGGAAAAGATATTTCATGCAAATAACAACCAGAAAAGAGCAGGAGTGGCTATACTAATATCCAACAAATTAGACTTCAAATGTAAAACAGTTAAAAGAGACAAAGAAGGACACTATATACTAATAAAAGGAACAATTAAACAAGAAGACATAACAATCATAAATATTTACGCACCGAATCAGAATGCCCCAAAATATGTGAGGAATATACTGCAAACACTGAAAAGGGAAATAGACTCATATACCATAATAGTTGGAGACGTCAACTCACCACTCTCATCAAGGGACAGAACATCTAGACAGAGGATCAACAAAGAAATAGAGAATCTGAATATTACTATAAATGAACTAGACTTAATAGACATTTATAGGACATTACATCCCACAACAGCAGGATACACCTTTTTCTCAAGTGCTCATGGATCATTCTCAAAGATAGACCATATGCTGGGTCACAAAGCAAGTCTTAACAAATTTAAAAAGATTGAAATCTTACACAACACTTTCTCAGATCATAAAGGAATGATGTTGGAAATCAATAATAGGCAGAGTGCCAGAAAATTCACAAATACATGGAGGCTCAACAACACACTCCTAAACAACGACTGGGTCAAAGAAGAAATTGCAAGAGAAATTAGCAAATACCTCGAGGCGAATGAAAATGAAAACACAACATATCAAAACTTATGGGACGCAGCAAAGGCAGTGCTAAGAGGGAAATTTATTGCTCTAAATGCCTATATCAGAAAAGAAGAAAAGGCAAAAATTCAGGAATTAACTATCCATTTGGAAGAACTGGAGAAAGAACAGCAAGCTAACCCCAAAGCAAGCAAAAGGAAAGAAATAACAAAGATTAGAGCACAAATAAATGAAATTGAAAACATGAAAACAATAGAAGAAATCAATAAGGCCAGAAGTTGGTTCTATGAGAAAATCAATAAGATTGATGGGCCCTTAGCAAGATTGACAAAAAGAAGAACAGAGAGGATGCAAATAAATAAGATCAGAAATGGAAGAGGAGACATAACTACTGACCTCACAGAAATAAAGGAGGTAATAACAGGATACTATGAACAACTTTACGCTAATAAATACAACAATTTAGAGGAAATGGATGGGTTCCTGGAAAGACATGAACAACCAACTTTGACTCAAGAAGACATAGATGACCTCAACAAACCAATCACAAGTAAAGAAATTGAATTAGTCATTCAAAAGCTTCCTAAAAAGAAAAGTCCAGGACCAGATGGCTTCACATGTGAATTCTACCAAACGTTCCAGAAAGAATTAGTACCAATTCTCTTCAAACTCTTCAAAAAAATCGAAGTGGAGGGAAAACTACCTAATTCATTCTATGAAGCCAACATCACCCTCATACCAAAACCAGGCAAAGATATTACAAAAAAAGAAAACTACAGACCAATCTCTCTAATGAATACAGATGCAAAAATCCTCAATAAAATTCTAGCAAATCGTATCCAACAACACATTAAAAGAATTATACATCATGACCAAGTAGGATTCATCCCAGGTATGCAAGGATGGTTCAACATAAGAAAATCAATTAATGTAATACACCATATCAACAAATCAAAGCAGAAAAATCACATGATCATCTCAATTGATGCAGAGAAGGCATTCGACAAGATTCAACATCCTTTCCTGTTGAAAACACTTCAAAAGATAGGAATACAAGGGAACTTCCTTAAAATGATAGAGGGAATATATGAAAAACCCACAGCTAATATCATCCTCAATGGGGAAAAATTGAAAACTTTCCCCCTAAGATCAGGAACAAGACAAGGATGTCCACTATCACCACTATTATTCAACATTGTGTTGGAGGTTCTAGCCAGAGCAATTAGACAAGAAAAAGAAATACAAGGCATCAAAATTGGAAAGGAAGAAGTAAAACTATCACTGTTTGCAGACGATATGATACTATACGTCGAAAACCCGGAAAAATCCACAACAAAACTACTAGAGCTAATAAATGAGTACAGCAAAGTAGCAGGTTACAAGATCAACATTCAAAAATCTGTAGCATTTCTATACACTAGTAAGGAACAAGCTGAGGGGGAAATCAAGAAACGAATCCCATTCACAATTGCAACTAAAAGAATAAAATACCTAGGAATAAATTTAACTAAAGAGACAAAAAACCTATATAAAGAAAACTACAAAAAACTGCTAAAAGAAATCACAGAAGACCTAAATAGATGGAAGGGCATACCGTGTTCATGGATTGGAAGACTAAATATAGTTAAGATGTCAATCCTACCTAAATTGATTTACAGATTCAATGCAATACCAATCAAAATCCCAACAACTTATTTTTCAGAAATAGAAAAACCAATAAACAAATTTATCTGGAAGGGCAGGGTGCCCCGAATTGCTAAAAACATCTTGAGGAAAAAAAACGAAGCTGGAGGTCTCGCGCTGCCTGACTTTAAGGCATATTATGAAGCCACAGTGGTCAAAACAGCATGGTATTGGCATAAAGATAGATATATCGACCAATGGAATCGAATAGAGTGCTCAGATATAGACCCTCTCATCTATGGACATTTGATCTTTGATAAGGCAGTCAAGCCAACTCACCTGGGACAGAACAGTCTCTTCAATAAATGGTGCCTAGAGAACTGGATATCCATATGAAAAAGAATGAAAGAAGACCCATCTCTCACACCCTATACAAAAGTTAACTCAAAATGGATCAAAGATCTAAACATTAGGTCTAAGACCATAAAACAGTTAGAGGAAAATGTAGGGAGATATCTTATGGATCTTACAACTGGAGGCGGTTTTATGGACCTTAAACCTAAAGCAAGAGCACTGAAGAAGGAAATAAATAAATGGGAACTCCTCAAAATTAAACACTTTTGTGCATCAAAGAACTTCATCAAGAAAGTAGAAAGACAGCCTTCACAATGGGAGACAATATTTGGAAATGATATATCAGATAAAGGTCTAGGATCCAGAATTTATAAAGAGATTGTTCATCTCAACAACAAAAAGACAGCCAACCCAATTACAAAATGGGAAAAAGACTTGAACAGACACCTCTCAGAAGAGGAAATACGGATGGCCAAGAGGCACATGAAGAGATGCTCAATGTCCCTGGCCATTAGAGAAATGCAAATCAAAACCACAATGAGATATCATCTCACACCCACCAGAATGGCCATTATCAACAAAACAGAAAATGACAAGTGCTGGAGAGGATGCGGAGAAAGAGGCACACTTATCCACTGTTGGTGGGAATGTCAAAGGGTGCAACCACTGTGGAAGGCAGTTTGGCGGTTCCTCAAAAAGCTGAATATAGAATTGCCATACGACCCAGCAATACCATTGCTAGGTATCTACTCAAAGGACTTAAGGGCAAAGACACAAACGGACATTTGCACACCAATGTTTATAGCAGCATTATTTACAATTGCAAAGAGATGGAAACAGCCAAAATCTCCATCAACAGAAGAGTGGCTAAACAAACTGTGGTATATACATACGATGGAATATTATGCAGCTTTAAGACAAGATAAACTTATGAACCATGTAATAACATGGATGGACCTAGAGAATATTATGCTGAGTGAATCCAGCCAAAAACTAAAGGACAAATACTGTATGGTCCCACTGATGTGAACGGACATTCGAGAATAAACTTGAAATATGTCATTGGTAACAGAGTTCAGCAGGAGTTAGAAACAGGGTAAGACAATGGGTAATTGAAGCTGAAGGGATACAGACTGTGCAACAGGACTAGATACAAAAACTCAAAAATGGACAGCACAATAATACCTAATTGTAAAGTAATCATGTTAAAACACTGAATGAAGCTGCATCTGAGCTATAGGTTTTTGTTTTGTTTTGTGTTGTTTTGTTTTGATTTTACTATTATTACTTTTATTTTTTTCTCTATATTAACATTCTATATCTTTTTCGGTTATGTTGCTAGTTCTTCTAAACCAATGCAAATGTACTAACAAATGATGATCATGCAGCTATGTGATGATGTTAAGAATTAATGATTGCATGTGTAGAATGGTATGATCTCTAAATGTTGGGTTAATTTCTTTTTTTCTGTTAATTAAAAAAAAAAAAGAGAAGGGATAATTGGAGATGAAGGGATACAGACTGTACAACGGGACTGGATATAAAAACTCAGAAATGGACAGCACAATACTACCCAATTGTAATGCAATTATGTTAAAACACTGAATGAAGCTGCATGTGAGGTATAGGTTTTTTGTTTTTGTTTTTTTTGTTTTTTTTTCTTTCTATTATTGTTTTAATTCTTATTCTGTTGTCTTTTTATTTCTTTTTCTAAATCGATGCAAATGTACTAAGAAATGATGAATATGCAACTATGTGATGTTATTAAGAATTACTGATTGTACATGTACATTGAAATGATTTCTAATTGTTTTGTTAATTCTTTTTTTAATTAATAAAAAAAAAAAAAAAGAAGACAGTGGGGTGATATATTTAAGATACTAAAAGAGAAAAACTTCCAACCATGAATTTTATATCCAAAATCTTTCAACAACTTGCGAGAGCTGGCAAAACCATCTACCTCAGTACTTCAGAAAACAGGTAAAGGATGCAATAACTGGGTGAGTGCCAAATCAAGAAAACATAGCTTAAAAAAAAACAGTAAAAGAAGCTCATGGAATTCTTGCCAGTGCAATGGAGAACCAGGCTGTGCTCCCACTGTGGATCCTTAGCCCTGTTCCAGAGACATCAGAGTAACCACTATGTACATGTAGCAGTGCCTGTATATTATTGCCAATCAATCAGGAAATTTGACTCTGATTTTACCTCCTAGAATTTTCCCTGCAGTCAGAGGAAGCTGGCAGACAGCTAAAGTCATGTAACACAATATTATCAAAGCAGTCTGGGGCAAAGGAGTTCCTGTTTTAAGTCATTCAGTACAGCACGCAGGAGAGAAAGTCCATTTAAAAGGGAAGAGAGCAAGAATTTGAATTCCTGTAAGATAAATATAGGCATTACTAAGAACATCAGCAAGTTCAAGCCCAAGAAAAGAGGCAGGCTCAAAAAGACATAGAGGACACTGTACTTCATATTTATCTCAGTCTGATCTTGTTAGGAAGGCTAAACTCCAAAGGAGAGCACCAGCCAATGCACAGAAAGCAGTACAAATGGTGTGTTCTGCATTGGTGTTTATTTTTGCTAACTTCTGTCCCTCAGGGATGTCTCCATCATATCACCAGCTGGATACAGATTTAAGGAATAGACAATACAAAAACTATGTCCAAGAGTTTATACTTTAAAATATTAAAATGTACAGTGTGAAACAAAAGATTACAAGACAAAGAAACAGGAAATGATGGCCCATCCAAGAAACAAGCTAAAAATCCAGGAACCATCAGTGAAGAACACCACACTTGGAAAATAACATCAAAGACTTAAAAAAAAAAATTCTCAAAATGATCAGAGATGTAAAGAAAACACAGAGAAAGAACTAAAGAATATCAGGAAAACAATGAAAGAACAATATAAGAATCTCAATAAAGATACAAGAGTTTTAAAAAGTAACCAAATAACTAAAAAAAAAAAAAGGAACCAAATAACTAAAAAAAAAGAAAAAAGGAACCAAATAGAAATGCCAAAATAAAAAAACTCCCTACAGGATTTCAGCAGTATAATGAAGCCAGCCGGAGAAAGAACTAATGAACTTGAAGACAAGACAATTGAAATGATTCAGAATGAGAGCAAAAAAAAAAAAAAAGAATGAAAAATGAGAACAAAGGTTAAGAGATCTGTGAGATACCATCAAGCATATACACATTTATGGGAGTCCTTAAATGAGAAAGAAATGAGAAACAAGAGAAAGGGGTAACATATATATCCAAAAAAACAAGGGGAGAAAATTTCCCAAATTTAATGAAAGATATGAATACACATTTAATAATATGCACATTCAAGAAGCCTAATAAATCATAAATAGGATAAACTTGAAGAGAAGCTCTCCAAGAGACATAGTAAGCAAACTGTGGAATCTAAGAACAAGGAAAGAGTTAAGAAACTTCAAGAGAAGAACAACCTGTCATGTACAAGGGAATCCAATAAAGCTAGAGGCCAGTTTTCATTGTGAACCATAGGAGCAAGAAGACCAGCAGAGCAAAATATTTCAAAAGCTGAAAGAAATCAATTGCCAACCAAGAATTATATATTCAATGAGACTGTCTTTCACAAATGAAGTAGAGATTTAGACATTCCCAGATAAACAAAAGGGAGGAAATTTTATGAATATAGAAACAAAAATGTTCAACAAAAATATTAGCAAACTGAATTCAACAGCACATTAAAAGAATTTTACACCATGATCATGTGAGATTTATATTAGCATGCAAGAGTGGGTCACAATAAAAAAATCAATTCATGTAAGTACCACATTAACAGAACAAAGGATAAAACTGCATGATCTTCACAATCGACAGAGAAAAGGTATGTGACCAAATCCAGAACACCTTCATAATAAAAACACTTAGAAAAATAGGAATAGAAGGAAACTCCCTCAAAATGATGAATGGTATACATGAAAAAACTCAGCTAACATAACACTCAATGGTGAAAGACTGAAAGCTTTCCCTTCAAGATAAGACACAAAACAAAGATGTCTACTGTCACTATGTTATTTAACATTGTACCGTAAGTTCTAGCCAGAATAAGAAGGTAAGGAAAAGAAATAAAAATGCATCTATATTGGAAAATAAGAAGCAAAAATTTCCCTCTATGTAGATGGCATGATCCTCTATAAACAAAATCCTGAAAAATAATAAAACAAAGCTACTAGAGCTAACAAATGAGTTCTGCGAAGTGGAAAATGCAAGTTCAATACCTAAACATTACTTGTGTTTCTGTACATTAATAACGAACAATTGAAAGAGAAAATAAAGGAAAAAAATCCATTTACAATAGCAACCTCAAGAATGAAATATCTAGGAATAAACTTACGTAAATGATGTGATGGATTTACATGTAGCAAGCTACAAAATTTTACTAAAAGAAATCAAATACAACCTAAATAAACAGAAGGGCATTCCAGGTTCATGTATTGGAAAACTAAATATTGTTTCAGTGTCAATTCAACAAAACTGATTTACAGATAAGTGAAATTCTAATAAAATTCTAGCAGCCTTCTTTGAAGAAATGTAAACAATGATCAGCAAATCTATTTGGAAGGGGTATTAGGGTTCTCTATAGAAACAGAGTCAACAGGAAATATTCATAAATATGAAATTTATAAAAGTGTCTCACATAACCAAAGGAACATAGAGTCTAAAATCTGTGGGGCAGGCTGTGAAGCTGACAATTCTGATAGAGGGTCTGGATGAACTCCACAGGAGAGGCTCACCAGCCGAGACAGGAAGGACCTGTCTCTTCTGAATCCCCCTTAAAAGGCTTTCAGTGATTAGATTAAGCACCACTCATTAAAGAAGACACTCCCCTTGGCTGATTACAAATGGAATCAGCTGTAGACGCAGCTGAAGTGATCATGATTTAATTCTATGAAATGTCCTCATCGCAACAGACAGGCCAGCACTTGCCCAACCAGACAAACAGGTACCACCACTTGGCCAAGTTGACACATGAACCTGACCATGACAGTCCACCCCTTGTCAACTTGGCAGCTATACATATCACCTTAAACCATACCTAATTTCTAAATAAAAGGCAATAAAACACATTTTTTCTTTCACCTAACAATATTCAACTGTCCTACATATAACTGGAAGCACATTAAATATTTTCAAAATAGGGTGCAAGCCCTTGGGTAATATTCATTCTTAAACTTGATATCTTACAACTTAAATAGTAAAACAAGAACAAAGCAGCATTACAGTCCTTGTTTCTGTAACTGATCACATGGTTGTAGTTCATATTTATCACTACCTTCTTCCACTACCCATTCCATGTTACCTCTACCCTCAGCAAGCACTTCAGCTGGCCATGATTCTTTGCCTGGTGGGGTGAACCAAACCTTCATTCCTGAAGTTTCAGAGCCATTGGTAGTCCTGCCTGGATTGGGTTGTTGTAGTTTTCCATTGATTTTGATTACAGGGCATGGTAGTACTAAAAGATGCCCTAGGGGATCTCCTATTTTCCAAAAGAACTCTTTACCTCCATTGTGTAGTTGCAGTCCTATTTCCCCCTGATAGTCAGGGTCAATCACCCCAGCCAATAATGTAATCCCCTTCTTGGCTTGTTGATGTGGCTGATGTGATCATGATTTAATTCTATGAAGTGCCCTCATAGCAAAAGACAGGCTAGCACTTGGTGCTGGTACAAACAGGTACCACCACCTGGCCAAGTTGACACATGAACCTGACCGTGACAGAAGGTAAGAGGCTCTGAGTAACCCAAACCATCTTGAATAAAGAATGAAGTGGGCAACCCATACTCACTGAATTTAAATCTCATCACAAAGATACAAGAATCAAAACAGCATGGTATTGACACAGAGACAGACGTACAGACCAATGGAATCAAATTAAGAGTTCAGAAATAAACCCTCTCATCTGTGACTGGCTGATTTTGACAAGGGTGCTAAATCCTTTCAATGGGGTAAGAAGACTTTTTTCAACAAATGGTGCTGGTGAAAATAGCAATACATATGCATGAGAGTAAAGTTAACCCTTACCTCACACTATATACAAATATTTTAACTCAAAATGGATTGAACATCAAAATAACCAAAACAATAAAAATCCTATAAAATAATATAGGGAAATATATTATGGTTAGGCAATGGTTTCTTAAACTTTACACCAAAAGCATTCACAACAAAAGAAAAAAAATAGATAAACTGGACTCGGTCAAAATTAAAAATGCTTGTGCATCAAAGGATTTTACCATGAAAGTAAAAGGACAACCTAAAGAATAGGAGAAAATATTTTAAAATACATATCCAAAATGGGTTTAATATCTAGACTATATAAAGAAATTCCATAACTCAACAACAAAAAGACAAGCAACCTATTTTAAAATTGGGCAAAATGCCTTGCATAGACCTTTCTCCAAAATAGATATAAAAATGGTCAATTAGCCCACAAAGAGATGCTCAATATCATTAGCCATTAGGGGAATGCAAAAAAAAAAACTATGAGATACCATTTCATACCCACCAGAATGGCTACGATTAAAAAAATAGAGGGAAATAACAAGTGTTGGGGAGGATATAAAGAAATAAGAGCACTCATTCATTGTTGTTAGGGAGATAAAATGATGTAGCCACTATGCAAAACATTTTTGCAGTTCCTCAGAAAGTTAGGTATAGAATTGCCATATGAACCAATAATATAATTTCTAAAATACCATTTCAAAAGAATTGAAAGCAGGGACTTGAATAGATATTTGCACACCAATTTTCAAAGCAGTATTATTCAAATTTTCTAAAAGACTGAAACCTCCCAAGTGTTCACCAAAGAAGAATGGGTAAGCAAAATGTGAAATATCCACGTAATGGAATATTATCAAGCCATAAAAAGGAATGAAATTCTAATACATGCTACAATATGGATGAAAGTGGAAGAAACCTTATGTTGAGTGAAATAAGCCAGACAGACACTAAAGGAGACAAATGTACGATCTCACTGATATGAAATAATTAGTATAATTGAATCATAGATTCAGAAATTTGAATACAAGTTTCCAGGGGCCAGAGTGGAGGTAGGGAATGGGGAGTGTGAAGGATTAGAGGCTTTATGGACTCCAGAAGATGATGTTCTTAAACCTAATCCACTCCTGTGGATGTAAATGTTTGCAGGTGGAAAATTTTGTTTATATTATTTCAGCTCAGGCATACCCCAGGTAGGTCATAATTCTGTTACTGGAGTCCTTTATAATGGGATGAAATTCAGAGAAAGAAACAGTGAGAAATACACAGAAGCTGAGAGAGAAAAACACCGAAGTGGAAAGAGGAAGCCACAAAAACAGAGAGGAAGCCACTGAAGCCAGAAACTGGAAACAATGAAACCCGGAAGAGAAGGGAGAGACCAGCATTTGCTGCCTTGTGTCTTACCATGTGACTGAGGAGTCCCAGATGACTGTAGCCTGTCTCTTTGGGAAGAAGGTGTCATCTTGATGACACATAGATTTGGACATTTTCATGGCCTCAGAACCATAAGCTTGCAAGCTAAAGAATCCCCATTGTAAAAGCCAACCCATTTTATGGCACTTGCATTTCAGCAGCTTTCACAAACTAAAACAGGGAGTTATTACTTAACTGGTACATAATTTCTGTGTGGATGTTGGAAAAGTTTTGGTAATGGATGCTGGTAATGGAAGCACAACATTGTGAATGTCGTTAACATTGCTGAACTATGTACCTAGAAAAGGAAAAATTAAAAGGAAAAATTTTAGGTTGTCTATATGCTATTAGGCTAACAATTTTTAAAACAGTTCTGTTCAACACAAACAGTGAACACTATTGTAAGCAATGGACTATAGCTAATGGTACAATTACAAAAGATGTTCTTTATGAATTGTAACAAAACTACCACACTAAGCAGGATGTTAATAATAGGATGGTATATAGGAACTCTGTATTTTATGCATGATGATAAACCTATAACTAATATGAAATAATTAGTATAATTATTTCTGTAAACCTACAACTTCTCTAATTAAAAAAAAAAAAACTGATAGTTAAGTTCTTGTCTTGCCTCTACTCAAAACCCTCAATGGCTTTCAGCTCATTCAGAGTAAGAGCCCATTCCTTACAATGGCCTTTAGGGTCCTACATAGCCTGCATCCCTGAAACCTCCTTATCTCACCTACTACCACTCTTCTTTCTCTTGTCCAGACATATTGGTCTCTATTCTACTAAGTTCAATATGCACATGCTTCTTCCTCTGCCTGGAAACATCTTCCATCATATACCTGCCTTACTTCTTTCATATATTTACTGTTACTTCACTGATATGGAATTCCACAGCAATTCTATCTAAAATTGCATCCCTTTTCCCTCCCTCCACTCCTTTGTTTTACTTTCTCCATAGAACTTACCATTAAATGAATATATATGCATGATATATGTATAAATAATATATACATTAAATTTTATGTATTTGGTTCTCTCTCTTCACTCTAGAATATGAACCCCATGAATCCAGGAAAGTTTGTCCATTTTTTTCATTGTGGTAGCTCCATCACCTACAACATTGCCTGGAAAATAGTAGGCGCTCAAAAATTATTAATTTGTTCATGAGTTTATGTAAATATTCATATTTGTAATATATATAGTCTTCATTATTAAGAGATTGGTTTCTTCACCTTGACATTTCAACAAAGCTTCCTTCTGCACTATGATCCTTTCTTTATCCTTATTTAAAATGAAAAATGTTTACAATATTTTCTAGAGATGGCAGTTTAATGAACGTCCTCTGGGTAGTTGGTTCATTTTAAATCCACGTTATTTCCTTGCCTAATCGTTGGCATGGGTAGGAAGTAAATTAATGACTAACCTTTACAGAAGAATTCCCCTGAAGCACTACTGCATGAGGCATTAGAAGTTTTTCCTTACTAGGACACATTCCTATGTCCTAGTGTATATTTAGACACTGGATTCCTTTAATACTAATGGGAGGTCTGTGGTCCAAACACATTTATAGGAAATGAAAAGAAATGGCGTGGTAAAGCAAGCTGTGATAAAAGATCTTCTAGCTTGCTTTTGCCTAATCTATCACTTGAAAGGTTTATTTTAACATTTCTATTAGATAAAATGAACAGAAAAATACCAGGTACAGTATTCTTTTGCTATTCTTGCTCTTATTTCTATGAATGCCACCTCTTCATTTGAGTCATGTATTGAGGTAGGAAAAAAAGTGTGAAATATGATTTTCCACTAACTGCCATTCTGTACTGAATTTTTTTAAAAAAAGTGATTGAAAATGCAATTTTGGAAATACTTAATGCTGCAAACTACAAGTGAATAACTAATTAATTCATATTTTCAATGAAAAATAGCATTTGGCAAGATTAGTTGTGCTTTGTTTGGGTGTTTTGTTTTCTTTTGTTTTGTATTTTAAGAGGCCTAGAGCTTTATTCTAATGTTGATATTCTCCACTGCAAAATATACCTAGTAATGCATCAACTACTCCATATTACTACTATTTCCATACTTCTATTCTTCTCTTTTCCTTGACACATTCTTACCTATATAATGTCACCCACAAAAGGGATGATATCATGTCACCCACAAAAGGGATGTTGAGGTTCCAAATCCTGGTCCTGTGGATACAAATGCCACTGGAATCTGAACCTTTGAAGATGTTATTATTAAAGTGTGCTCAAACTGAATAAGGATGGGCCTTAATCCAATATGACTGAAGTCCTTACAAACAAAGGAAACTGAACATGAAGTAAAAGCCAGTGGGAAGCTGCCAGCAGCTGGATGTCAATGAAACCCAGAAAAGAAAGGGGAAGATGCTATGATGGAAAAGCCAAGGAACACCAAAGATGGCTGGCCAGCAAAAAAGACAAGGATCATAGGGGGAAGCAAGCCTTCTAGCCTCTGAAACTGAGAGCCAATAAATTCCTGTTGTTAAGCCAACCTATCCATTGCATGGTATTTGTTTTAGAAGCTAGGAAGCTAAAAGAAAATCAGTTTATCAAAGGACTAAACATTTTAGTTCATTAGTTGCTTTTTAAATTTTTTACAGTCATTGCTACCCAATATTTTCTGTTGCAAGATGATATCCCAGGCATATCCCATGCCTGGCCAGTCACTATTGGTAGCAAGAACAATTTCACTTAGGGAACTGCCACTCACTTTCAGGTACTAAAAAATCAAATCCAGTCTAAATTAGGACTTCATCCTGATATCCAAAGCTTCACTCCTCACCACAGTTCTAAAGATCCATAAATGAGATAACTTCAGTGAGGAAGTGGTCTTTGTCTATTTTATCCCCTTTCCTCCCCCATCTACACTAATTCTTCCTGCAGGGACCTCTGGGTCAGGGTAGTGGATAGGGGACATTAGGAAAGAGATAATTATAATGTGAGAACAGGTCTCAAGGTTGGCTCTCTTATGGGGCATATGTGCACTCTTTGTGTTCTACCTCAGAGAACTCTAGCCTGCAAAATTCCCTTACATGTGTGAAGCATCTCTAGTTGACTTGTTACAAACTGCCCTCAGTTCTTGTTCTCTCTGGTATACTTCTTGGTCTCTAATGTTGGGTTCCCTCTTTCCAGCACACTTCTCTCTTGAATAAAGTCCCAGTTAGACATCTTGAGTCTTTCTAAGACTGCCACTCAGAGTGTGAGAAAATCATGCCTTTCTACCCCTTCAATCAGTGGAATACAGTTTATCAGGCCTTTGCCCTCTCTGCCTGTCCTGCCATTGCAGATTGTTCCAGCCAGCTCCATGGCTTCAGAATTCTCCTGCCTGGATGTAGTTAGGGAGCAGGCATCAGTCTCCCTGTACATGTATCTCCCTACTCTGAGGGAAATTCCAAGAGTCCAGGCAAGATTGAAAGCTTCTGCAGCTATGTAAGCAGCCAGACAGGAAATGAAATTCCAGTCTCTTCCACTTCCTGGCATCTCCAAACTCTAAGACTTAATCTCTCAGAGACCCATCAAGTAGCTTAAGAGGAGGGCCATTATCCCATTCCCACTTCTTTGAGAAGGGAAGGGAAATGTCATAACATTCCTCATTTATCTAATGACACATCTATTTTAAGTACTCTCTCTCAATAATCACCTTAAAATTCCTATTCTCTTATATAAACTAGAATTTTGTGGTTGGATTGATAGTGCCAGAAAGCCTCCTAGCTGTTAGTAATTTGATTATGGTTGTGTTTAGTATTTCTTTTTAAAATGTGAACATACTTACCATCCATTGTTCTCATATAGGACCTTTGAAGATCTTACTTGGATGAGGCCAAATGAATTCAGGGTGGGCCTTAATCCAGTATGGTTTAAATAAATATAAGCAGAGTAAATTGGGATGTGGTTAGTTAGAAGTCAGTTGGTTTCTGTCTTAGTTTTTCGGGGCTTCTATGGCAAACACCACCCACTGGGTTGACTTAAATAATAGAAATTTATTGGCTTACATTTTTTTGATGCTAAAAGTCCAAAATCAAGGTGTCATCAAGGCCATGCTTTCTTCAAATTCTATAGCAATCTGGTGATAGCTTCCAGCAATCCTCCAGCACATGGCAATCTGTTTTGTCCTGCCTCATTCTCTGGTGCTTACTGATTTCTGCTAGCTGAGCACACCCCAATTTCCTTGGCTTGTAAGTATTTCAGGCACACTTGATTAAGACCCACCCTGAATCCATTTGGCCTCATCCAAATAAGATTTTCAAAGGCCATATCTACAAATGAGTTCACATCCACAGAAACAGGGGCAAGTCTTGAAAACATCTTTGTGCAGGACGTGATACCGTCCACCACACGATCTTCCTAAAATTCTAAAGAAAAATCCCAGTAAATATTCTATCTCACCATAGCAGAAGCTCTGTCAATCTGCCTTACAGTCCAAAGCATTGTGCAGTAGGCTGAATAAGAGCCCCCAAAGTTGTCTATGTCCTAATCCCCAGAATCTGTGAGCATGTTGCCTTACACGGCAAAAGGGACTTTGCAGCACGTGAATAAGTTAAGGAACTTGAGATGGGAAGATCATCCTGAATTTTTAAGGTGAGCCTTAATGTAATCACAAATGTCTTTATAAGAGTGTGGCAAGAGGGAAATTTGACTTCAGACATATAAGATGAGACTATGAAAGCAAGAAGTTGGAGTGATGTGAGGAAGGGATTATAAGACAAAAAATGCAGGCAGTCTCTAGACCCTGGAAAACATAAGAAAACATTTTCTCAACTAGAGACTTCAGAAGGACCCAATCCTACCAACACCTTGCATTTATCCCAGTGAAAATTAATTTCAGATTTTTGACCTCCAGAAGTAAAAGAGAATACTTTTTCATTGTTTTAAGCTACTGAATTTATTGTAATTTATTATATCACCCATGGGATGTGAAAATACATTGTCTCAGGATGCTATTAGATAAAAGTAGTAGAAATCTTGGGCTCAAATGGTTGCAATAAGAAAATGAATCATTTCATATATCAGGAGATGTAAGGTTAGGGCAGGATTAGGTGTGGTAAAATCAAAGTTCTAGCTTCTTTCCATTTTTCTGTTATGCCCACTCTGTGCAAGTTTTATTCCTGAACATGCTTGCCTAAGTCTCACAAGGTGGCTGCAAGCAACAATAGGATAATATATTATCTAATTCATAGAGAAAAACAATATTGCTTTATCATGGCTTATAAACTCTGCCTTTTAATCCAATTGGTCCAGATAGGACATTTGCTTACTTCTTGGCAGATAACAAGACAGTTGTGCTCTAATTGACTTAAGCAGGTGTTCCTGAACCAATCACTAGCAAGGAGTGAGATCAGCATAGTTGGCATTGACTAATCAGGATCTACTTCTGACCTTGGGAATAAGGTGAATACTTGGGCAAAATCAGCCTTAGGAAGAGGGCAAAGCATAGGAAGAACACTTAATTTATCATCCAAATAGGAACACTATTGAGAATAAATTGGTACACCATTACGAATTCTAACAAGATAACAGGCAAATGTGATACTGTCCCACTCACTCTGGGACTTATAAACACCCTATTGGTAGGAAGTCAATACTGTCTCCTACAAGCATTCTGATTAGGGCTGTTTAAAACACTCTCTTGGATTAAGACTAATTCCTAAAAACAAAGGATTATTAAAATGAGGAAATAATCTTTAAGACTAGGTGACTTGCCAAAGTTCATGTCTTTAGAAAGTGGCAAAATCAGGTATATAAATAATGAAGTCTTCCTAACCCAATTTTAGGGCTCTTTCCACATGTAAGGTAGAGGTAAATCTAGAGATCCACCTCAACCCCAAGTATTTGATTATAGAAGTAGAGTGATAGCCATAGGAATGCAGCCAAACAGGGGAAGGATCTGTATAAAAAGTCACATCAGGGTATTATCTCAGATAGCAAATGCTCTTTGAGAGATGACTAGTATGGTAGGACTTAAGTTTATTTACTATGTCTCTAAAAGTCACAAATAGAATCAACTGATGGAAGATGACTAAAAAAGATTTAATTCACTTGTGCAACATCTATTCTCCTTCCTCACTAAATGCTTTTTGTCCACGCATGTAAGCCTTTAGTTGCTTGTTATAAACGGTAGAAGGAAGAAATTATTGTGGGTTTCAAAAATAATCAATAAGGGATCACATTCTCAACATCAAAATACAAAGATATCACTGTCAGAAGCTCCATATTAATTCTCATGACAAAATTTTGGCATGATACTAAGTTTCTATGATTCACCAGTGATTTGAAATAATCCCCTCAAAATTCTACCTGTCGCCAGTGTTCTTGGTATGCAGTAGTCCTTCCTTATTCTTTCATGCCTGCTCATTTTCCAGGCTTAGTAGAGCTGGTAACTGTATTAAGTCCTCAGAGGGTCAACTAAAGTGGGAAAAGTTGTTTGTAGAAAAGTGAGAATATCATCTATTTCCATTCTAAGAATATCATAATAAATGCCAGAGATACCTGCAAGTCAGATTATTCTGATAACTATTTTGACTCTGTGGCCCTTTATAGTTGCTATACCCACCTTACCTCTCACAACTATGTGCCACTACTTGGTCCCTTCCACCCTAAATCCCCATCACCCCACTGAATTCAGAGAACCCATTTTTAAAAGCAGTGGTTCCCACTATCATTCTTGGCCTATAGACACCAGATGCCTGAGAACTCTTCTGCCCTGCTGAGTGTCCATCATGAATGTATTTATCACAACCTCGGTAAATAGAATTTCCTTTGAACTATCTTAAGAGACACAATTAGTGAATGATTAATCATATCTCACATGATAAATCCACTGTAGCATTCCAATCTTCCTAACTTTTGGATATATTTCTCTTTGGTGTTTATGGAAATTCTGATATTTTAACTCCATGTAGTGTCGAACATCTTGGGTTCAGGTTTCAGTCAACTAACCAAAACAATTATAAAAACCACTCTCAGCTGCTCAAGATAACATTGGATCTGGAATCTCTGCTCATTGTACCCATATCAATGAATTCAGCCTGATCTAATTCCTCAGGATCCATTCTCACACACATGCCACACATTTCTGTTACGACAAATTGAAAAAAATTTACAATTATTTTAGCAGGTACCATAACTTCTCATGGGTCACACTTTATGCCTCATGTTCTGGAATATTCTGGGATTTGAATCTGGTGATAGTTCTTAAAGCAAAAAGAGATGATAGGAGTATATTAAGATATATTGAGCCCTGAGAAGGATCTGCAGTTCCCTACAAGGTAACTAATTACATCAGGGAGGATATTATAGGTCCTTAGGAAAGAGGAAACTAACCTCTTCAGATAGGGAAGAAAAGCTGTATCTACTGGCAATGGGGACTCAATGAAATAAAAGGGTTCACAGTCTCCAAACTCATCAGAATCTACTCATATGTGTCTCCATCCCAATGATCAGGCTCCCACTCCCCATCTCCAGAAAAATGCCCTAACTTCTACATAAGACATTCTGCAAGATTAGGAAGTCAATTTGCATTGTAATACAGTTACTCAAGGATTTAGGCTTGGGAGTTGATTTTCAGAATACTCAGCAATGAAACCATAAGAGATATGCACACATACCATACATATAATAGTCCCAATCACGGCACACACACGTAGTATATAACAAATTTATTTTAGGACAGACATCTGGCTCTAGACTTTGAGCCAGAAATTTAAAGGCTTAACCTCATGAGTTTCTTTCCTAAATTTCCCTAGTGTACTGAAAAGCAAACAACCAATTCTCTTATGTTCCTTATTTTTCCTAAAATTTGTTATAGCAGCAGGTACTTAGTCAGTTTAAGGCTTGCCTTCTTTAAACATATGAATGCAGTTGCTTCTGTGTCTTTTATTGGGCCTGAATTGTTGTGGGTAAATATGACTGGCAATTAAGAAGTGAATCTAGATAGGAGTGGAGAAAAGCAATGACAACTCAAACCCACAAGAACAAATAGAACCCATGAGGACAAACTGGATCCTGTGTCTGTCACCAGCCCTAAACTTAATGACCTAGATGATCTACAGAAGTTGACACCTTTCACCACTAAGATGCATAGGCACTTGACCCAGGACTTGGAGAAGCCAAAGGAGGAGATTCTGCAAGAACCAGATAAGCCATAGGTCCTACTGAGTCTCCATATCGACAAGGTGAACAAGAGGCTGAGCAACAAAGTATATGAACAACAATACCTGTCATCCTACACCTACTTTTCAAATGTAATAGCCACTGCTTTATTACTAAATCCCATATCAAGTTTCTCATGTGGCTGACTCCTGACTCCAAACCACAAGGAAGTGAATTCTGGGGAAAGTAGTTCCAGATTAGATAAACTGACAAGTGTGTGGCCACCACACTGCCTTGTCCTTCTGATATTTTTGTCTCCTCAGTCTCTTTTCTCTGTCCCAATTGCCCTTGTATCAGCATTCTTTTTCCTCCTCTAGTTAAATAAACAGAAGTCCCTATACATTCAACTAACTCAAGGAACTGCTATATGTCTATAAATACATGCAGTATACATATGTTATATATACCTGGGATGTGCTTGTGTCTATGTGTATAAAATAAGGTCCTTCTTTTTGTTTTTGAAATGTCATTTTCATATTGTTATCATTAAATTTTTCCTTTAAATAACTGAACAAACTTGATAACAGAATCTCAAAAAAAAAAATTAAAAAAAAAACCATAAAAAATGGTGGTTCTTTTACAAAGGGCACATTTCTGCCAGTATGAATCAATTAAATTACATCTGAGGTCAAAAGATTTCATATTACATTTCTTTCTTTTTCTTTTTTTATTTTTCTCACTTTAATTTTAATTATACAAAGTAAAATTCAAAGAGAATGATGCTAGGAATGGTTTATTACCAACCCTTCCTGATGTTTCTTTGTTAAATCATTTTTAATGTGAGGTCCTTATTCATTATCTGGATTCTATTTTATTAAAGATTGATTTTTTAAAAAGTTTCAGATTCTTATAATGTTCTATATTTAGAGATTTCACCTGAATCTGACATTTTATTAAAAAGAAACCAATTTTGCTCCTTGATGATTCACTGAGTTCCTTATCTCAAATATTCCTTTGTAGGAGCTTGTTTATTATATGAATTCATGGCCCCATACCACCACCCACATCCAAATACACTAAAAACCTAATAAATAAATATGGTCTCTTTGGCCTTCTGCTCTCAGCATATTTTCTATGAGCAAGTCTGGAGAAAGGCATAACCCCAGTATAATAATAGGGCTCATACCACTGCTTTTCTGTGGTCCTAGATGATTTTCTCCAGTCAATTTCTTCCTGTGCTCTCACCTAAACTGATCCTTATCAAAAGAGATATATCTTCTCTCTGTACATCTCAGCACTCCAAAGTTAGATGATATGGATTCCCAGTGTTATGACACTTGAATTGGGAGCTCTTAAATAATAATTAAAAAAAAATCCGCCCATGCACACGGCTTCCCGGGCCGATTGGGAGCCTCGGATCTGCGGTTCCCCAAGCCGCGGTGGCCAGGGACCAGAGCCCCTCCCACGCACGCCGCTTCCCAGGCAGGCTGGGAGCCTCGGATCTGTGGCTCCCCAAGCCGCGGTGGCCGGGGACCAGAGCCCCTCCCACGCACGTGGCTTCCCAGGCCAGCTGGGAGCCTTGGATTGGCGGTTCCCCAAGCCACGGTGGCCGGCGGCCGGAGCCCTTCCCACTCACGCGGCTTCCCGGGCCGGCTGAGAGCCTCGGATTGGTGGCTCCCCAAGCCACGGTGGCCGGCAACCGGAGCCCCTCCCACACACGCGGCTTCCCGGGCCGGCTGGGAGCCTCGGATCAGCGGTTCTCCAAGCTGCAGCGGCTGGTGCCCCTCCCCCATGCGCGGCTCTCTGGGCCAGCTGGGAGCCTCAGATCAGCAGTACCCAAGTGGCCAGTGCCCCCCCCCCCACAGGCAACTTCCCGGAGGGAAAGGAAAGAGTCTCCAACAGTAGTAGAGACTGAGTCCAACCTAACACCAATAGTGGCATTAATGAACAACTTTTGACTACTAAAAATAGGCCCTCAGCTCAGGTAATACTGATCAAGGCGGAAGTCGCCTATTGGGCTAACTGAAAAAGAGGAAGGGGGCAAAACAGAGACTTCTGCGGCTGTTTCTGCAGAAGCTTGGTTGCCTCTGGGCTCAGCACTGGGATTACACAGGTTGCGACTGCCCCGAACGCAAGGCGGGCTGCTTTCAGGGCTCTCTACCACCTGAACCTTCCCCACGAGAGGGGTGAAACGCAACTCAGGTGGAATCCCTCTCTCAAGAATTCAGATCCCAGGACTTCACAATTTGAAGTCATTAAAACCAACCTACAACCTTTCCTCTGTCTCCACCACACACCCAGCAGCGAGAGTCTTCCAAAGTTAAAGGAGCCACAACATCTTTTGCTGGTGGGACCCACAGACAGACGAGTACTACATACTGGGCAGGATAAGAAAAACAGAGCCCAGAGACTTCATAGGAAAGTCTTTCAACCTGCTGGGTCCCACACTCAGGGAAATCTGATTAAATGCCCAGACGCCAGCAAAAAATAAAAAATCACACCAGGAAAATTGAAGATATGGCCCAGTCAAAGGAACAAACCAATAGCTCAAATGAGATGCAGGAGCTGAGACAACTAATTCTGAATATATGAACAGAAATGGAAAACCTCTTCAAAAACCAAATCAATAAATTGAGGGAGGACATGAAGAAGGCATGGGATGAACAAAAAGAAGAAATAGAAAGTCTGAAAAAACAAATCACAGAACTCATGGGAATGAAAGATACAGTAGAAGAGATGAAAAAAACAATGGAAACCTACAATGGTAGATTTAAAGAGACTGAGGCTAGAATTAGTGAACTGGAGGATGGAACATCTGAAATCCAAAAAGAAACAAAAACTATAGGGAAAAGAATGGAAAAATTTGAGCAGGGGTTCAGGGAATTGAATGATAATATGAAACACACAAACATACATGTTGTGGGTGTCCCAGAAGGAGAAGAGAAGGGAAAAGGAGGAGAAAAACTAATGGAAGATATTATCACTGAAAATTTCCCAACTCTTATGAAAGACCTAAAATTACAGATTCAAGAAGTGCAGCACACCCCAAAGAGAATAGATCCAAATAGGCATTCTCCAAGACACTTACTAGTTAGAATGTCAGAGGTCAAAGAGAAAGAGAGGATCTTGAAAGCATGAAGAGAAAAACAATCCATCACATACAAGGGAAACCCAATAAGACTATGTGTAGATTTCTCAGCAGAAACCATGGAAGCTAGAAGACAGTGGGATGATATATTTAAATTACTAAAAGAGAAAAACTGCCAACCGAGAATTCTATATCCAGCAAAACTGTCCTTCAAAAATGAGGGAGAAATTAAAACATTTTCAGACAAAAAGTCACTGAGAGAATTTGTGACCAAGAGACCAGCTCTGCAAGAAATACTAAAGGGAGCACTAGAGTCAGAACCAAAAAGACAGAAGAGAGAGGTATGGAGAAAAGTGTAGAAAGAAGAAAAATCAGATATGATATATATAATACAAAAGGCAAAATAGTAGAGGAAAGTATTACCCAAACAGTAATAACACTAAATGTTAATGGACTGAATTCCCCAATCAAAAGACATAGACTGGCAGAATGGATTAAAAACAGGATCCTTCTATATGCTGTCTACAGGAAACACATCTTAGGTGCAAAGATAAACATAGGTTGAAAGTGAAAGGTTGGGAAAAGATATTTCATGCAAATAACAACCAGAAAAGAGCAGGAGTAGCTATACTAATATCCAACAAATTAGACTTCAAATGTAAAACAGTTAAAAGAGACAAAGAAGGATACTATCTATTAATAAAAGGAACAATTAAACAAGAAAATGTAACAATCATAAATATTTATGCACTGAATCAGAATGCCCCAGAATACGTGAGGAATACACTGCAAACACTGAAAAGGGAAATAGACACATCTACCATAATAGTTGGAGACTTCAATTCCCCACTCTCATCAATGGACAGAACATCTAGACACAGGATCAATAAAGAAACAGAGAATTTGAATATTACAATGAATGAGCTAGACTTAACAGACATTTATAGGACATTACACCCCACAACAGCAGGATACACCTTTTTCTCAAGTGCTCATGGATTATTCTGAGATAGACTATATGCTGTGTCACAAAACAAGTCTCAACAAATTTAAAAAGATTGAAATCATACACAACACTTTCTCAGATCACAAAGGAATGAAGTTGGAAATCAATAATAGGCAGAGTGCCATGAAATTCACAAATACGTGGAGGCTCAAAGCTCACTCTTTTTTTTTTTATTAATTAAAAAAAATTAACTAACACAACATTTAGAAATCATTCCATTCTACATATGCAATCAGTAATTCTTAATATCATCACATAGATGTATGATCATCATTTCTTAGTACATATGCATCGATTTAGAAAAAGAAATAGCAAGACAACAGAAAAAGAAATAAAATGATAATATAGAGAAAAAATAAAAATAAAAATAAAAAATACAAAAATATATAAGAAAAAAAAACAACTATAGCTCGGATGCAGCTTCATTCAGTGTTTTAACATAATTACATTACAATTAGGTAGTATTGTGCTGTTCATTTTTTTTTAGAAATCATACCATTCTACATATGCAATCAGTAATTCTTAACATCGTCACATAGATGCATGATCATCGTTTCTTAGTACATTTGCATCGGTTTAGAAGAGCTAGCAATATAACCGAAAAAGATATAGAATGTTAATATAGAGAAAAAAAATAAAAGTAATAATAGTAAGAACAAAACAAAACAAAACCTATAGCTCGGATGCAGCTTCATTCAGTGTTTTAACATGATTACTTTACAATTAGGTATTATTGTGCTGTCCATTTTTGAGTTTTTGTATCTAGTCCTATTGCACAGTCTGTATCCCATCAGCTCCAATTACCCATTATCTTACCATGTTTCTAACTCCTGCTGAACTCTGTTACCAATGACATATTCCAAGTTTATTCTCAAGTGTCGATTCACATCATTGGGACCATACAGTATTTGTCTTTTAGTTTTTGGCTAGACTCACTCAGCATAATGTTCTCTAGGTCCATCCATGTTATTACATGCTTCATAAGTTTATCCTGCCTTAAAGCTGCATAATATTCCATTGTATGTATATACCACAGTTTGTTTAGCCACTCGTCTGTTGATGGACATTTTGGCTGTTTCCATCTCTTTGCAATTGTAAATGACGCTGCTATAAAGTTCATAAGTTTATCCTGCCTTAAAGCTGCGTAATATTCCATCGTATGTATATACCACAGTTTGTTTAGCCACTCATCTGTTGATGGACATTTTGGCTGTTTCCATCTCTTTGCAATTATAAATGATGCTGCTATAAACATTGGTGTGCAAATGTCCATTTGAGTTTTTGCCCTTAATTCCTTTGAGTAGATTCCCAGCAATGGTATTGCTGGGTCGTATGGCAATTCTATATTCCGCTTTTTGAGGAACCGCCAAACTGCCTTCCACAGTGGTTGCACCATTTGACATTCCCACCAACAGTGGATAAGTGTGCCTCTTTCTCCGCATCCTCTCCAGCACTTGTCATTTTCTGTTTTGTTGATAATGGCCATTCTGGTGGGTGTGAGATGATATCTCATTGTGGTTTTGATTTGCATTTCTCTAATGGCCAGGGAAATTGAGCATCTCTTCATGTGCCTTTGGGCCATTTGGATTTCCTCCTCTGAGAGGTGTTTATTCAAGTCTTTTTCCCGTTTTGTAATTGGGTTGGCTGTCTTTTTGTTGTTGAGTTGAACAATCTCTTTATGAATTCTGGATACTAGACCTTTATCTGATATGTCATTTCCAAATATTGATTCCCATTGTGTAGGCTGTCTTTCTACTTTCTTGATGAAGTTCTTTGATGCACAAAAGTGTTTAATTTTGAGTAGTTCCCATTTATTTATTTCCTTTTTCAGTGCTCTTGCTTTAGGTTTAAGGTCCATAAAACTGCCTCCAATTGTAAGATTCATAAGATATCTCCCTACATTTTCCTCTAACTGTTTTATGGTCTTAGACCTAATGTTTAGATCTTTGATCCATTTTGAGTTAACTTTTGTGTAGGGTGTGAGATCTGGGTCTTCTTTCATTCTTTTGCATATGGATATCCAGTTCTCTAGGCACCATTTGTTGAAGAGACTGTTCTGTCCCAGGTGAGTTGGCTTGACTGCCTTAGCAAAGATCAAATGTCCATAGATGAGAGGGTCTATATCTGAGCACTCTATTCGATTCCATTGGTCGATATATCTATCTTTATGCCAATACCATGCTGTTTTGACCACTGCGGCTTCATAATATGCCTTAAAGTCAGGCAGTGCAAGACCTCCAGCTTCGATTTTTTTCCTCAAGATGTTTTTAGCAATTCGGGGCACCCTGCCCTTCCAGATAAATTTGCTTATTGGTTTTTCTATTTCTGAAAAATAAGTTGTTGGGATTTTGATTGGTATTGCATTGAATCTGTAAATCAATTTAGGTAGGATTGACATCTTAACTGTATTTCGTTTTCCAATCCATGAACACGGTATGCCCTTCCATCTATTTAGGCCTTCTGTGATTTCTTTTAACCGTTTTTTGTAGTTTTCTTTATATAGGTTTTTTGTCTCTTTAGTTAAATTTATTCCTAGGTATTTTATTCTTTTAGTTGCAATTGTAAATGGGATTCGTTTCTTGATTTCCCCCTCAGCTTGTTCACTGCTAGTGTATAGAAATGCTACAGATTTTTAAATGTTGATCTTGTAACCTGCTACTTTGCTGTACTCATTTATTAGCTCTAGTAGTTTTGTTGTGGATTTTTCCGGGTTTTCAATGTATAGTATCATATCGTCTGCAAACAGTGATAGTTTTACTTCTTCCTTTCCTATTTTGATGCCTTGTATTTCTTTTTCTTGTGTAATTGCTCTGGCTAGAACCTCCAGCACAATGTTGAATAATAGTGATGATAGTGGACATCCTTGTCTTGTTTGATCTTAGGGGGAAAGTTTTCAATTTTTCCCCATTGAGGATTATATTAGCTGTGGGTTTTTCATATATTCCCTCTATCATTTTAAGGAAGTTCCCTTGTATTCCTATCCTTTATCCTTTGAAGTGTTTTCAACAGGAAAGGATGTTGAATCTTGTCAAATGCCTTCTCTGCATCAATTGAGATGATCATGTGATTTTTCTGCTTTGATTTGTTGATATGGTGTATTACATTAATTGATTTTCTTATGTTGAACCATCCTTGCATACCTGGGATGAATCCTACTTGGTCATGATGTATAATTCTTTTAATGTGTTGTTGGATACGATTTGCTAGAATTTTATTGAAGATTTTTGCATCTATATTCATTAGAGAGATTGGCCTGTAGTTTTCTTTTTTTGTAATATCTTTGCCTGGTTTTGGTATGAGGGTGATGATGGCTTCATAGAATGAATTAGGTAGTTTTCCCTCCACTTTGATTTTTTTGAAGAGTTTGAGGAGAGTTGGTACTAATTCTTTCTGGAATGTTTGATAGAATTCAGATGTGAAGCCGTCTCAAAGCACACTCTTAAACAACCAGTGGGTCAAGGAAGAAATTACAAGAGAAATTAGTAAATATCTCGAGGTGAATGAAAATGAAAACACAATATATGAAAACCTATGGGATGCAGCAAAGGCAGTGCTAAGAGGGAAATTTATTGCCCTAAATGCCTATATCAGAAAAGAAGAAAGGGCAAAAATTCGGGAATTAACTGTCCACTTGGAAGAACTGGAGAAAGAACAGCAAACTAACCCCCAAAGCAAAAGGAAAGAAATAACAAAGATTAGAGCAGAAATTAATGAAATTGAGAACATGAAAACAATAGAGAAAATCAATAAGACCAGAAGTTGGTTCTATGCAAAAATCAAGATTGATGGGCCCTTAGCAAGATTGACAAAAAGAAGAAGAGAGAGGATGCAAATAAATAAGATCAGAAATGGGAGAGGAGACTGCGGCTTTGGTCACGATCCCCCGCAATGGGACCGCCTGACCTGCAGCCCGTCCTCCCCGCAGAAGCAGGGGCAAATAGAACTCCGGGTCGCTGAGGGGGTTCGAGCTCGGGGGTCTGGGTCGGGAGAGTGCACGCAGGGGACCACTGTGGGTCTGAAGGACTGGAGGCTGAGTCAATTAAGGCTTAAGGCAAGGTAGCTTTAATGTTGGTAGAAGTTTAAGCCATGACCTCCCAGGAGCTAAAGACCCCGAGGCTCAGGGAGCCCCGGAATATATACAGATCATAAGGGGAGGGGTTGGGGCATGACGGAGAGGGAAGGGTAGCCAAACACACTGAGGGGTAGGATCAGGTGATGGTGACGTAGGCTTGGATTACCTAGGTTGAAAAGAAGCGGATGTTAAAAATAAAACAACAGCAGGGCCAGAAATGAAAATAACGCCACAGGAGACATAACCACTGACCTCAGAAATAAAGGAGGTAATAACAGGATACTATGAACAACTTTGTGCTAATAAATACAACAATGTAGATGAAATGGACAAGTTCCTAGAAAGGCATGAACAACCAACTTTGACTCAAGAAGAAATAGACGACCTCAACAAACCAATCACAAGTAAAGAAATTGAATCAGTCATTCAAAAGCTTCCTATAAAGAAAAGTCCAGGACCAGATGGCTTCACATGTGAATTCTACCAAACATTCCAGAGAGAATTAGTACCAACTCTCCTCAAACTCTTCAAAAAAATTGAAGTGGATGGAAAGCTACCTAATTCATTCTGTGAAGCCAACATCACCCTCATATCAAAACCAAGCAAAGATATTACAAAAAAAAGAAAACTATAGACCAATCTCTAATGAATATAGATACAAAAATCCTCAACAAAATTCTAGCAAATCGAATCCAGCAACACATTAAAAGAATTATACATCATGACCAAGTAGGATTCATCCCAGGTATGCAAGGATGGTTCAACATAAGAAAATCAATTAATGTAATACACCATATCAACAAATCAAAGCAGAAAAATCACACGATCATCTCAATTGATGCAGAGAAGGCATTTGACAAGATTCAACATCCTTTCCTGTTGAAAACACTTCAAAGGATAGGAATACAAGGGAACTTCCTTAAAATAATAGAGGGAATATATGAAAACCCACAACTAATATCATCCTCAATGGGGAAAAATTGAAAACTTTCCCCCTAAGATCAGGAACAAGACAAGGATGTCCATTATCATCACTATTATTCAACATTGTGCTGGAGGTTCTAGCCAGAGCAATTACACAAGAAAAAGAAATACAAGGCATCAAAATAGGAAAGGAAGAAGTAAAACTATCACTGTTTGCAGATGATATGATACTATACATCAAAAACCCTGAAAAATCCACAACAAAACTACTACAGCTAATAAATGAGTACAGCAAAGTAGCAGGTTACAAGATCAACATTCAAATATCTGTAGTGTTTCTATACACTAGCAATGAACAAGCTGAGGGGGAAATTAAGAAACGAATTCCATTTACAATTGCAACTAAAAGAATAAAATACCTAGGAATAAATTTAACTAAAGAGACAAAAGACCTATACAAAGAAAACTACAAAAAACGGTTAAAAGAAATCACAGAAGGCCTAAATAGATGGAAGGGCATACCGTGTTCATGGATTGGAAAACGAAATATAGTTAAGATGTCAATCCTACCTAAATTGATTTACAGATTCAATGCAATACCAATCAAAATCCCAACAACTTATTTTTCAGAAATAGAAAAACCAATAAGCAAATTTATTTGGAAGGGCAGGGTGCCCCGAATTGCTAAAAGTATCTTGATGGAAAAAAACAAAGCTGGAGGTCTCACGCTGCCGGACTTTAAGGCATATTATGAAGCCACAGTGGTCAAAACAGCATGGTACTGGCATAAAGATAGATATATCGACCAATGGAATCGAATAGAGTGCTCAGATATAGACCCTCTCATCTATGGACATTTGATCTTTGATAAGGCAGTCAAGCCAACTCACCTGGGACAGAACAGTCCCTTCAATAAATGGTGCCTAGAGAACTGGATATCCATATGCAAAAGAATGAAAGAGGACCTGTGGGAGCCGTTTCCTGTCCTGGTTTCTGTGACTCCTGCTTGGGGTCCGTCTCTTAGCGAACGGGGGGACTCGGGCAGTCTGGATCTGGTTTCGGTCCCGGGGGCTCGAAGGTGTGGAGGGCGCGCGAGACAAGAACTGACTCACGGGAACGAGTAGAGAGGTATGCACACGAACGTTTATTAGAGGAAGTGCAGTTGCTTATATAGGGTGAAGCGTTTAGGGGAGCGGTGAGCGAGAAGGGCTTAGAGCAATTATTTGATTGGTTGGGACAGGTTTTATTGCCATAAATGGAAGGCTCAGGCGGGGGTTTTAGAGGAAGGGCTTGTCCTCACTTGAAGGACCAATGGGATGGTTAGAAATGTGCTGTAAATAGTTGCTAGGTAAAGAGCTGGAGGAATCTAGGTCAGGAGTTGCTGGGTAGAGGGTTGGAGGGATGAGACCGGTAGGATATACTGCAAGGACCCGTATCTCACACCCTATACAAAAGTTAACTCAAAATGGATCAAAGATCTAAACATTAGGTCTAAGACCATAAAACAGTTAGAGGAAAATGTAGGGAGATATCTTATGAAACTTACAATTGGAGCCGGTTTTATGGACCTTAAACCTTAAACCTCTTAAAGCAAGAGCACTGAAGAAAGAAATAAATAAATGGAAGTTCCTCAAAATTAAACACCTTTGTGCATCAAAGAACTTCATCAAGAAAGTAGAAAGACAGCCTACACAATGGCAGAAAATATTTGGAAACGACATATCAGATAAAGGTCTAGTATTCAGAATTTATAAAGAGATTGTTCAACTCAACAACAAAAAGACAGCCAACCCAATTACAAAATGGGAAAAAGACTTGAACAGACACCTCCCAGAAGAGGAAATACAAATGGCCCAAAGGCACATGAAGAGATGCTCAATGTCCCTGGCCATTAGAGAAATGCAAATCAAAACCACAATGAGATATCATCTCACACCCACCAGAATGGCCATTATCAACAAAACAAAAAATGACAAGTGCTGGAGAGGATGCGGAGAACGAGGCACACATATCCACTGTGGGTGGGAATGTCAAATGGTGCAACCACTGTGGAAGGCAGTTTGGTGGTTCCTCAAAAAGCTGAATATAGAATTTCCATACGACCCAGCAATACCATTGCTAGGTATCTACTCAAAGGACTTAAGGGCAAAGACACTAATGGACATGTGCACGCCAATGTTTATAATAGCATTATTTACAATTGCAAAGAGATGGAAACAGCCAAAATGTCCATCAACAGACGAGTGACTAAACAAACTGTGGTATATACACACGATGGAATATTATGCAGCTTTAAGACAGAATAAACTTATGAAGCATGTAATAACATGGATGGACCTAGAGAACATTATGCTGAGTGAGACTAGCCAAAAACTTAAGGACAAATACTGTATGGTTCCACTGATGTGAACTGACATTAGAGAATAAACTTGGAATATGTCATTGGTAACAGAGACCATCAGGAGTTAGAAATAGGGTAAGATAATGGGTAATTGGAGCTGAAGGGATACAGACTGTGCAACAGGACTGAATACAAAAACTAAAAAATGGACAGCACAATACTACCTAATTGTAATGTAATTATGTTAAAACACTGAATGAAGCTGCATCTGAGCTATAGCTTTTTTTGTATGTTTTTTCTGTTTTTTTAATATATTTTTTGTATTTTTTATTTTTATTTTTTTCTCTGTATTATCATTTTATTCCTTTTTCTGTTGTCTTGCTATTTCTTTTTCTAAATCTATGAAAATGTACTAAGAAATGATGATCATACATCTATGTGATGATATTAAGAATCACTGATTGCATATGTAGAATGAAATGATTTCTAAATGTTGTGTTAGTTAATTTTTTTTAATAAGAAAAAAAAATCCAAAATGATTAAATCTCCAAACATACCTTTCAGGCAATGTGAAAAGAACATTTCAGGACCCTTAACTTATCGGTATAAAGTTCTGCCCTTCCCATGTACACATAAAGCTAACCCTTTCTATTACACTTATCAGAAATAACCATTTCCAAATGGCAGAGTACATGAGCATGTCCAATGCCCAATTTCACCACAGTGGGAAAGTGAAATATGACTATTCTTTTTTTCTACTTCCACCATTATCTGGCCAAGTTGACACATGAAACTATCACACCCATTTTAAATTGTGCATATCAGAAAGTTTACGTCCATGACCTTTTTTAAAGATGCATGATTTAGATAAACATCCTTAAAAATTAACATGGAACAATAACAATGTAAAGCCATGAAGAGAGTAGAAAGAAGGTTATGTTCTATCTTTTCAACATGTGATAGAAGACCAACTCTGGAAAAAATACCCATAATGATAATGTGTGTAAAGGTCTGACAACTACACTGCCTTTTGTTGAGTATTGCGAAACTGAATCAAGAAAGCTTGCAAGGGCGAAATAAAAATTAAATTCCAAGCCAGGAAGGGCTGATTTGACATCTTTTTAACATAAAACTTGGTGGAAAATCTGCCTCAGCCAGATCAAATACCAGCAAAGCTTCCTGAATAATTAAAGCAGGGAACTCAAGGTAAACATTACCTACTAGATTTTGTTTTTAATGTGTAGGAATCTAGTTTGTTTTGGAAGCAGTGACCTTCTAGAAATTTTATGTTCTGCATAAGATATATAGATACTTAATTTCACTTTCACTGTTCTTTTTCTCATTCTGCATTTTATAGAAAATGTGAATGTTGGCAGCCATAATTCTATTCTACTTACCACCATGCATACTTAGGTTCAATGCAGGATTTCGTCATAGACGATACTTGCCAAACAAATACCTAAGTGCCTGTTTTAGTTTTCTGGACTGCTCAAGCAAATGCCAATGCATGGTTTGACTTAGACAATGGGAATTCATTTGCTTACAGTTTTGAAGCTAGAAGAAAGAACAAATCAAGGCATCACCAAGGAGATACTTTCTCTATGAAGATTGTGGTGTTCTTGGACTGGCTGCCAATGGCCCTGGGGCCACTAGCTTGTCACATGGCAAGGCACATGGCAGGTCCTGGCCTCTCCCTTCCCTTCCAAGTTCAGCTTCTTGCCTCCTGTGGCTTTTTCTCTCTCTGTCTGAATTTCACTCAGCTTATAAAGGACTCCAGTAATAGGATTACGATTCCTTCTGAAAGAGGTGGGTCACACCTTAACCCGAAGTAACCTCATCAAAAGGTTCTACTTAAAATGGGTTCACACCAACAGGATTGGAATAAATTTAAGAATGTGTTTTTCTGGGGTACATACAGCTTCAAATCACCACAGTACCAGAAAGATTCTCTAAGACAGAACCAAAGGGGTGAGCTCATTCTTCATTTCAAGAACTGAGCATTGCAAGGGGACTGGGAATCCAAATACTCAACAAGAGTTCTGATAGACTGAATCAAGATGTTTCTCATCTATGTACTACTATTATTCTATAAGTGTATGCAACAGTCATCATTTGCAGGCATCCTCATCACCACCTCCTCTACTCCATTCTTTAAAGATTTTTAGTTCCTGGCTCACTTTCTCTTTCTCCATCATTATTTCTATCCAAGACTGTAAGTAGTTCTCAACCTTGACTGCAAACTGGATTTATGAGGAGCTTTAAAGAAGCATCAGTGCACAAGTTCCATCCACAGAGATTTTGGGTTAATTGGTCTGGTATGGAACTTGAATTGGGGTATTTTTTTAAAAACTATGTAGGTAATTTTAATTGAAGCCAGGATGGAGAATAACTGAGGTATACTGGGCTCTTCATTCCTAATCTACCCACCAGAATCTTGTCTTCTACTTCACTGCAGTCACCCACCTGATGTTATACAATAGGCCATGCTATTACTCATAACTGTAGTCCCCCATAATTCCAATTTCAAGAACACCACTCCTTTTATTACTCCTCCAAAAATTCTTTGAGCCCACTTTGACAGTGACCACCTTTAAACTGAAACTCACCTCTTCATGTCCTCATTGCCCTCTGCCCCTACCTTGGATTCCACAGTCCATCACTAAATCACTCTCCCACATAGTCTCAACTCACTTGCCCAGTTCAACATCCCTTGTTTGTGTCTTACACTATGCCACTGCAGTAGTAATCCAATTCCCTTCATATCCCGTACCTGGTATGACTGGTCAAAAACACAAGAAGAACATGCCCCAATCAAGATGACAGAGTCAGATGTGTTAGGACTTTGTGACCCCAAAGAAGCTTTAAACAACAACAAGAACTGGCAGAAATATATTTCTCAAAGTTCCAGAAAACTGTTAAAGGACTACAATAACAAGGTGAGTGTTGTATCAAGAAAAAAGTCTCTTAAAAGAGGTAGGATTTTTGAAGTGTCCAGGCTTGCTCCTTTCACCAGCTCAGCATAAAGCCAGCCCATACTCCCAATGCACAAGTCCCTGGTAACAGTTGCAAAGGGAGAAGAGTACCCATGGTGCACATACTGGGAGCCTGTATATCTAGCCCAAACTCTCTGGTGGTGGCTTGAGAGACTAACTATCCTAGAACTTGCTTTTCATGTAGAAGCCAGCTCACCAAGCTCTCCTACAGAATGCTTTGGGAGAGTAGTTAAGTGGCTGCCTGAGGCAAGGGATGGCTGGTTGTAGGACATGCAATGTAGTGGACAGAACTAAGGAGAAACTGTTCCCTAACGAAGAGGGGACATTAGAATCCATGCAAATAGGGGAATACCCAGGACCATGTGCACATGCCTAAGAAAAGACACATGCATTTAAAGGATTAAGAGAGCCCCTATGCTTTGACCTCAACCTATTCTCTAAACTCTTTGTATGGATAAGCTCTGAAAGAGAATATTTGCACAAGTCACTCTATGTGCTGGTTTGAAAGTATTATATACCCCAGAAAATCCATGTTTGAACCCTGACTCAATCTTGTGAGGGCAACTGGTTTCTTTCAATCCTGATTCAATGCCTTAGGGTGGAAACTTTTGATTAGATTATCTCCTTGGAGATGTCACATACCTAATTGTGGGTGTGACCCTTTGATCAGATGGAGACGTGACTCCACCCATTTCAAATGGGTCTTGATTAGTTTACTAAAGTCTTTAAAAGAGGAAACATTTTGGAGAAATGACAGAGCTGACAGAAACTTCAGAGAAGAACTGACACAGATGCCAACACTAGGAGAACAGAGACACAGATGTTTGGAGATGCTTGGAGTCAAGCAGATGTCACCACGAGACGTTAAGCAAGGCAGAACCTGGAGAAAGCTAAGGAAGCCAAGAATTGAAAGCCAGTCCCAAGGAAGCAAAGTGAAGGACCCCCACAGGAACAGAGGCTGAAAGTAATGGAGCTCAGAAGTAAGAGGCCACAGACACCAGCCATGTGACTTCCCAGCTGACAGAGCTGTTCCAGACCCATTGACATTTCTTAAATTAAGATATCTTTCCCTGGAGATCTTTGTTTGAACATTTTCATAGGCTTAGATCTTTAAACTTGTAACTGATTAAATTCCCTGTTTAAAAGCCATTCCATTTCTGGTATATAGCAATCCAGCATCTTACACACCAATATCCTCTGCAAAGACTTGGAAAAATGTTTTCTTTTGTTCCTTCATTTTTTTCCTTTTTGTTAGCTCTTAGTATTCAAAGAAAGCTCTGTCATAACACTGGCTGAATATAAATTTAAGGAACAGAAATATAGAGTCTCAATTCAGTGATAGCACATGAAATTATCAAAATGTCAAGGTTACAACCTGACTAGAATGCAGAAATTGATGGTGCCAGTAAAGGAGAAAATTAACACCATAGAATGATATGGTAACTGTGACAAAATGTTAAAATTGGTGGATCTGTTCTTGTAACCCTGTTGCTAGCTACATACCTGGAGGAACTGAGAGTGGGGACACGAATGGACATTTGCACACTGGTGTTTATAGCAGCGGTGTTTATGATTTGCAATGGATGGAGATGGCCTAAGGGTACAATGACTGAGGAATGGACTGTGATGTTTATATACAACAGTCTACTGAGCAGCTGCAAGAAGGAATGGAATTGTGAGACAATGGAGCTAGGTGAATGAAACTGAAGGACACCATGTTGAATAAAATGTCAGAAAAAAAAATCAGTGAATCTGGAAATGAGGGAGGATAGGTGTATGTTGGAGTTCCTGTACAGGATTTGTATTATTTTTGTAACTGTTCTGTAAGTCTGAAAGTATTTCAAAATAAAAAGTTTAAAATTTAAAACCCACATAAGTAAAATGACTAGTCTTACTTTGAATTCTTGATCTCAAGTAAGCCCTTAGCTTTCTGGTAATCAAATCATATTTCCCTACTGAATTCAAATGCTCACTCTTGTGGATAACTATTTCATACTCTCTATTCTTGTCAATCAATTTTCCTCACCCTCAGTTAATGGCCTTGATTCACATTTAAATAAAGTAGAGATTGCTTTGGTTTGCTAAAGTTGCTGGAATGCAATATACCAAAAATGGAAAGACTTTTAAAAAGGGAATTAAAAAATTTTAATGTTAAAACTTTACAGTTCTATGGCCAAGAAGATGTCTAGATTTAGGCACTCAAAAGAGGTAACCTTCACTCATGAAAGGCTGATGCCATCTAGAACACCTTGTCAGTTGGTTAGTCATGTGGCTGGCATCTGCTAGGCCCTTGCTTCCTGCTAGTCATGGCTTCCAGCTTCTAATCCCAGTAGTTTCCTCTCTAAGCATCTGTGTGCCTTCATTTAGCTCCTCCAGGACACAATTCTGCCTTGCTTAGCATCTCATGAGAAATTACATGGTGATGTCTGTTGGGCTCTGCCTGTGTCTAGGCATCTGCTCTTTCTGTCAGCCTTCCAAGCATCCTCAAATAACCATGTCTCTATCAGTTCTGAAGCAATTGTTCTTCAAGTGTCTGTATCTGAGGTCTCTTCAAAATGTTTCCCCTTTTAAAGGACTCCAGTAAAGTAATCAAGACTCCCTTTGAATGGACAGGATCACATCTCCAGCTAATCAAAAGGTCACATCCACAATCAGGCTTTCCACATTTCCTTGGATTTAATCTAATCAAAGTTTTCAATTTACAGTACTGTATCAAGATTAAAAGAAACAGCTGCCCCTACAAGATTGGATTAGGATTAAAACATGGCTTTTCTGTGTTACATCATAATTTCAAATTGACAGAGACCATCAGAAAAGAACTTCCACACACTTCTATCACAGAACACATCAATCTACCTAAACCTGTACTTTGCCTTCATATATTGCATATGCACCTGTCATGGTCAGATTCATGTGTCAATTTAGCCAAGTGGTGGTACCTGTTTGTCTGGTTGGGCAAGTTCTGGACTGTCTGTTGCTATGAGGACATTTCATAGAATTAAATCGTGATCATGTCAGCTGCATCCACAGCTGATTCCATTTATAATCAGACAAGGGGAGTGTCTTCTGCAATGAGTGATGCTTAGTCTAATCACTGAAAGCCTTTTAAGGAGGATTCGGAACAGACAGGCTCTCTTTCTGCTTTGGCCGGCGAGCCTCTCCTGTGGAGTTCATCAAGACCCTCCATCGGAATTGCCGGCTTCACAGCCTGCCCTGTGGATTTTGGACTCTGTGTTCCCATGGTTACGTGAGACACTTTTATGAATTTTATATTTGCAAGTGTTTCCCGTTGATTCTGTTTCTCTAGAGAACCTTAACTAATAAACCACTGTATCTACATATATTTTGCCTTTCATCCTACAACTCTGGATGAATTAGCTATGCTCCAGTTTTAGCCATTCCTTCTACTTTTTTGCTTGATTCTTTAATTTCTAGTTTATTCAAAACATCACAACTGCAATTGTCTCCTCATTTCCCTAGATCTTCAACCAATTTTCCTCCATATTCCCATCACCACCAAACATAATGAAATATCCCCAATATTTTTTAAATGTTCCTCAATCCTACTTGATCCTACATCCCTCCTTTCCATCTATCACTCCATTTTTTTTAATTTTCACATCATTTATATTTATTGTCTCCACTTCTTCTCCTTTCATTCTCTCTTCACCCTTACCACCAAGAAATCTTGTCTTAGGGCTTTATGACCTTGAGGTTGCCATAGTACTCAATATATTGACAACATTTGACATAACTGATTCTTTTCACATGGTCTCTTGGGCACATTTTTTTTTTCAAAACTCTCTTTCTATTTCATTGACTCACTCTGACTTCTACACATTGGAGTATACCAGGGTTCAGTCTTCTGACAAACATCTCCTTTTATTCTGCTTATACTTGCTCTCTTGGTTTCACCATTGAATCTAAATTTATTTCCCCAGTCCTGGCCTCCAGAGTTCTCTATAGCTCTTTACTCAATGTGTCCTCTTTGATGCTTATAGGCATCACAAACTTACATTTCCAAACAATATTCATTTCCCTTCCGTACCCTATGCCACACTCTTGCTGGTCTCAATGAAGGTAACACCTTTCTTCTAACTCTCAGCCCAGTAAATAAATGGGTGTCACAGTTTAACTGTAAAAGTATTTGTGGTTTAGTGTGACTGAGGGTAATCTTTCACAATCAACCTAAAAACAAGTGCAAAAATTTGAGAGAAAGAGAAAGAAGAGTTGGGAAAGGGGCATCTGTGTTTGTAGGAGGAGTTGTATGGGGGAAGTAGAAAAGGTCTTACTTTAAGTAACTTTTTCAAAGATTTTCTCTTCTGTTATGCCTGCCTTAAATGGCAAAGGCACATGCCTGCTCCCCTAGGAACCTCACTGCTGACCTAACAAAAATCTACATTGTTTTCTTCTTCCAAAAACCCGCTCCCATCCATTTTCCCTGTCTAAGAGAATAATATCATCATCTGCCAGTTTCCCAAACCATAAATGCTGGCATCAGCTTTAACTTTTTATCTTCTGTTGCAACAAATCGTCACTAAGTTCTATTGCTCCAACTCCCTAAAATCTCTCTACCTCCACAGCTGCTTATCTAGTTTGTGCCATCACTGTCTCTTGCCTGGATTACCCCAAAGCTTTCTGACTTCTCTCTCCTGGCCCCTAGTCTGTCCTTTTCAGATCATTCTTCAAACCTTTTCCAAAGTGATCTTCTTGGAGCACAAATATAATCATATATCTCTAGTTAAATTATCCAATTCCTTTGGTGTTCTTCATGGAGTTCAAACTCCTGAACATGGATTATATAGTAGTTTTTAATAATCTCACTTCTTTTCCCTCCTTCCTCCAACCTACTACGCTATTCTTGAACTATAAGGAACTATTTAAAATTTCCTGGATACACCAAAATTTTTCTCAACACTGAGCCTTGCCCAGGCAGTTTTCTCTGCCTGAAATACACTTTTCCACCTACCCTCCACCTACTTCCATTGGCTAATTTTATGCTTGCTTGAGATCTGAGCTAAAAATAGCACTTTTCCTGGGAAGCCTTCCCTGATCTCCAAAATTGAGTCAGGTGGGCTCCCAAAACATCCTCATATTGTAATTACTTCTTCATTTCCCCATCTCCACCACTAAAATAGTAGCTCCTTGAAAGCAGGGGCTTTTTTTATAAACAGTAAGTTAACTATTGCACCAAGAAAAATGCCTAACAGATAGGTTCTCAAATATTTTTTAAATGACTATATATATATATATATATATATATATACATATATATTCTCCCCTTCTCTCTCTCTCTCTCTCTCTCTCTCACACACACACACACACACACACACAAACACACACTACACATCTCATCTCTATCTCTACTATCTATCTATCTGTCTATTGATCATATTTGTAAAAAAAAAAAAAAAGGAAGGTACAGGGTACAGAACTTATTCTTTTTCTATTCTGGACTAAAAGCCGACAAAGTTTACAAGAATAAGGTAGCCAAAATTTAGCATAAGAAGCCAGCACTGGGTTAGAAAATTTAGAGCTGTTTATCCTCAGCAAAACGTCAAGTAAAAGTGCAGTACTTTAAAGTAACCCTTTTTCAATTGAGCCTCAACAATATTAACCAATAATTACAAGATTTCATTCTGCTCCCTCAGTAAGCAGTACTACAATGCTGTTTTATAAGTCTTCTTTCTTCGCTATTCTACTTAGGCTAAATCTTCTCAAAAGCATTTTAACCTACCAGATGCGCTACCCTCACCAGCCAGGTTTTCTGTTTCCTCTCTCCTGTCCTACCATTTCCCCAGGTTTAATTCATTAGCTTAAGCCAACAGATTTGGCTTCCAAATTCTTCTAAGAGTTCTATAAGTAATATGTCTTTTCTTTTACTGTCTTTACTATTTTAACCAATGACCAGAAAAACAGCTTGGCCTTAAGCTTTTACAGCAATCACTTATATTCAGGAAGTGTAACTGTTAATTCTAAATTCTGAGATACTGAGCTGTTTGTATATAACATGCTCATTCCCAGAAACTTGGGATATTTATGTGCCACCTGAGACTCAGAGTTAGAGCTCTGAAGCTATCAAAGTCAACAATACTCCATACAGGAACTGTTTAAGAAGTTGAAAAAGTGATCAGACAATGAGTAGAGATGTAAATGAAGCTGATCTGTATAAGACTAAGGTATATCAGAATACAGGGTAAAAGATGACATCATCCATATTTTAAAACTTCAATTTCTGTGTGAGACTAAAAGGATAGATGTTTGGGTGCAAAATTTATATTTTGGGTAGTGCATTTCCTAGTTTAACTTGTATAGTCAGTTTAGTTGAATGCTACAAGTACATGGAATATTGAATAAGACATGAGATTTGGTTGGTTTGTCCAATTTAGTATGAGGCCCTTATAAATCCCATAGTAATTTGGGCAGTAAATAAAGAAGTATTTACAAAGTGTCCTTGTGGCGATGGGGAGAAAGGAGGAAATCTTCAGATTCCCCATTTGGAGGATTTCTGATATTCTCATGAGCAAGTGGGGACAAACAAATCAATAGGTTGAACCCTCAATCTTGGAGTTCACTGCTATCAAACTTATTCCTGCAAAGGATAGGCTAAGCCTACTTAAAATTAGGCCTAAGAGTTACCCCCAAAGAACCTCTTTTGTTGCTCAGATGTGGACTCTCTCTCTCTAAGCCAACTCAACAGGTGAACTCACTGCCTACCTTTCTACATGGTACATGACACCCAGCGGTGTAAATCTCCCTGGAAAAATGGGACAGAGTTCCAAGGATGAGCTGGGACACTGTATCAAGGGACTGAGAAAGATTTCTTGACCTAAAGGGGAAGAGAGAAATGAGATGAAATAAAATTTCAGTGGCTGAGAGATTTCAAACAGAGTTGAGAAGTTATCCTGGAGGTTATTCTTATGCATTATGTGGATATCCCTTTTTAGTTTATGGTGCATTGGAGTGGCTAGAGGGAAGTACCTGAAACTCTTCTGTGTTCCAGTAGCCTTGATTCTTGAAGACCATTGTATAAAGATATAAATTACAATGTGTGCCAGTTTGGAAGGATTTATGTAACCCTAGAAAAGCCAAGTTTTAATCCTAACCTATCATGTGAGAGCAACAATTTCTTCTAATCCCTATTCAGCACCATAGGTTGGAAACTTGATTAAATTATCTCCATGGAGATGTGACTCAATCTATTGTGGGTTTTAAACTTGATTAGATGGAGATGTGTCTCCACCCATTCTACATGGGTCTTGATTGGTTTTACTGGAATTTTTTAAAAGAAGAAGCAGTTTGGAGAATGACAACAGAACCACAAGAGAGAAAGCCACGAGATTCTGAGAGCAGAGAACACCACAGAACTATGAAGCAGAGAGTCCACCAGCCGGGGAACTTTTGGAGATGAAGAAGGAAAACGCCCCCCGGGGAGCTTCATGAAACAAGAAGCCTGAAGAGAAAGCCAATAGATGCAGCCCTGATCACCATGTGCCTTTCCAGATGAGAGAGAAACCCTGACTGTGTTCACCATGTGCCTTTTCATTTGCAAGAGAAACCCTGAACTTCATCGGCCTTCTTGAATCAAGGTATCTTTCCCTGGATGCCTTAGACTGAGTATTTCTATAGACTTGCTTTAATTGGGAAATTTTCATGGCCTTAGAACTGTAAAGTTGTACCTTATTAAATTCCCCCTTTTAAAAGCAGTTTCATTTCTGATATACTGCATTCTAGCAGCTAGCAAACTAGAACACAATGTGACTATGTGATTGTGGAAACCTTGTGTCTGATTCCTCCCATATCCACAGTATGGACAGATGAGTAAAAATAAATAGATTTTAAAAGTAAATAAATAATAGGGGAACAAAGGATGAAATAAATTAGGTAGATGGAAATACTAGTGGTCAATGAAAGGGAGAGGTAAAGTGTATGGTATGTATAAGTTTTTTATTTCTTTTTATTTCTTTTTTTGGAGCGACCCAAATGTTCTAAAAAGTGATCATGGAAAAAACAAAAGTGATCATGGTGATGAAAACACAAATATGCGATGATATTGTGAGCCATTGATTGTACAGCATGTATAGAATGTGTGTGTGTGAAGATTTCTCAATAAAAATATTTTTTTTAATGAAGGAAGATTCTGCATCCCATAAGTGCTATTAAATTCTATTTCACTTTAAAGAAACAGAAACAAGGAATCAGAAATGCTGCAATTTGGTTACTGTCATACCATATTGATATTTTTTATGCCAGAAAGATATGGAATCCTACAGACAGCCTCACACTCAAGAAAACCTATGAATGGTCACATATATGTTTTACGCTAAAATAAAATTCTTAGCATTAAAAAAATAAAAGAATAGCTTGACCTGGCTTTTAATTAAATACCCTTCGTAAAGACATAAAACTAGCTTTCCCTATTTCCCCGGGTATAAATTTTCATGGCATTGGGGTATTTGAAGCTTTAATTATTGGACTGTGGAAAACAGTTACACATGAATGGGATACTAAAATGGTTAGTGCTATCATGTGACTGAACGTGATCTTTCTCTTCCATTACCAGAACAGGTGCAGCAGAGCAATGGAAATTCGGCAATTCTGCAGTGTAAACATTCACAGACATTACACAACAGTGTGAAGGACCAAAATGGCTATCAGTTTCAGTCCTGTTAAAAATGGTTTTCATTTCACAAGCTCCCAAAACAGAACATGTCATCTGTATGGCTTTACATTTTAGCACTAAGATACATTTATGGAAGTAAGAGCTTTTATATTGTTATTGAAAATTAGTAATTAAATTAGTAATTATTCTCAGATCATATATTTCCCAATGTGTTCTTATTATGCATGCATGTATGTATAGTTTTTAATCATAGAAATAGAGGAAGTGTTTAGTTCCTTCTGCTAAGTAGAGCAGAATAAAGCTTACAGAAGAAATCTACCCATCCTTTAAACAAGCAATCATGCAATAAAGGACTCATTAGTTTACAATTTCTCTGTTCTTCATAATTAACTAGCCAGCTTTTTTTTTTTTTTTTTTTAAAGGAAAGACAGAGAGAAGGAAGGAAGGATAGAAGGAAGGAAGAAAGGGAAACATTTTTTAAACATTTTCTTGTTTTATTGTATTCTGTTTCTCCGTTTTTGTTACATGGGCTGGGGCCGGGAATCGAACCGAGGTCCTCCGGCATAGCAGGCAAGCACTTTGCCCGCTGAGCCACCGCGGCCCACCCAACTAGCCAGCTTTTATGCAAAATATGTGAAAACGAATTTCTCGGTATCTCTAAGCACATTTTAATCACTTATGTATCACAGCTGACAGCTCTTTCTGACAAATTTGGTTTTGAACAAGTTAATCAAGACTTAACTTCCAAATCAGATATTTAGTATTATTTCATTAAGTTTATTTTTAGTAAGGCAGAAACTGTTCCATATTTGAGCGCATTAAAACTCTTGAAAATTATGGCTTAGAGTGTTCTTTCATATCACTAAGTCATATTACACTTTTCCTAAGCAGAGTCACTACTGCAATAGATTATTAATTGGAAGGTAAAACCTTAGGATACCCACTGCTGGACTCCAGGATATTGGACATTACTTTGATTCTAAATAATTAGCTCAATATAGAAAAAAGCACAGTAATAACTATTGCTTGCTAACTACCATACCGTGTCTACGTTTCCACGGAGATGTAGTCATTTGATTCCCATACCAAACAATAGCCATTTAAAATGGCTAATTTAAATACCTATGGCTTTGGATCAATATTTTATGCTTTCATATTTATTGTGATTATTGTTACATTTGAATTTATTTCTTACCAACTATTTCACATTTCAATTTACCATGTTTTCTAATTTTTCCCCTATCCTTTCTTACCTTCCATTGAAAAGACACACTATTGTTCTGCTGGTCTGTTTTATATTTCTCTTTGATTTCCACTAATGTATTGATAACCACGTGTCTACCTACTTTCCCTATCATTTTTAAACCTGTTCATAATCTAATCATCCTCTTGAAAAAGGTCCATAGGGCAAATGTGTGTGAATTAGAGAAAGGCAATCCTTCCTCAAGGAAAAAAAATGCTTTTAATTAGACCACAAACAGGTAAGGGAGGAAATTGGTCTATTTCTAGAGCCCTGGCAAACAGAAGCCCTAGCTATGTATGTACATGTGCTACTCTCAACTGCTCATGCTTCATGCCATAGACGCATATACAACTATCTGTACCCCACCCCACCATTCACAAGTAAGGCAGTGAAGTCAGGACAGAACTCAGGACCAAATCATCTCTCTAAGATGTGTGTATGGTTAAGTGGCTCCTGCTTAGATGCGGTGCCATTGTTCAGGGCAAATCTGAAAACCCATATGCTGGAGCACTGCCTGAACAAGCCACATACTTTAGCATAAACTTAATACCTCTGATGTCTCCTCCTACTTGTGTTGTCATCAACTGGAACAGGTTAGGTTTGGAATCTTTTGGATATACTTTAGCTTGTTGTGATCCTTATTATTTGGACAACAGTAAATTTTACCATGGTTTTTATTCATCCTAACTTCCTTTATTTCGAAGTAGACCCCTAGATCTATTTCTCTTCTTGCTTACATACTTTGTTACAGAGCAGAAATCAGCAAACTTTTTCTGTAAAGGGTCAGATGGTGAATATTTTTGGCCTTTGAGCTATGCACAGCTCTGTCACACGATTCAATTATGCCGTGTAGCACAAAAGCAGCCATAGACAATACATGAACAAAATAGCAGAACTGTGTTCCCATAAAACTTTACTTACAAAAATATGTGGTGACTGTGCTTTATTGATTCCTATCCTAGAGTGTTTTTTTAAAAAGTTTTTATAGGTAAATGAAGTAAGCCTTCTTCTGTTTTAGTTTTCTAAAGTTACTAAAACATACCATACGATGGGTTGGCTTAACAGCAGGAATTTATTATCTCATGTTTTCAGAAGCAAGAAAGCTTGCTTCCTCTCAAGATTGGTGTCTTCTGGCTGGCTGTCAATCTTTGAGGTTTCTAGGCTTTTCCATCACGTGACAATGCACATGGCAGCATGTTCTTTCTTTTCCAATTCTGTTGACTTTCAGCTTCTGGTGACTCTCCAGGCCTTCTTTTACTGTGTCCAGTTTTCTTTGCAGGTAAGACTTCAGCCATAATGGACTGAGGCCCACTGTCAGTCAGCTTGGGCACATCTTCACCTATAACATCGCCTAAGGTCCTAATTACAATAGGTTCACACCCAAGGACCAGGTGTTAGGGCATAATTCAATCTTCAATATCTTCTGAAGCATTTCTATTCATGAGAATTTTTTTCAAGCATTTAAGTGATAATTCAGCTGGTAAAAATTCTAAATTCAAACGTCCTTTTTCTTCAACACTCTAAAAATAGTACTCCATTATCCAACATTGCTATTGAGCAATCTGATAACAATGCAGCTCTTGTTACATTGAGGGGTCTGCTTTTAATGTTTAAAAGCTATTCTAATTTTTCTCTTATACTGGATCTTCTTAAATTTCACCATAATATGCCTAGGTGTGAGCTATCGTTTATCTATTCTTATACTTCATGAAGCTTTTCAACTTAAGTTCTTATATTTTCCCTTAATTATAAGAAATTTCCATCATTCTTTTTCAATTATTTCTCTATCTCCAGTTACATTTTGTCTTTCCATTTGAAACTCCTCTTATTCAGATATTGATGCCACTACCTCTATTGTTCTTAACTCTTAATTTTCTGCCTTTTTGTCCCTTCCTGATTTCTTTTAGGATAGGTCCTGGACCTCATCTTACAGCTTTCTAATTTGTCTTCCATTATACCCATTCAATCTATTAAATTCTTTACTCTATTGCATTTTTCTTACTATTTCCAGTTGACTCTTATAAATGACTTTTTTTTATACTTCCTATGTCCCATATCCTATCTACATCAGTTAGAAATTATTTATACCTATGGTCCAAAGAAAATCTGATTAAATAGTGGCTTTAAAAAATTAGGCTTGTTACTTTTCACAAATAGCAAGAGGTTTGGAAATAAGTCTTGCTGGCACTGGCTCAACAGTTCAGAGTATTAGGGCCAAGTTCTGTTCTTCCTCATGGTGAATGTATGGTGATTGTCTTCCAGCCATTAGGCAGCAGAAATAAGGGAGGCAGAGGGAATGAGTATAGGAAGAAGCAACACCTTTATCAAGGAAGCAAAGGCATTCCAGAAATCCTTAAGAGACTGCTGCTTATATCTCATTGTCTAGAATTGTGTCACATATCCAGGTCTAGCTGAAATAAGAAATTCTTCACTAATGTCAGTTCATATCAGTGAGACCATACAGTATTTGTCCTTTTGTTTCTGGCTAATCTCACTCAGTGCAATGTTCTTCAGGTCAATCCCTGTTGTTATATACTTCATAACTTTATTCTGTCTTACAGCTGCATAATTTTCCATGGTATGTATATCCCACACCTTGTTTAGCCACTCATCTGTTGATGGACATTTTGGCAGTTTCCATCTCTTTGCAATTGTAAATAATGCTGCTATAAACATTGGTGTGCAAATGTCCATTTGTGTCCTTGCCCTCATGTCCTCTAAGTAGATACCTAGGAATGGTATTGCCAGGTCATATAGCAATTCTATACTTAACTTCCTGAGGACCTGCCAAACTGCCTTCCATAGCCATTGTACCATTTGACATTTCCACCAACACTGGATAAGTTTGCTTCTTTCTCCACATCCTCTCTAGCACTTGTTGTTTTCTGTTTTATTAATAATGGCTATTCTGGTGGGTGTGAGATGATATCTCATCGTGGTTTTGATTTGCATTTCCCTAATAGCCAGGGAAGTTGAACATCTTTTCATATGCTTTTGGTTATTTGTATTTCCTCTTCTGAGAAGTGTCTGTTCAAGTCTCTTGCCCATTTTGTAATTGGATTGTCTGTCCTTTTGTTGTGGAGTTGAAATAAGAACTTGAAGGTAGAGTTTTGCCTTCCCAGACTCTATAGTACATGAAGGTAAGGCAAATTTGTTTGGAAAGAATACTGTGTAAGTCAACTTACAGCATCTGCCATGTTACCCATTTCTCTGAGTATATTTTTCTGGCTTATTTTAGATTCTCTGTTCATCCATTTATCTGTTAATCTGGTATACCTTGCAAACTCCATGGTTTATTTAATAGTATTTTCAAACTTAAAATATTGCATTTTCTACCTATAAAGAAGGAATGTTAGGGAGCTCAACAAGTGATGGATTCCTAGAATGAGGGGCTTAAGACCAAAACCTTTAAGAAATTTGGAGAGGAGGAAAATTTCCCTCAAGGTAGAAAGGCTCTAGCATAAGAATTGTACCCCAGTCTTGGCACTGACCTTTTACAATAGCAGTCTCCCATGGTTATCATCACCTAGGATCATGGAGGAGATGGACAGATTTGCTCCAGGGGTGTCTGCCTTCACCTATTTTTCACTCCCAGACAGACATTTTTAAATATGGCTACTTCCTAATGCTGGCCTGGCAACTGGTAAGCAAACAGTCTAATCCAGGAGATTCATGGAAGAATGGCCTAAACTAGGCTTCTGAACTAACTCTCCCATCCATGAGACCCAGCTCTTTTGTGCTCTATGCTACTGTTTCTTCCTCCAACAAATACCAAGAACACAGTGAGGGTGAAGTAGTATTTTGTTGTGTGTGTGTGTTTTTTTTTACTTGCATTTCCCTATGGATTAATGCTGTTTAATAGTTCATGGGTTTATGGTCATTCATGCGTCTTTCCAGAAATATTTATCCAGATCCTCTGCCCATTGTTAATTGAATTCATAGTCTTTTTATTGTTAAGTGGTAAGAGTTCTTTCTATATGCTGGATACTAGAGCCTTATCAAAACTATGATTTGCAAATATTTTCTGTCATTCAAGGGTTGTCTTTTCACTTTCTTGATGATGTCCCTGGAACACAAATAATTTAATCTTCTGTTCACTTTTAAACAGTTTTATTCACATATCATAAAATCTAAAAAGTAAAAATCAATGGTTCCCAATATAATCATGTAGACATGACTTCACCACCACAATCTGTATGAGGACATTTCCATTTTGTCCACAAAGAATCCCATACCCTTACCAAATGACTCTGTTTATTGACATTTAGCTTTGGCATATTGCTTTTGTTACAATCAATGGAAGCATATTACAATGCTACTGTTAATGACAGATTGTATTTTTTTCCATATACCACCCCATTTTCAACAACCTGCAATGTTGACATTCAATTATTCTCCCTCATGCAAAAACATTCTTATATTTGTATATCCAATCACCATCATTATTTATTCTTGGAAACACTAAGTTATACCATCCCAGTCTTTATCCTCTATCTGTCCTGCTGGTCGCCCTTCTCTCTCAACCACACAAACTCAGCTTCGTTCAGTGTACTTACAATATTGTATTCCCATCAGACAGTATTGTGCTATCCATTTCTGGATCTTCAATATCAGTCCTGTTGAACATTCCATACTCCTTAAAGCATCAAATGTCCAATCTCTATCCTCTTTCTTTCTCCTGATTACCTATGTTCTCATCTTAACTCTGAAAGTTCGCTCATTGATGTTAGTTCATATTAGTGAGACCATACAGTATTTGTCCTTTTGTTTCTGTTTAATTTTACTTAGCATAATGTCCTCAAGGTTCACCCTTATTATTGTATGCATCATGACTTTATTCTATCTTAGAGTTGTGTAATATTCCATCATTTGTATATACCATAGTTTGTTTATCCACTCATCCACTGATGGACATTTGGGCTGTTTCCATCTCTGGCAATCATGAATAATGCCACTATAAATATTTGTGTGCACATGTCCATTTGTGTCCTTGCTTTCAGTTCCTCTAAATGTATATTTAGTAATGGGATTGCTGGATCATATGGCAATTCTATACTTAGCTCCCGAGACACTGCCAAACTGCCTTTCAAAGCAGTTGCAACATTTTACATTCCTGCCAATGGTGAATAAGTGTGCATCTTTCTCCACATCCCCTCCAACACTTATCATTTTCTGTTTTTTTTTTAATAATAGTTAGGTGTGAGATTATATCTCATTATGGTTTTGATTTGCATTTCCCTAATAGCCAGTGACATTGAACATATTTTCAAATGTTTTTGAGCCATTTGTATTTCCTCATTGGAAATTTCCTCATGTCTTTTGTCCATTTTTTAATTGGGTTGCTTATCTTTTTGTTGTTGAGTTATAGAATCACTTTATATATTCTGAATATTAAACCCTTATCTGATATGTGGTTTCCAAATATTGTCTACCATTGTGCAGGCTGCCCTTTTGCTTTCCTGACAAAGTCTTTTGATGCACAAAAATGTTCAATTTTGAAGAAATTCCATTCATCTAGTTCTTCTTTCATTGCTTGTGCTTGAGGTGTAAGGTCTAGGAAACCACTTCCTATCACAAATATCACCTTAAGATATTTCCCTACATTTTCTTCTAAATGTTTTATGGTCTTAGCCATAAAACCATTAGATTTTTATCCATTTTGACTTAATTTTTCTAAAAGGTGTGAGGTAGGGTTGTCTTTCATCCTTTTGAATATAGATATCCATTTCTTCAAGCACCATTTGTTGAAGAGGCTGCTCTGTCCCAATCTAATTGACTTGATCACCTTATCAAAGGCCTACCTCTGAACACTCAATTCAATTCCACTAGTCAATACACCTATCTTTAAGAAAGTACATACTGTTTTGACCACCACAGCTTTGAAATATGCTTTAAGGTCAAGTGGTGTAAGACCTCTCACTTCATTTTTTTTCTCAATATATTTTTAGCTATTTGGGGCACCCTACACTTCCAAATAAATTAGATTATTGGTTTCTCTAAAGTTAAGAAAGTTGTTGGGGTTTTCATTGGATTGGGATTGCATTAAATCTATAAATCAATTTTAGCAGAATTGACATCTTAACTATATTTAGTCTTCCAATCCATGAACACAGCATGTCCGTCCATTTATTTAAGTCTTCCTTGATTTATTTTAGCATTTTTTATCAATTTATGTGTATAGGTCTTTTTCTATCCTCGATTAAATTTATTCCTAAATATTTGGTTCTTTCGGTTCCTATTATAGATTTTTCTTGATTTCCTCCTCAGATTGTTCATTGCTGGTATATAGAAACACAACTGATTTTTGCAAGTTGATCTTGTATTCTGCCCTTTTGCTATACTCATTTATTAGATTTTTCAGGGTTTTCTACATACAGGATCATGTCATCTGCAAAGAGTGAAAGTTTTACTTCTTCCTTTCCACTTTGGATGACTTTTATTTCTTTTTCTTGCCTAATTGCTCCATCTAGAATTTCCAGCCCAATATTGAATAACAATGGTGACATTGGGCATTCTTGTCTTGTTCCTGATCTTAGAGGGAAAGCTTTCAGTCTTTCCCTATTAGTATAATGTTTGCTGTGGGTTTTTCATATATTCCCTTTATCATGCTAAAGAAGTTTCCTTCTATCCCTTGAAGTGTTTTCATCCAGAAAGATTCTGAGTCTTGTCAAATGCCTTTTCTGCAACAATCAAGGTGATCATGTGTTTTTTTTTCCCTCTTTAATTTATTGATGTGGTTCATTATATTAATTGATTTTCTTGTGTTGAACCACCCTTGCATAAAATTCCACTTGTTTATGCTGTATAATTCTTTTAAGGTACTGCTGGATTCAATTTACATGTATTTTGTTGAGGATTTTTGCATCTATATTCATTAAAGAAATTGGACTGTAGTTTTCTTTTCTTTTAGTATCTTTGTCTGACTTTCATTTTAGGGTGATACTGGCTTTATAGAATGAGTTAGATAGCTTTCCCTCCTCTTCAATTTTTTTTGAAAAGTTTGAGTAAGATCGGTACTAATTCTTTCTTGAATATTTGGTAGAATTCACATGTGAAGCCATCTGCTCCTGGACTTTTCCCTTTTGGAAATTTTTTTATGACTAATTCAATCTTTTTACTTGTGATTGGTTTGTTGAGGTCTTCTATTTTTTCTTAAGTCAATCATGCTCTTCTAGGAAGTTGTCGATTTTGTGTAAGTTTTCTAGTTTGTTAACACAGAGTTGTTCTTAGTACCCTCTCATTATCTCCTTTATTTCTGTGGAGTCAGTAATTATGTATCCCCTCTCATTTCTGATTTTATTTATTTGCTTCCTCTCTCTTTGTTTCTTTGTCAGCCTAGCTAAGGATCCACCTATTTTATTGAATTTCTCAAATAACTAACTTCTGCCTTAATTGATTCTCTCTATTGCTTTTATGTCCTCAATTTCATTTATTTCAGCTCTAATCCTTGTTATTTCATTCCTTCTGTTTGCTTTGGAGTTGGTTTACTGTTCTTTCTCTACTTCCTCCAGGTGAGCAGTTAATTCCTCAATTTTTGTTATTTCCTCTTTTTAGTATAGGTGTTGAGGGCAATCAATTTCCCTCTTAACACTGCCTTTGCTGCTTCACATAAGTTTTGATATGTTTTGTTTTCACTTTCATTTGCCTTCAGATATTTACTGATTTCTTTTGTACTTTCTTCCTTGACTCACTGGTTTTTAAGAGTATGTTGTTTAGCCTCCATAAATTTGTGAGTTTTCCTTGCTTCAGCCTATTGTTGATTTCCAATTTCATTTCTACATGATCTGTGTAATTTCAATATTCATAAATTTACTGAGACCCCAGCATGTGGTCTACCCTGGAGAATGATCCATGAGAACTTGAGAAGAATGTCTATCCTGCTGTTGCTGGGTGCAATATTCTGTAAATGCCTGTTACGTCTAATTCATTTATTGTATTATTGTATTATTCCTTATTGATCCTTTGTCTAGGTGTTCTATCTATTGATGAGAGTGGTGTATTGAAGTCTCAACCTACTATTGTAGAAGTGTCTACTTCTCCCTTCATTGTTGTCAGTGAATGCCTCATATGTTTTGGGACATTCTGGCTAGTGCATAGATATTTACTATTGTTGTGCCTTTCTGATGAATTATCTCTTTTAATGAAAGTGTCCTTCTTTGTCTCCTTTAATTGTTTTACATTTGAAGTCTAATTTACCTGATTTTCTAATTGTTGTTTGCATGGAATGTCTTTTTCCAACCTTTCACTTTCAGTGGGTTTTTGTCCTTGGGACTTTAGTGAGCCTCTTGCATATAGCATATATATGTATCCTTTTTGATTTCCATTTTGCCAGTCTATATCTTTTGATTGGGAAGTTTAATCCATTAACATTTAATGTTAGTACCATAAAAGCTGTACGTTCTTCAACCATTTTTTCTCTTGATTTTATCTCTCATCTCTTCTTTTTTCTCTCTCTTTGAACCCTATTAGTTATCCTTCCTGCTGATCTTCATTTCTACATTCTTCTCCAAACCTCTCTCTCTTGTCTTTTCCTATCTTCTGTAGTGCTCTCTTCAGTATATCTTATAGAGTAGGTCTTCTCCATGAGTTTTCCCAGTGTCTGTTATCTGTAAATATTTTAAATTCTTTCTCTTTTTGAAGGAGTTTTTCTGGATATAGAATTCTTGGTTGTCAGTTTTTCATTTTCAGTATCTTAAATATATCATCCCACTGCTTTCTCACCTCCATGGTTTTTGCTGAGAGATACACACTTAGTCTCATTGAGCTTCCCTTGCATGTGATGGATCATTTTTCTGTTGTTTCTTTCAGAATTCTCTCTTTGTCTCTGACACAGGAAATTCTGAATAGTATTTGTCTTGGCATAGATCTATTTGGATCTTTTCTATTTAGGCTATGTTGCACTTTTTGGACCTGTAGTTTTATGCCTTTCATAAAAGTTGGGAAATTTTCATTCCTTATTTCCTCCATCATTTTTTCTGCCCCCTTTCCCTTCTCTTCTCCTCTTCATACACCCATAATATGTATATTTATGAGCTTCATGTTGTCATTCACTTCTCTAATACCCTGCTCAAATTTTTCTGTTTCTTCCCTGTATGTTTTTTGTGTGTAGAATTTCAGATGTCTTATCTTGCAGTTCATTAATTATTTCTTCTTTCTCATCAAGTCTGCTCTTGTATGTCTCCACTTGTTTTCTTCTCTTCTATTGTGTCTTTCATTTCCATATGTTCTGTCATTTGTTTTTTCAAGCTTTTGTGTTCTTCTATATAGACACTCTGTGACTTCTTTATATCTTTCTTTTTTTTTTTTTACAGATTTTCCTTCAACTTATTGAATTGATTTAGAAGATTTGTTTTATCATTAATTCATAGTTTCAATTCCTGTATCTGAGTTGAGGTCTTCATTTGTTTCTTTGGTTGGGCCATATGGTTCTCCTTCCTGATATGAGTCATGATTTTCTGATGATATCAAGACATCTGATTTTCTTGCTTAGATTTTTCTAGAGGTCACTTTATTTCTTTTGCCTAAGGTTTTACTGTTGGTTGGATTTGTTTGCTATGTGTTCATCCCCCTTACCAGCCAGTTGTTAGATTGGTTCTGGCCCCCATTCTTGCCCAAAAACCAGGCATCTACAACAGCCTGCCTTGGCAATAGGCAGGCTGGGCACCATAACAATGTCTCCATTTATGGGTAAAACAAGCCCACTGTCTCTCAGTGGTGCTCTGTTTTTCACCATCCTACAAGACCTGGGTTGGTTTTACAGTGCTGCTTTAGCACTAGGGTCATCTTTGTTTCTCAGTCAAAACAGGAGTGGCTTCCCATGCAAGAGGTCTAGACCCACTCTAATTGGCCTGAAATAATTTTCTGGATAGGCTGTGGAAAAGCCCTTCAATTCCCTTGCACTTTCTGTTCTGCCCAGTGGCTGTAGTGTTCGGTAATGCAATCATCCTCAGAGCTATTTCTTTGGTGCATAGGCTGTGCCTCACCAAGTCAGGCTGACTTCAGGGTTCCTGTTTTTCTCTTGTTGCTTTCAAGATTCCCTAATTGAATTTTGCTTTCTAGAGTTTGACTATGGCATGTCTAAGGATGGATTTCTTTGATTTTATTCTACTTGGAGTTCATTGAGCTTCCTAGATGTCAGATTAAAGGCTTTTTATCAAATTTGGGAAATTGGCCATTATCCCATTAAAATATTCACTCGGCCCAGTTCTCTCCCTCTTCTCCTCAGTATGTTGGTACACTAAATAGTATCTCACATATCTCTGAGGCTTTATTCTTCATTCTTTATGTTGCTCAGACTGGATCATCTGTCTTCGGGTTCACTGATTCTTTCTTCTGCTACTTCTCATCTGCTGTTTACACCTTCCAGTGAATTTTTCATTTCAGTTATTACACTTTTCAACTCCACAGTTTTGATTTGTTTCTTCTTTATAATTTATGTCTCTTTATTCATAGTCTCTATTTGGTAAGACATTGTTCTCATACTTCTCTTTGATTCTTCAGACATGAGAAACTTTCTTCATTTTTTTTTTTAGTTTTTGTCCAGTAAATCCAATATCTGAGCTTCCTTAGGGTCAGTTATATTGACTGCTTTTTACTGTGTAAAGCCACACTTTCCTGGTTTTTTCTCATGTCTCTTAATTGTTTTGTGGAAAGATGGACATTTTAAATATAATATGACTGCTCTGGAAAGATCAAAGGAGAAGGAGAAATTATAAAAAAGAAGATAGGGTTTTTAAAATGACTATGACTGGTGAATAATTATATTGTTATTTCTTTTTAGTCTCCAGTGTCTTGGAGCAGCTAGAAGGGAAAATCTGAAATCATGGAACTATAAACCATATCAAACTTTGTAATCTATGACTACTTGTTAAAATGTACTTTGAAATTTATTGTTTTTTTAATAAATATGTTATATTTCATAATACAAAATGCTTTAAAAAATGTACCTCTCTTCTCAAAACAAATGTAATAATTCCCCCATTTCTATAACCTTGTTTATACTTGTGTAATTGCAATTTTAGCAGAATGCTGTATAATTTATTTGCTTACTTATCTATCTGCCAAGTTATATTTAGAGAACTTAAATTCAGAGCTTAAGTTCTTTTATTCCATAACTTAGCACATCATTGGAGCATACTTACAATCACTAAATGATGGTGAATGAGTTAATAATGACAATGGAGTGGAAAAAACCCAGCAAACTCTGAGAATTGAATTTGAGAGCATAGATTATCAGGAGATAGAAATTGGGCAGAGATTGGGCCATCTATGATTAAGGAGTACAGAATGTTCAATAAGGGTCACAGAAAGATTTACAGATTGTAAGCTCTTACAGCAGCCACATTTATTTCTGAGTTTTAACCGTTGTTTCTAAATTCTGAAATGCTGGGGTCTTTGTGCATAACCTGGTAGTTCCCTGGAACTTTAGGTATCTGTGTGACACCTGATATTCAAAATTAGAATTCTGCACTCTGAAAGTCAGCATTACTCCATACAACAACTTGTAAATAAACTGAAAAAGAGATCAATCTTCAATTAGAGATATGAATGAATTAGATCAGGTTAGGACTAAGGTAAATCCGAATACAGAGTAAAACATGATATTGTCTGTATTTTAAAACTCCAACTTCTGCATGAGACCAAAGGAAGAGATGTTTATTGTGTCCTAAATTTTAAATTTTCTGTAGCACACTACCTAATTTAACCTGTCTGGTCAGTGCATTTAAACAAAGTAATTGCATGGAACTTAGAATAGGGAATGAGATCTTGTTACTCTAAAGAGGTTAATGTAATATCTTAATACATTCCAGTGCATTTTGGACAGAAAATTTTAAAATATTTGCAAAATCCCTATTTTTGTTTGCCAATGCTGTAGAATGAAATATATCAGAAATGGGTTGACTTTTATAAAGGAGATTTATTAAGTTACAAGTTTACAGTTTTAAGACCACAAAAATGTCCAAACTAAGGTATTCAGAGAATAATACCTTGACTTAAGAAAGGCCAATGTCTGTCACATTGAAAGGCATGGAAAGTTGGCATCTACTGGGTTCTGCATCTCCAAATGTCCATGGCTAAGTATATGCTCTCTCTGTCAGCACTCCACACATCTCCTTTGGTACTATAAGAAGCTCTAAATGTCTGTGTCTGTGCTGCTCCTAGTTCCTATCTAGCTTCTGTCAGCTCTCTCAGATACTTGCATCTACAGGGGCTTCTGCATTTTCAAACATCTGTGTCTCTGTCTGTGTCTGTGTCTCTTCTGCGCTTTCTCCAAAATGTTTTCCCCTTTAAAAGACCCCAGTAAACTAATCAAGACCAGCCTTGAATGGGTGGAGTCACATCTCCATCTAATCAAAAAGTCACACCCTCAATTGGGTGTGTCACATCTCCATGGAAGTTGTCTAATCAAGAGGTCCCACCCTAAACAATACTGAATCAAGATTAAGAGAATATGGGTTTTCTGGCATACATAAAATTTTCATACCAGCACAATCCCTTTGAAGGACTGGAGAAAAAATGTTGAGCTATTAAACTTCCCTACCTGGGGAATTCCTGGTAGTCTCTCAAGTATTAAGGACTCTCAATTTAGTAAACCAAACCCTCAGTTTTGAGGTTTGCCCTTATGAAACATTTCTGCAATGGGGAAGCTGAGCTTACAGTAATTATGCCTAAGGGCCACTCCCAGAGAACCTCTCTTGTTGCTCAAATATGGCCTCACTTTCTAAGCCAACTCCATGTGCAAACTTACTACCCTCCCCACTACATGGGACTTGACTCCCAGGGATGAGCCTGGCCTTGGCATCATAGAATTGAAAATGCCTTCATGACCAAAAGGGAGAAAATAAATTAAACAAATAAAGTTTCAGTGGTAAAGAGATTTCGAATACAGTTGAAAGGCTATTCCGAAGGTTCCTCTTATGGAAGCTTCAGCCGGATATTGCAAATTGCCACAGTATGCCAAGTCCCAACCAACAGTATTCCTGTGAACTCTACGGAATGCCCTGGGCTTTATCTAAGACTTTATAAATGTTTCACTTAGTAAGTATATTTTTTCAGAAACTTAATTCCTCCAGATTGTTTCAAGCCCTGAAACACAGAGGTACCAGTTTCTCCAAGAACATCAACCAGTTTCTTACCTCTACCCCATAAGTTCAACACCCCTTTCCAGCACAGAGAAGTTAAGATGGTCATTGCTCACATAGCCGTAAAGATTGGGAGAATGATAAAATAAGAGGGAGGAAGTATAATGGAGAAATTCTGATTTAACAAATTATTATGATCACTGACTCATTACATAGGTGTTTTTTCAATTTCTAGTGTATTAAAATAGCCAGAAGGAAATTTCTGATGTTTTTGAACTGTAGTCCTGTAGCCTTGATCTTTGATAGTGACTGTATAATTACATAACTTCTATCATGTGACCATATTATTGTAAAAACCGTGTGACTAACAGTCCCTTTATCCAGTGTATGGGGAGATGAGTAATAAAATAAAGATGCGCATAAAAAAAAAAAAACACTAGGTCAGGAATGGGGAAAAGACTCCCCTATGTAAACTATGGACAACAGTTATATTACTACTTCAATAATCTTTCACTAATTGTAACAAATGCAGCTACTGTTAAAAAAAAAGGCAGAATTACAAAAAAAAGTATTGTCATCAATTGTAACAAATCTTCCATACCAATGCAATTGGTGGTGGGATGGTGTATGGGAAGCCTGTATTTTATGCATGATTGTTCTGTAAACCCATAACTTCTCTAATAAAAAAAATTTTTTAATTACAAAGAGAAAAAAAGGAACAAAACTCCTTATCAACATCCTAAAGACTATGGTGTTTTCCCAAAATATTATTACTCTGTAGCCAAGAAGATAGATATGATTCTGAGTCCAAATCTTATTATATTGCCAGATTGTTAAAACATTTTTACCCTTAAAAGTGAGCATACTACTAAAATATAGAAAATCAGATAATTTATATCTTAATGCATAAAATAGAGAAACTAAGAGCAAAGTAAAGAGCTAATATGCAATTTTTAAAAAATAGGGTTAAATGGTAAGTGTGAACCAAAAATAGAAACTTCTATTTTAATAGAACTTTAGCTAGGAACAATAGAATAAGTTAAATTAATAAATTCAGGCATCTGGCCAGCCACAATTTTGAGGGGGGAGAAAAATATTATGAAGAGAGAGAAACTGGTAGCACTGTGAAATAGTGTGTATTCTTATATTCAAGAACACAGAAGAAATCTGACCAAATGCAGTTAATGATCTTAATCATATCTGTCCTGCACAGACTCCATTCTTAGTTTCTCATCACATTGCCATTGTAAAAAGGTTGGGGCCTTATTGTTAGTTTGGATATGGCCAAACTTTTTACAGTGGCATTGTAATGAGAAAAGCTATAACAAGTGTAGTAGGCAATAAATAGGTTAAAAGTATTATGTGGTCTGTTGACTCTCCCTTAGTGGAAAACTTGGAGAGTAATTAGAGGGATCTGTGCCCCAGACATAGAATGACATTACAAAGGGAAGGAATGCAATTTATATGTAAGATGATGAGATATTCTGGTTTGCCTGGGACAGTTCTGATTTAAGCCTGTCACCTTGACTTAATAATTAAAAGCTCCTGTTTCACTCAAATAAGTCACAGTTGGGACAATAAATTGTACTGACCTAATATATGGTCATTCTACTTACGTGTAATACCGGAGCCTATCACTTAAAGAAGATTGCTAGCCAGGTTGCTTCTCCTACTAACTGTTCTGAGAGTCAGTGTGGCTAATAAATCATATCATTTTCCATCCTTGCATCATGCCTAGTCTAATCCAATAAAGCATTCCCAGATGCTCAGGAAGCCCAGACTGGGGGAAGACAGATGTTAACACCCCTGGTGCTCTAAGCAGAGGGTCATAACAATCAGGAAGCCTGCTACTAGAATCATTCTCCCTTCCCAGCTATAACTCTGAAGAAGGGATCATCCCCTCGCAGGGAGAGATGGGCAGAGAAGAGGAGACAACACAAAGTCAATCAACAAACCCTCAAAAAATGCTATGCTTTGCCTTTTCAAATTCTGGGATGAGAATGAGGGCACATTTTGTTCTAAGGCAGAAGACTGGTTTGGGGTTTCAATATATATGATCTTAGATGCTAACTAAATAATTTCTCATTTATCTCTGCTTAGGTCTCCCACAAGACCCCTAAAATCTTTTCTCTGTCTTTCTTTCACCTACTGTTAAAAATCATTAGCCTGTAATACAATTATGTTAAAACACTGAATGAAGCTGCATGTGAGAATGATAGAGGAAGGAGGTCTGGGGGCATAAATGAAATCAGAAAGAAAGATAGATGTTAAAGATTGAGATAGTATAATCTAGGAATGCCTAGAGTATATAATAATAGTGACTGAATGTACAAATTTTAAAAATACTTTTGCATGAGGCAAGAACAAAGGAATGTCATTATTGCAGGGTGCTGAAAATAGATGGTAATTAATATTTTTAAATGTCACCATATGTGTGAGACTAAAGCAAAAAATGTTTATTTGGTACAAAATTTATCTGTTGACTAGTGCATTTCCTAATATAACTTATGTAGATAGTTTGGTTGAACACCATAAGTACTTGAAATCTCAGGTAGGACATGAGATTTTGGTGGTTTATCCAGAGTGATGCCCTGATGAATCCCAAAGTGGTTTGATCAGTGAGTGGAAAAGTATTTGCAGAGCCCCCTTTGGGGAATGGTGAGAACGGGGAGAGAATCAACTTCCCCAAGTTGAATTCTTGATATTCTCACAAGCAGTGTGGACAACCAAAGCTATAGGCTGAGCCCCCAGTCTTGAGGTTTGTTCATATGAAACTTAATCCCACAAAGGATAGGTCAAGTCTACTTAAAATTTAGGCCTGGGAGTCACCACCAAGAGAGCCTCTTTAGTTGCTCAGATGTGGCCTCTCTCTCCAGCCAACACAACAAGCAATCTCACCACCCTCCCACTGTCTATGTGGGACATGACTCCCAGGAGTGTGGATCTTCCTGGCAACGTGGGACAGAGATCATAGAATGAGTTGAGACTCAGCATCAAGGGATTGAGAAAACCCTAGAATGAGCTGAGACTTAGCATAAAGAGACTGAGAAAATCTTCTCAACCAAAAGGGGGAAGAGTGAAATGAGACAGAGTGGCAATGGCTGAGAGATTCCAAACAGAGTCGAGAGGTTATCCTGGAGGTTATTCTTATGCATTAAGTAGATATCACCTTGTTATTCAAGATGTAATGGAGAGGCTGGAGCATAACCGCCTGAAAATGTAGAGCTGTGTTCCAGTAGCCATGTTTCTTGAGGATGGTTGAATAATGATATAGCTTTCACAATGAGACTGTGTGATTGTGAAAAACTTGTGTCTGATGCTCCTTTTATCTACCTTGTCAACAGATGAGTAGAACATATGGAATAAAAATAAATAATAGGGGGAACAAATGTTAAAATAAATTTAGTTTGTAATGCTAGTGATCAATGAAAGCAAGGGGTAAAAGGTATGGTATGTATATTCTTTTTTTTCTGTTTTCATTTTATTTCTTTTTCTGTTGTCTTTTTATTTCTTTTTCTGAATTGATGCAAATGTTCTAAGAAATTATGAATATGCAACTATGTGATGATATTGAGAATTACTGATTATATATGTAGAACAGAATGATCATATATTAATGTTTTTGTTTGTTGTTATCATTTTCTAATTAATAAATAAAAATAATTTTTAAAAAAAATCAGTTAGCACCTTCTCTCCATAAGAACTTAATTATAAAGCAAGTAATTTTCGATGCCATTATAAGTTGTGCATACTTACTCAGAACACTGATATACTGTCTCATCCTTGGTTGCCCTGGGTGGTGGCTTTTGTCAGAGTAACTCTGATCTTCTTTAAGCTTCCTTCTTCCTTGGTCCTTCTTCCTTGTCAAAGTGCAACAAACAATGCATTGCTTATCACCATTCAGATCACTTGTAATTCTGAGAATAATTGATGGATGGGTCAATAAAATAGTCTTGTACTTGAAATATAAGGCACCTTGGAAGGATAAAAATTGGAGGATTCAAGGGTCCCTATAAAATAAGCATAAGCACTTTTTCTCAGAAAGTACACCATATTATTACCAGTTTTAACTATAAAATCATAAATATTATCATTATTATAAATTATCCAAATATGTAGTCACTCTACTTAGATATGATAACTTGAGATTTCCATGTAGTTGTAGTTTTACGGATAGCATAAGATGGCAGTTATTCACACCAATGACTATGACTTCCTTTCAACAAGAGAAACTTCAGGAAAATGACCAATAAAATATTTATAATAGGGATTGTCATGGTCAGGTTCATATGTCAATTTGGCCAAGTGGTGGTACCTGTTTGTTTGGTTGGGCAAGTGCTGGCTTGTCTGTTGCGATGAGGACATTTCGTAGAATTGTCATGATCATGTCAGCTGCATCCACAGCTGATTCTATTTGTAATCAGCCAAGGGGAGTGTCTTCTTTTTTTTTTTTTTTTTTTTTTTTTAAAGACAGAGAGAAGGAAGGAAGGATAGAAGGAAGGAAGGAAGGAAGGAAGGGAAACATTTTTAAACATTTTCTTGTTTTATTGTATTTTGTTTCTTTGTTTTTGTTACATGGGCTGGGGCCGGGAATCGAACCGAGGTCCTCCGGCATAGCAGGCAAGCACTCTGCCCGCTGAGCCACCGCGGCCCGCCAGGGAGTGTCTTCTTTAATGAGTGATGCTTAATCTAATCACTGGAAGCCTTTCAAGGAAGATTCAGAAGAGACAGGCTCTCTTCCAGTTTCGGCTGGTGAGCCTCTCCTGTGGAGTTTGTCCAGACCCTCCATCAGAATCATCAGCTTCACAGCCTGCCCTGCGGATTTTGGACTCTGCGTTCCCACGGTCACATGAGACACTTTTATAAATTTTATATTTGTGAGTGTTTCCTGTTGATTCTGTTTCTCTAGAGAACCCTAACTAATACAGGGAACAAATGTTTCTTAGAACTATGAATTGATTCTGATCAACTTGGATTCTGGTCAACTGATGCTGGTCTATCTGTACAATAGAAATTCAAAGCTGCCTTAAAGCAGCAAGGCAGGGAATGAATAAGGAATCTTCAAATGGGGCGGGCCATGGTCGCTCAGCAGGCAGTGTTCTCGCCTGTCATGCCGGAGACCCGGGTTCGATTTCCGGTGACTGCCCATGCAAAAACAAAAATAAATAAAAGAAAAAAGAAAGAATTTTCAAATGAATGAACAAATGGAGTAATTCCCATTCTAGCACAGGAGAAAGACAGTGCTCAATTTTTAGCACACTAAGATTGTGAAGATCAATTTTTTCATTATTATTTACTGCATTTAAAATCCTTTCTCAAGGTGGTGCAAAGTAGGTCAGTGATAGAATTCTTGCCTGCCATGTGGGAGACCCAAGTTCAATTCCTGGTCCATACACTTCCCAAACAACAAAAAAACAAGCAAAACAAACCAAAAGCAAACAAACAAAACAAAAAAATTCAACAAATGGTGCTGCAATAATAGGATACTCGCATGGAAAAATAATGAAATGTGACCTTGCCATACAACATACCAAAAAAAAAAAAAAATCCTTTCTCATGTTCTGTGAAATGGAGCTAGATTATCTTCATTCTAGAGTGGTTTTAAAGAAATGAATAAATGAATCCAGTGAATTGTCAAAATCTATCCTGGGGCTGTGAGTTTATTTACCTTTCCCAAGACATGAGTCAGTTTTTTGAATGGGATAATGCACCGCTCTTAGTGATACTGGATGCAATCCTTGCATAGCTGTATGGAGCTCCCAGATGAGCAAAAGCATAAACACTGAAAGTTAAAATTTTAATAAATATCTGGTACGATCTACTAATAAAAGTATAAAATAGTTTATCCAAATGATGGCATAATTTTGGAGCAGAGTTGGAATAGTTGGGGAGAATTACATTTTCTAATCGATCATTTTATTATCATTTAATAATCTAATCAATTATTTTCCTTCATATCATTTTTCTTTCCAAGCATTTCTTTTCTAAAATTGCTTGGAGAAAGACAGATTGAAGCAAACCTAAATTCAAAAGAGAATTTTCTCCAAAATAGAATTTTAGCAAAGCTGAAAAGGGGTCATATTCAAGCTAAGTGTGAAGGTATTTCTCTCATTTCTGCCATTATTTTGTAGTATATTAATTATGTATAAGGATCCCTGTGGGGCATCATGAAGGGTGAAAATACATCGAATACATGGCCCTGCCTTCCAGAAACCCTTCTGGGAGAGAAACCAAGCCTTGCATAAAAATTCCATTGCATACATAGAAATTTGACAAAATATTATGAATATGCAAAAGAAATTGTCTTTGTATTGATTAGAAAAGATTCTTGGAATTGGTAGTTTTCAGTTTGAATCTTAAAGGTTATGCCAAATTTCAGCAGTTAAATGTGAAGCCTTGAAATAAAACACACATCTGGCACACACAGTTTCAGGAGATACTAAGATGTACTGGAGCTTTCAAGCATAAGCTACTAGAGGCAAGATTTTTATGTTCTGTTTAAAAAATGGGGGTGCATGGGTGGTTCAGTGGTAGAATGCTCGCCTTCTATGCGGGAGACCAGGGTTCGATTCCCAGACCATGCATTTAAAAAAAAAAAGAAAGAAAAGAAAAGAAAAAAAGGGGTAATACCTACTTTATGGCATTGTTATAATTAGCTATTAATTAATTAAGCCTGGTCTTCCCAACAGGGAGGATAGTAAAGTGTGTCAGGTTTTAAAGAGGGATTGAATACTCAAACAAAATTGAAATGAGATGTTACTGGTCATCCAACTCTGAAAACCTTGAATATTACAAACTCACCTTGGCTGGTATCTTCTCCCCTATTGTTTGTCTTTAGGTAGAGCCGCTGTGAATGTTGATTTTGCTATTCCATTTATCTTAACTGACAGGGGTTAAGAGCCCACAGGATCAGTGATCAATATCCCCAGAGATAAACTTCTATTCGGAGATGAAGGAAGCATTCATAAGTTTCTTCTTTTTGCTGTTCTTGCTATCTCCTGATAGCATTCAGGGTATTGATCATGAAATTGTAGGTTATTGTGGTGATGGAAGAGAACATATGCCAGCTATCTCCAAAATCCATATTCTCCTCATCTTTCTGGATGCACAGACTAGATTTTCTAACCCCTTCCAGTTAGGTGAGGCTAATGAATACAAGTGCATGTGATCCAGGCAGCAGCCACTTATTCTGGCTCACTGAATTTGAAAGCCATTCCACAAAGAAGGCAGGGTTTCCATAAGTCTCGAGGCTGAATGAATGGAGCCCCACTTTGACCTCGTGGCCCACTAAGGACTATTACGAGAATTAGAGTGTTATTTTACTGAGCTTAAGTCACTATTCATTAAGGACATATATTCTCTATCTACAGAAGGAGTAAACTAAGAAAGAAAGAAATATATTTTAATTTTAACAGGAGCTTCACTTGTATAAAGTGTTTGGAGATTCCCCTTAACGCCTTTGAGTTAGGCTTACAACACATTGCTCATTCTCAAAATGTAGGAAGACATCCTGAGGTGAGTAAAATACCCTAAGATTCTAGGAACCAAACTTGGGTTAGCACAGAAACCCAGGGAGTCTAAGGAATTGAGATGGGTTCTGGCATTGTTAGTAACTTGTTTACTTGCCTCTGTTAGGACTGCAGATGGGTCATAGAAGGGATATAATCTCACAAATTTAAATACGACTTTTATTTAATAAAACACAAAGAAATAACAACAGCCATAGTTCTAGCATAGGGAATTGCTGCAAACCATCATGCTATCAATCAACATAGCTAAACAATTTATGTCCAACACTGTTGGAAATTAGGGAAAAATGGAGGGCTCACAATATACGTTAACAACTTTTGTCAGCAGAGAAGTGATAATCTAGTTGTAAGACGAGGTTCTCATACAGGACACAGTACAAAAAGTGGTTAAACATTGTTTCTGATATTCCTTTTATCAAGGGTATGGACAAGATGAGTTAAAAAAAGGGTAAGAAATAAATAAGTAATAGGGACAGATAAAGGACTAAAAATGGGTAGATTGAAATACTAGTAGTCAATGAGAGGGAGGGAAAGGGGTATGGGATGTATGAGGGGTTTTTTTGTTTTTTCTTGTTCTGAAGTGATGCGAATGTTCTAAAAATGATCATGGTGATGAATATACAACTATGTGATGATATTGTGAGCCACTGGTTATATGCTATGGATGAACTGTATGCGTATGAAGATTTCTCAATAAAAACATCTTTTAAGTGGTTAGAATACATGATATGGGAATTCAAGATATATATAGGTGTGTATAGACTAACTTCAGAAAAGTTTCATTGAGGTAAAAGCTATCTGCAGAAAACAGAATTTGAGGTTTAGATAAAGGCAAAAATGGAAGGCAAGGTGGAGAGAAGATGGCTCCACACGTAGCCCTTCACCATGAACTTCCAACAGCACCATCAGTGCATCTTCCAGGTTCCAGAGGAACTGACCCCCACATCCTGTATCCTCCTCCAGTGTATCTCTGGGCTATGCTTTAGCAGAAAAAAAAGTTCCATAGGCAAAAGTCCAGGAATCTAGTCGCAGCTTTTCTACATATTAGTTGTATGTCCTTGAATATATCTCCCTATGCCTCAGAAAAAATCTCTTCTGTGATACTGGAATAGTAAGGTCAAGGCTGCCAGTATGACAGGGTTTTTAAGAAGACTGAATGTGTCCATGAACATAAAATCCTTTGGACATGTGAAAAAAATGTGAGACATCATTATTGTCATTCACTCTGTCTCTTTGTTATTTGCAAAAACAAAGGTGAGCACTTTTGTTTTAATAGATAACAGATGATATGAATGACTTCTATTATCTTCCTGGATGCATAGCTTCATATGCCAGGTAAACTTTTACTCTTACATAAGTTTGGGGTTGGGTAGTGGACATAAAGGACCAGCCATGGTTGTGAATATTCGTTTATATGGTCATATGGCCTTTGGGGACCAGTCAGAGAATTCCAGGGTAAACACTGTTTCTTCACTGAATGGTTGTACTTTCTGTTTCCATGACAACTCTAGATCCATTCCACACTGGCCCACTTTCCATTCCCTCTCACTGTAACATCTATTCAACAGCAAGAGACAGAGAGTTTAATACAGGAGATGCATTTTAATAAATGCAGGTATAATTCAAATGGAAGCTTTTGGCATTCTTGGAGGCCTAGAGTTCTCTACATGTTGAAGACTCATAGTTCTTTCCTCAAAGAGAAATGGAGGAAAACAGGCCCTTTTCTAAAAATTCCTTATCAGAATGTTGAGAAATATTCTAACAATATTGTCTCACAAATTCTCTGCCACCTTCGTATGAAGAGAGATCTCTAAATAAGATTTTGTTCATCTTACTCTCCCAGAAGAGAAAACTGAGTGTTCTGAGTTCTCATTTCCCATACACATGCCATTTGGACTATCCCACACTCTTCTTTCTTCCCAACTTTAGTATCATCCAACAATTGCTCATAGAGATGAATCCAGAGGTGCGGCAAGGGTCATGGCTCCACCAAGACATACATTAGGCTAGGCTTCTGAACAAGATCATGGCGCTCACATGAGGTAGTATAACTTTTTCTATTTTTCCACTTGGCACTATTGAGGCTCAGAAAAAATTAGATTAACTGAAAATGTTATAGGGCATACATAGGACAGAGCCATAATTCAAACATATACACAAATATTTCTGTCTCCAGTCTGAACACTTTTTCATGTGCTTCGTCAATTTGACCGCAGCCTTACTCTTAGTTCAACAGAATCCATGACACTTTTGAATATTGAGAATTAGCTGTCGTTCTTAGTTTGGGTTCTCTCCAAAAAGCAGAATCCCAGACAAGGGCATTAATGCAGCGAAGTTATTTAGGTGCTGATCATAAGAAATAGGAATAAAGACATAGAAAGGGTAAGACAGGAAAGGAGGAAAAGCCCCTGTAATGATGTGTTATTGAAGTCACTGCTGGATTGCTTCAGGATGGGTTCTGGATTCTATGAGGACCTCTGAGTGTACAGAATGGATTTTAGAATTATCCACCTGATAATGGAGGTGGGAGCATTTATGCAGCAATCTCTCTGCCCTCCTCCCATTGGCTAAAGGTTGTGCCTGGACATATTAACACATATGCACACACACACACTTACTTCCTGGCTGCTCTTGTGCACAGCTTAAGGAGCTCCCAGAACACCAAGGAAGACCTGGTGTACTATTCAGAAAGACCCATATCCGGGTTCCAGGTGGGAGGCTCACTGTGTTAAATTGAGATTGAACTGTCAGAGAACTGTCCACCACAGCTGCAGCTGAAATCAGAGCTGGACTTCAGAGCTGTCATGCAAGCACCAAAGGTATCTGTTATACCCTAATTCTAGGATATTTTCCAACTTTCAAAAATAACTACTGGTTCAGCCTTGTGACTTACACACCCACATCGCACATGAATGTGACCTTAATTATAGTTACAGAGCAGCACTGTAACAATGCACACAATTGATTCAGCAGTAGCTTCTCTGGAACAACAGTTACAGTGAAAGTGTGGGCTTTGTGGTAAATTGCCTGGATCCTACCCCTAGCTGAATCACTTCCTAGTGATATACAAGCCACTTAAATTCAATATGTTTCAGTTTCTTCATTCAATAAAATGATCTTAATAGAACCTACCTCATAGGTTGGTGTAAAATTAAAGGAGGTAACACATGTAAACACTGAGAAGAGTATCTGGACATGAGTCAGTACCCAAATGGCAGCTATTGTTATAAAGGGATTGATCGAATTTCATCAAATACTTTGCAATTACCAATATGTCAGTTTCCTTATTTTGCAGCAGGAGGAGGTGAGTGCATTAAAAGCATTCCATGTCTTCCCACTCATTATTATAATATGCCAACAAAAACTTAAAACAACTACAATTCCAGAAAACAAACAGCACAGTGACAGAAGATGTCAACACCAAAAACCTGACATTTTTTTGCCCCTTTGTCTCAGAATAATGAAAAGCACTTAGTGGCATTCCACTCACACACAGAATAGAGCTAAAGGGAAAGATTTTAAAGGCTCACATTTCCACTTTGTAAAAATCCTTTGCAAAGGGAATAACAGCTGGTTAGAAAGTGAAAATACAGCCAGCAGAAGAACTGAATAGCTTCTGGTCTCCCTGGTAACTGTGTGTCATATGCTGACCCCTTCAATCACCTGGTTCTCTTAGGATAAGGAAAGGAGCAAGGAGACAAAACTCAAATGACCTGAAAAAAAAATGCTCCATTTGTGGAGTTGATGATGACAAGTCAGGAAACATCGCACAATGATGATTCTAACCACAGATATTAAGTGATATTTCCTTAGAATTATTGTTCTAGTAAGGGTGATAAGTTGAGGGTGATCAAATAGAGCTTGGTCGAAATTATTCATCCCCTTTGTAGCCCACGACACATGTGCAAGATGGCATCTTGGGGACAGGGTACAGTTTGCAGCCAAGCCACAGATGGTAGTAGGATATTAATATTTCTTTTAGTCTCCAGTGTCTTGGAGGAACTGAAGGAAAAAACTAAAATTGTGGAACTGTAATCCATACCAAACTCTGAAATCTATTCTATAACTACTTGTTACAGTGTACTTTGAAATTTATTACTTTTTGTATACATGTTGTTTTAAACAATAAATAAATAGATCAAACAAACAAATAAAAGTATTGGCAAAGTCCCTTGAGGGATGGGAGAAAAAATATGGAACCATTAAACTTTACCACTGTGGAAATCCCTGACACTATCTCAAATATTAGGACTCCCAAATCAAACATTAGGGACTCCCAATTAAAGCCTTGATCGTGAGGCTTGCTCTTGTAAAGCTTATATATGTAGCAAAGAGGCTATATTTATGCCTAAGAGTTACTTCTAGAGGATTTCTTTTGTTGCTCAGATGTGGCCTCACTCTCTCAAAGCTCAATTCTGCAAGTAAAATCATTAACCTCTCCCTTACGTGGGAAATGACGTCCAGGGGTGAAAGTCAACCTGATGACATGGGAGATGATTCCCAGGGATGAGCCTGGCCCTGGTGCCATGGATTTCGACAATGCCATCCTGACCAAAAGGCAGAAAAGAATTGTAACAAATAAGGTATCAGTGGCTGAGAGAGTTCAAATAGATTCGAGAGGCTACTCTCATGTAAGATTTACCTAGATATTGGTAGTTACCACGGTTTGCCAAACCCGAACCAAAACCATTCCTACCAACCCTGAAGAATACCTAAGGCTCTAACTGATATTATACAAAAGTTCCATGTAATATGATTACATCCCAGAAACCTACAACTTCCAGATGAGTTCCTAGGCTAGATAAGTCCTAAAACCCAGAGGACCCAGCCTCTCCAGAATATCGACTAGTTCCATCTCCTTATCCCTTTCCAACATGAAGAAGTTAGAATGCATATAGTTCAAATACCCTTAAACATTGGGAGAAAGATCAGAGGAGAAGGTGGAGTTATACACAGAAGATAGGATTTAACGAATGAATGTGACTGCTGAATCATTATATTGATATTTCTTTTAGTCTCCAGTGTCTAAGAGCAGCTACAAGGAAAAACCTAAAATTGTGGAATTGTAACCCATACCAAACTCTGAAATCTGTTCTATAACTAATTGTTGTGGTGTGCTTTGAAATTTATTACTTTTGTGTATATACGTTATTTTTTCACAATAAAAAAAGTCATCTTGGATGGACCACAGTGGCTCAGCAGGCAGAGTTCTCGCTTGCTGTGCTGGAGACCCAGGTTGGATTCCCAGATATTTTTATCTGCAAAAAAAAAAAAAAAAAGGAATCCTTTGGGGCATTGTGGAAAAAGGATTCCTGGGGCCGTTAGTAGAGATTGTAGTTAATCAGGGCTAGAATGGAGCCCCGAAAGCAATATTTAACAAGCAGGACTAGGGGGTTCTTGTGCACCTTATAGTTTGAAACCTTCTTGTTTAGAGCTTAGAAATTCTTCAAAATCTAACTTTAGCTAACTTTCCTCCACCCTGCTATTTGTGTTGACATCCAAAAGATCATTTATAAACGTGGCACTTCCCACTTTTCTATAGATAACCTACAGAGATCATCCACTTCTGAAAGAAAAAATATAAGGTAGTTATTGAAAGGGAACAAAAATCCATTCTGGAAAAAAATTTAGCTGTAAATTAACAATGAAAGGTGTTACTTTTGGTTTGATTATATTTCATTTAATTCCCTATATTGCCTTACAAATTATAATAAATGTCTATTCCAATAAGTGTAAACACACTATCTTTTACATTTATAAATAGAATTCTTATGTCAAATGGCTGAAACCTAATGATATAATTTACTAATTTATTTCACACTTTTTGAAAGTTTTACAAAGTTACCTTTAGATAATGATCAGATTTTATTCATACATTAGCATACTCAAATGTTTGCAATGTACCTACGATTTGCCAGAAAGTGTTCTATGTGCTAGAATTACAGAAGTCAAAAATCCTTGCCATCATAGAGCTTATATTCTAAGAAAGGACAGACTATGAATAAAAAGTAAGTAAAATATCTAATTTTCTAATCTACCAGTTAGTGTAAGTGCTATAGAAAGTTATAGAGGAAGGAGTGTGATGGTCACAATTTCAAATTGTGTAAAGGAACATCTCAATAAGAAGATGAATAATAACCTCAAGATAATGAGGGAGTAAGTCCTGCAAATGTGTGGAGAAAAAACGTTCAAGGCAGAGGAAACATAAGTACAAAAGCACTAAGACAGAAGCATACTTGGCCTGTTGGAGGAACATCTCGGAGGTCAGTGTTGCTGGAAGGGAAAGGGTAGTAGACGATGAGGTCAGAAATAATTATTCCAGGAAGGGAGGTACATATTGTGACTTTTGACTTTTATTCCAAATGAGATGAGAAGCAACCATGGACAGTTTTGAACAGAGAAATTGCATGAACTGGCTTATGTTTGAAAGAGGTCTTTCTGTCACTTGGATTGAAAATAAATTGTAGGAGAGACAAGGACAGAAAAAAGAAAACAAGGACAAAAGTTATTCCAATAATTTAGGTGTGAAATAATGGTGGATCACACTAGACTGGCAGTAATGGTAGATTTATGGAAATATTTTGAAGACAAAGCTAAAATAATTTGTAGATGAATCAGATGTAGGATCAAGAAAGAAAAGAGTCATGGTTTTGAGTTTACCTGAGGAATCTGAAAGTTGGAATTGCCTTTTGCTTGATCTGTAAGTATGAGAAAAGTAGGTTTGTAGACGTGTTAAGATTAAAAGTCTCATTAAACATCCAGGTAGCAATGTCAAGTAGACAGATGAACCTATGAATTTGAAATTCAGGAGAGAGATCCGAACTGGAAGCATAAATCTGGGAATCACCAAGCTAGATGATATTAACTAGGGGTGAGTATAAAAAAAGTAGAGTTGTTTAAATCTGCATTTAGCCAATGTAACAATTCATTTCTGAAATTTCTCCTTTTAATCTTTGTGTTAGTCAGGGTTCTCTAGAGAAACAGAAGCAACAGGAGAGGCCTATTCATATGGGATTTATGTGGGAATGGAAGAGTCTGAAATCCACAGGGCAGGCTGTGAAGAAGCAGTTCCGATGAAGGGTCTGGATGAACTCCACAGGGGGAGGCTCACTGGCTGAAGAAGTGGTAAAAAAAAGTCTCTCTTCTTCCTTAAAAGCCTTCATTTGATTGGATTATTTCATTGGTGGGAGACATGCCTTAATAGATCTAAGATGTGCTCAGCCACAGATGCAATCAACTGGCTGATGATTTACTACACCAGCCTTCCGGTTTCTCACCCAGGCATGAACTATCCTTGCAGCCACAGTCAGGCCAGTGTTTGCCTGACCAGACCACTGAGCATAATCATTTGACCAAGCTGACACCAGCACCTAACCATCACAGTCATATAAAAAAAAGCTTGATTATTTCTCATTATCTCTTGGAAGTGCCACGTCATGACTATGACCCTCCTGATAAAAGACGAATTTTGGAGAGTTAGATGCTGGATCTATTGGTATTTCACTTTATAAGAAAGATTTTATATGTTAAAAATACCTCACTCTTCTTCATCCCCCAACCAATATTCTCTGACTTAAAAACCTCTTTGGCATAATTTAGGCTGACATACTTTATGAGTTTACTCCTACCAGTGGTATATTAATTGCTACTCACAGGATCATTTTCAATCTTAAGCATTTGAGATCCTAAGTATATACATCAAAGAATGATGCAAAATTTCTCAAACTAAAAATAATTTTAATTCAAAAACATATGGTATATTACGTATCATTTATTGATGGCAAGAGAGATGCTACTCGAATTAACCAAGCAACAATTTTACAACACACAAGGTAAAAGACTTTTTATTTGAACCACAGGAATTCCTATTGTCAGTTCACTTCTGACTACAGGAAAATTCACATATTATGAATTTTCATTCATTGCTAACTAATTAACACCTTGCTTCATATCTTGATACATTTCACATTCATCCATTGGTTTCTGGGCAGTGACTCAAGTAAGCCATGAGGAAGAAGAATTGTTGACATTTAGGGAAAAAATGAGATTTGTTAGTGCATTATAGTTCATAAACACCACCTGCCATCATTAGATATCACTGCTTCTCCCTCCTCTTTTTTGTAGATACATATCAGATGCCTGTTACCACATATTTTTTTGAAGTTTCAGAGTATCTTAAGTTGTTTAGAAAGGGAAAGGACATTACATAAATGTCCAATTTATGATTCTTCAATATATATATATATCTTCTTTTTTCATTTTAAGATATGTTACAAATTTATATTCAAGTGTATATACCTCTCTTTTGTGGCATATTTTGGTCACAATTATGAGTTATCTGATAGTGGATGCTTGTTGCCAGAGCCCTAATTATAACATCGTCCTATGGGAAAATAGAATTCATCTTGGCACTCTGTCTTATGATGCATTTCAGGGATTGACTATCTCTTTTGTTGATCCTTTGATTGACTGACTAAATGATTAGACAGCTGGCTTGTATTCTATAACAGCAAATAAATATTTCCAAGTATGCACTTTTTTCATAAGAAATATTATTTTCATTATTGAATTTTAAAAAATCCCTCCACAATCTACTCAACAAGTTATGTATCATTGGCATTCCATTACTGCTCCTCCATGGGTGCATTGGGTAATTTTAAAAAATTGTATTAGAGCAATTATACGTTTACAGAAAAATCATGCAGAAATTACAGTTTCCATACCCCCACATCACATACACAATTTCCCCTATTATTAACATTGGTGAGGCACTTTTGTTAAAAAATTGATGACACAATTACATTATAATTATACTATGAACTTTAGCCCACTGTTTATATTAGAGTTCACTCTTTGTGTTACATGCAATTCTATGGGCCTGTATATGTGTTCATTTATATATAACCTAAAATTTCCCTTTTTTCTTCCTTTTTCAAATATACAATTTTTTTGTGATTATACATATGCAAAATTGTGCCTCTATCGCTATCATCCATTGCAAAATTTTCAATCATCCCAAAAAGAAACTTCATTCCAGTTTAAATTTAGTTCCCTATTCCACTCCACCGTCAAGCCCCTGGCAAACTGTATACTAGTTTCTGACAAGAAATGAATATGGATATTCTGCTTAGGTCATATAACTGAGATCATACACTATTTGTCCTTTTGAATCTGGCTTATTTCAATCAACATGATGCCTTTAAGCTTCATCCAAATTATAGCACGTATAATACTTCATTCCTTTTTTACAGCCAAATAACATTCTATTATATGTATATACCACATCTTGTTTATACTTTTTTCTGCTGATGGATATGGGTTGCTTCTACCTTTTGGCAATTGTAAATAATGCCCCTATGAACATAGGTGTGCAAATATCTGTTAAAATCCCTGCCTTCAATTTTCTGGGGTATTTGCCTAGAAGTGGGGCTCCTAGATCATACAGTAATTTTATATTTAACTTTATGAGGAACTGCCAAACTCTTTCCCACAGTGGCTGCACTATTTTACATCCACACCAACAAAGTACAAGAGTTGCCATTTCTCCACATCCTTCCCAAAATGTCTTATTTCCCCTTTTTAAAAAAATACTAGCTATGATAGTTTGAATCTCTATGTACTCCAGAAAAACATTTAAAAATTTAATCCATCCCTGGGCAGTGCGACGGTGGCTGAGTGGCAGAATTCTCGTCTGCCATGCTGGAGACCAGGGTTTGATTCCCAGTGCCTGCTCATGAGAAAAATAAAAAAATAAAAACCAAAAATTTTAATTCATTCCTGTATGTGAACCCATTGTAAGTGGACTTTTTTGATGATGCTCCTTCAGTTAAGGTGTGACCTACCTCAATCAGGATGGCTCTTAATCCTACAGCTGAAATAATTTATAAGTGGTATGAAATTCAGATAGATAGAGAGAGAGAAAACCAGCAAAGCAAGAAGCTGAAATTCACTGGAGTCCAGAAGAGAAAGGAGAGACCAGGAGACCCTGCCACGTGTCTTGCTATATGACCACCTAAGGACCCCAGGATCACAAACAGCCAGCCTCAGAATGCTGGTCTTCAGAAAGAAAGACTGTCTTGATGATGCCTAGATAAAGATTTTCTTTTAGCCTAAAACCATAAGGAAATAAATTCCCGTTGTTTACCCTGGTCCATTTCATGGTATTTGCTTGAGGAGCCTAAGAAACGAAAACACTAGTCATGTAGTGGGTGAGAGAGGGTGGTCATTGTGGTAGTGATTTTCATTTCCCCATTACCTAATGACACAGAATCTTTCCATGTATCTTTTCATTATTTGTATATCTTCTTTGGAGAACTGTCTATTCAAGTCTTTTGTCCATTTTTAAATTAGGTTGTTTATTTTTTTGTCGTTAAGTAGTACGAGTTCTTTATATATTCTGGATATAAACCCTTATCAGATATTTGATTTCCAAATGTTTTCTCCCATTCTGTAGGTTGCCTCCTTACTTTCTTGATGTAGTCTTTTGATGTATAAAAGTTTTTAATTTTGATGATGTCTCATTTATTTATATTTTTTCCTTTGTTGCTTATGCTTTTTGGTGTAACATCTAAGACACCATGGCCTACCTGGTACCATGGGATCACTAATTCCACTCTGACCAAAAGTAGGCAAAAAAGTGTAACTAATAAACTACCAGTGACAGAGAGAGTTAAAATACAGTTGAGAGGCTACTCTGGAAGTTGCCCTTACACAAGATTCTGTTAGACATTGCTACCTATCATAACTTGCCAAACCCCAACCAAACAATTCCAGCCAATCCTAAGGAACACCTAGGGCAATATATAAGATTCCACAAGGGTTCCATGTGTTAGGGTAACTTTCCAGAAACCTACAATCTCCAGATGGGTCCCTGGACCAGATAATATCCTGAAACCTAGAGGGCCCAGCCTCTCCAGAACATCAGATAGTTCTGTCTCCCTACCCCATATTAGTGATAGCCCCTTCCAATATGAAAATTTAGAATGGCCATAGTCCAAACACCCCTAAAGAGAGGGATGGAAAGATCAAATGTGATGGTGGAGTTATGCAGAGAAGGTAGGGTTTAACAAACAAATATGATTGCTGAATCATTAAATCGATATTTCAATTAATGTCCAGTATCTTGGAGCAGCTAGAAATAAAAACCCAAAATCATGGAATTGTAATCCATACCAAACTCTGAAATCTGTTCTACAACTAATTGTTGTACTGTGATTTGAAATTTATTGCTTTTTTGTATATATGTTATTTTTCACAAAAAAGAAAAATATTGATTGTGATATTAAAAAAAATGTTTATTCCTTCTAGCCTCCTATATTCTGGAGCAGCTAGAAGGAAAAATTTGAGATGACAGTGTGATACCCCATGACAAATTCCAGGATCTGTCTTGTAAGTACTCGTTGAAGAGTGCTTTGAAAACTTTTATTTTTGTCTTTCGTTGCTTTGCATATGTGTTATATTATACAATAAAAAAAAGTAAAAAATTAAAAAGGAAACCATGGCCTAACACAAGTTCTTGAAGATGGTTCTTATTTTGGTTTGCTAAAGCTGCCAAAAGGCAGTATACGAGAAATGGAACAGCTTTTAAGAAGATAACTTATTAGCTATTTAAGTTTTGGGTCAGAGGTACATCTCTGTAAACAACATATAGTTGAATTTCCAGTCTGTGGCTTTTGATTGGGTAGTTTAATCCATGTACATTTAGTTAATTATGAAAAGGCAGGACTTACTTCATTTTGGCCTTTGTTTTTTGTGTCATATCATCTGTCTCTCTTTTCCTATAATGCAAACTTCTATTGTGTAATAGTTGATCTTTTGTGATGTAACTGATTGATCCCATTCTCTCTTCTGTTTCTGTATATATTTTAAGTACTTTCTTTGTGGTTACCCTTGGGTTTGTATTAAACAACTTAAGTCTATAAATGACTTGTTCAAAAAAGATACCAACTTTACATCAATAGCATATACAGTCTCTGCTCTTATATCCCTCTTTTTCCGCTCTTTATGCTTTGGTCATACATTATTTCTTTATGTTTTGCATATCCATAACAGAGAAGTATAATTATTTCTTATTCAATCTCTTAGAAAATAGAGTAGAGTTACATACTGGGGACACCATGCTATTGGCTTTTGTATTAACCTATGTAATTATCTTTACTAGAAATCTTCACTTCTTCATACTGCTCTAAGGTAATTATCTCCTGTTCTGTCCTTTCAACCTGAAGAACTCCTTTTAGCATTTCTTGCAGGTCTTGCAGGACTCTAGGTGAGAAACTCAGTTTCTGTTTATACATGTACGTTTTAAATTCTCCATCATTTTTGAAGGACACTTTTGCCAGATAAAGTTGTTGGCTAGCAATATTTCTCTTTCAGTATTTTAAATTATCTCATGCAACTGCCTTCCTGTCTCCATAATCTCAGATAAGAAGTCAGCATTTATTCTTTTTGAGGATCCCTTATACGTGATGAATGGCTTTTCTGTTGCTGCCTTCAGAATTCCTTCTTTATCTTTGGCATTTGACATTTTGATTAGTATGCATCTTGGGTAGGTCTATGAGGATTTATCGTGTCTGGAGTTGGTTCCATTGCTTGGGCATGTATATCGTCTTTTGTAAAATATGAAAAATTTTTGACCATTATTTCTTCATGTATTCTTTCTACTCCTTTTATCTTTTCCTCTTCTTATGGGATCTCCATAATGTGTCAGTTGATATGCTTCAAGCCGTCCTTCAGGGTCCTGTAGGCTCTGTTCACTTTTCTCATTCTTTATCTACTCTTCTGACTGTATGGTTTTGATTGTCTTCTCTTCTAGTTCGCAGCTTTTTTCATCTGCCTGTTTAAACCTGCTTTTGAAAGCCTCTAGTGTATTTTTCATCATTGTTATTGTTCTTCATCCCATAAATCTGTTATGCTCCTTTTAAACTTTCTAACTCTTTATTCCTTATGCATAGGCTTCTTTATATCATTTGTTTCTGTACCTGTTCTAGTTTGCTAGCTGCCGGAATGCAATATACCAGAAACAAAATGGCTTTTAAAAAGGGGAATTGAATACATTGCAAATTAACAGTTTTTAGGTGATGGAAATGTCCCAATTAAGGCAAGTCTGTAGAAATATCCCATCTAAGACATCCAGGGAAACATACTTTGGTTTAAGGAGGCTGATGACGTTCAGTATTTCTCTTTCAGCTGGAAGAGCACATGGTGAACGTGGCGACAGTCTGCTAGCTTTCTCTCCTGGTTTCATGAAACTCCCGTGGGGGTAATATCCTTCATCTACAAAGGTCTCTGATGGTGTGTGCTCTTGGCCTCAGGGCTCTGCTTGGTTCTTCTGTGGCTTTCTCATGGCTCTAAAAAAGGGACTCTCTCCAAAATGTTTCCTCTTTTAAACAATTAATGGGTGGAGTCACAACTCCTTGGAATCTATCCCATCAAAAGTTACTACCCACAATTGGGTGAGTCATATCTACATGAGAACAATCAAAATGCTCCCAGCCAGAAATATTGAATGAGGATGAAAGGACAAGGCTTTTCTGGTGTCCACCACAGATTCAAACCAGCACAATACCCATATGTATTTTATTTCTATACATATTTTCCTTTAGCTCCCTGAATTGATTGAGGAATCAGAATGTCTTTAATTAGTTGTTCCAATGTCTATGTTTCTTCTAAAGTTTTAATTGATTCCCTTGATTGAAACATCTTTTCCTGTTTCTTTGTAAGTCTTGTGATCTTTTATTGATGTTTAGGCATTTGATTAGTTTGATGTGCTAACTCTGAAAGTCAGTTCCTCCCTTTTGCTTAGATTTTAGCATAGATTGGCAGTGTGTTAAGGCTCCTCTTCAATGTTTGTCCCCACTCCTACAGAACCTTTAGAGTAGCCCTTGTTTAACCGTTCAGATTTTCTCAGGTCTTTCTGCACTTGTCTCTCACCCCTGGACATATGGAGGATTTCCTAATGACTTCTTCTCCTCTATTCCTCCTTCAGGAATCCTGGGCTGTTCTCTTCAGTTTTAAACAAATTTCCCTCCTTAGCAGATATGATTTGCTTAACTCCTCTTCCTCATTCGGGGTCACCTATTCACTCCAGTTTTCAGCTCCAGGTCCATTCTTCCTAACAGAGATTCACTTTCTGCTTTTCCTGTGGCTTTTCTGCCACCAGGTAACTTCCACTCTAGAGGATCCCAACACACAGAGCTGAATGGGGTCAGTGTTCAAAAATAACTTTTTTAATTATTATTATTTCAATACACCAGCAATTAAGGATCGGGCAGGGTGTGTGTAGAGCATGCCAATAGTTTTGCCATGGGTCACTCTCATTTCCAGGGAAATGCTGTGTATACTCATGCCTGCAGACTGTAGAGCCCCACCTTAGTTCTATGAAGTCTCAGGTTCCCGTGCCTAGACGTGTAGGGGAACCTAAGTCACTGCCGTGGTTGGCTTTGTAGTTTAGGTGGCTTTGTGCTCTGTGAACTCAGCAAGAGGTGCTGGGTTGGCAGACTGCCACTTGGTGTCCCTTAAACTGCTCAGAACCAAGTGTCAGGGAGGAGTTAGGAGTGGGAAGTTTTATGCTGCTCTCCTACATTACTATTATTATTATTATTATTTTGGTCAGTTTTTGTTTCTTCAATTCAGCATCTGTGCAGTCTTTCTCCACTCATTATGATTCTTCAGAGTTCCAAGTGAGTTGACTCAGCCCTTTCATTTAACTGACTCTAAGGGAAAACATTCCCAGGGATGTTTTACTCCACTGCCCTGACTATGTTACCCAGTGCTCTGTGTAATTTTGACTTAAACTTTACATGCATCAACCTTTCTTCTTGTTAACCCATTCAGATATAAAGTAGTTTGAAGGATGGTTAAAAGAATATTCTTTAGAGTCAGATTATCCAAATTCAATTTTGATTCTATCACTTGGCACCTATGTGATTTCAGAGGATAGACTTAAAGTCTGTGAACCTTATCTGTAATAGGAAAAATAACAATAGTATGTAAGTCATAATATCATTGTGAAGATTAAATACACTAATTCATGTAAGGTGCTTAGTACACAAAGAGTAAGAAAAAGTTAGTTTTTGCTAAATAGAAAATTTATTATAAATATACTTTACCCAGGCTACAGAATATATGGAAAGTATTTAGAATGGTTTGATTTCCAATTCTGTCACTAAAAAGTCACAACCTCTCTGATTCAATTTCTCAGGTATTAAAATGGGCTACTTCTTACTTCAAGTGGAGGTTCATAAAGGACATGTATATACATCGCCCTAATACAATACCTGACACTTCATAGATATCCACTAAAAGACTAATATCCTTCAGCTCTCTTGTTCCTTTTCATCTCAGATAATCCAACGGCCTTAAAAGACATGATTAAGGAAACACGATTTAAATGCTCCTGATACCAAGACCTAGTGAAATAATTTTGAGGACAATAATTTCATTTTCCTTCAGTAAACTGTGAACTTCTTTTTCTTTTCCCCTGCTTCATTTCTAGGTCCTGAAAGTTGGGGTGGTGATTCTAAAATATACCTATTTCAATAAAATGTCATTCTAGTATTCTATAATAAAAAAATCATTTAGTTTTTTAAAATATTTTATTTGTATCCACGAATAGCGAATTTGGTGAGCAAATTAAAACACTGAAGAAGAAACAGAATACTATGAGGTTTTTAAACAAATATAAGAGAAAAAACAGAAATGATAGCATTTACTTGCAAAACAACAGCAGTAACATCAACAAAACTTTGGCAAGCCTAATTGCTTGCATACCCAATTGTCTTTCACACACCCTATGTGCCCTGTGTGCAATAAATGTCTTGTCCATCCGTTGAGAAGATCCTGGCTTCCGGGGACACTGAGACTCTTCAGACCTTATGGATGAGTCATGATTGATCTAATAAGCCAATCCCAGTAATTCCATTCCCCTTTGCCAGAAACTAGTTTAGGTATAGAACAATGGCTATAAGGAGAGTCTGCAAAGATCTCTGGAAAAAGGAATACAAGAAAGGAACACTTTCTTTCAAATACTGTAATATGAGAAAACAATTCTTGATGTTTCTGCAGCCATCTTGCCCTCCAGAATAAATTCCTTTCATCTGTTCCAGGTCTATATATAAAATAAGAGAAAAAAAAGCTCTGAAAAGAAATCCTAACATCCCTAACACAGAAATTAATTTAAAAGACCTGCTAAAACACAAGTAGTCTGGATCCATGATACTCAGCTCAATGAAGATCAAGATCAAGTGTCTAGGGAAATCTTGTTATTCCAGACCAGGATTCTTGAAGAGCTGCTAAACGATAGTTCATATTCATGGGAAAGTAATAAATTGTACTTGATTCCATAAAAGATTATCTCTGAAAATCATTATTCTTAATGTTAGTTTTATAATGAAATAAGTATAACAAATTGGGAAAATTCTTTGCTTAAACAAAGAGTGCTCAAACAGGAAGTCGCTGTCTGCAATCTCTGGCAAAACCAGCAGAAAGGGTAGTCCTGCTGTTGTCAACAGAACCTTGCCACCATTTTAGTACCACTTCTTGGAACTAAAACTCTAACTTAAATATTGTTTTAAAATAAGAGTTATCAAAGTAGTTTTCCCTCTTGTGTCAGTGATGTTGGGGTATTTTGAAAATCTGAATCAATCTAAATTTTGTGCAACCAAGAAAGATAACTCTTCACAGTGCCCTCTCCCTTTCATTTTCTGGTCCTTCATAATTATATGTATATGTAGGTGAGGGGTGAAGGAGTCATAGACCTTCCAGATTTATTGAAGAAATCAAGTCAGAAGACTCTAAGACATTTAGCATTCACCCAGGAAACTTTTTCTTTCACAAGAACAAAGATTGGGTCCATCCTCATCAGCTTTACGCCCTCAGTGCTTAATGAGACCGATAAATATTTTTTAAATGAATAGATGAATAAATGGGAGCTAAAATAAGTCAGAGCTTCCATTATCTGCTACTTCCCTCTATTCCCTTCGCAAGCCTACATCACTATACTTAAGTATTTAATATCCTTCTCTGTCAACCCAATTTTTGCCTACTCCAAAAAGATTCACAGTCAATAATGACCATTAAATTCTCAACTCAATACAAAGATTTATACTGCTAATTTCTTTTAATTTACCAATGATGCAAGATTTTTCATGTGTCTCCTGTAATAGCTTCACATAGCTCTACCTGTCTGCCTGTGTTCTGGGATTACTACAAAATAGACCATTTTAACAGCATTCAATAAATGAAACAATGGCTCTTCACAATGCCAAAGAAAGATGAATTTACCCACCCTGCTGTTTTCAAGGAGCTGGGAACAAAAGACGTGACAAAACGGGTCAGAAAAAAAATTGATCATGTTAACTGTAGTCTGTTATCCAGTTATCACACAAACCAAAATGGCAAGATGATCACAGACCTTTGGTGACAGGATTCATTATCTTAAAGAACAATTTAGCAGGAGAGAACAGTTCATCTTGCTCAGTGAATGGAAAATGTCAGAGTTTAATAGCCATCATTTTTATAGCATGTGTAGCCTAGCATATAGGAAAAAAAGTATATGAAGTTTGAATCTAGGTGATAATTTATTTGGGATAGACACAATATTATGTACACAGTTAAGATTTAACTAGACTAAGTTAACATTCCTCTCCTGCACTAATATTTTCCCTCTTCACTTTTAAGAGAATGTAGTAAGATTGGGGGAAACAGTGGGAAGTGAAAGGAAATTTCTTGATCCCCAATTAGCAATTATTACGCCTACTTCCTGCACTGATTTTGAAAAGTTCTTAGTGTAAGAATGTCTCTTAAAGCAAAAGAATTTGCTTTAAAATTATGTAAGATTATTCTTAATTTTGGAGAAAAAACAATTCTCCTTGACTAGATTATGGGCTTGGTCAAGAAAAATGGACTCATTACAATATTTATTCTTTGCAGCAGCCTGGAGTCATTACTTCTGCCTTTCCAAATATTTATGGAAGCCCCTTGGGCTAGTGGAAAGCACAGGCAGGTGGGTGTCCCCAGAAACAAAGGTAATGAAACAGGAATGATTAAATTTTCTTCATAGCAATTAAGTCTTCTGAATGTACTTACACCCAATGATCCCATATTTAGCTTTCTCCCAAACACCCAATTACTGGTTTAGAGCAAGAGTAGAAATATAAATTAGCATGAAGAAAATAGGACAGTCAGTATGGCATTTGAGATAGCAACGCAAATTCTGAAACCAAACACATCTGAGTCCAAACTCCAAGTTCCCTGGTATCTAGTCCCATTTCTGGCTATGTGGACTAAGGAAACAGGGAAACTGCTTACTTCTCTAGGTTTCAATGTCCCCATGCTTTAGAGAAGATAGCATAATCCTATAATATAAAATTGAATTAAAGATTATATGAGAGTATCAGTTCTTGGAAGAACTACTTCAATCATTCAAGGGTATGATTCGTGTACAAGGAGTGTTTAAACCCAAGGTACAGGGGGAAAACTGCTATTGCATGCCATGGGCTGTGTTTAAAAGGAAAATATTAGCACTACCACAACAACAGCAGTGGTAAATAGTTGGGGAAGGAACAGGAGTCACAAGGAGGTTTAGATTTCCTATTTAGTGAGGGTGTATTTATCAGTTATCTTTCTCTTGGGAACAGTGAAATTATCTAAAATTGAGAATGTTGATGGACTCTGGACTTTGGACACTATACATGATCCCTGATGAATGCAGGTGGCTGAAGGATGCACTGACTCAGAAGTAGATTGGTGAATGACGGTGTATACTTATGAATGAAGGTTGTGCTTCTCAAAAAGGAACGAAGTCATGAGGTATACAACAATGTGAATGAATGTGGGGACATTTGGTGAGACAAAATAAGTCAGAAATGAAAGACCAAATTATGGTATGGTCTCCTTTAGAAAATGCTTATAAGAAAACAGGGGCCTAAATGTAAGCTTTTATAGCAGACACATTTAGTCTGGCATGGCAATTATTATTTCTGGATTTCAAAAGGCTGATATATGATATACATATATACACATACATATATATGTATATATATAAATATCCTGATATTTAGAGATAAAAATGAAGCCAATCAGGTCGGGGTTAAAGTAGTTCAGAACACAGGGGTAAGGAAGGCATTGCCTGTATTTTAGAACCAAACATACTCTTTGAGGCCAAAGGAAGAAAGGTTTATTTTGTCTGGAACCTAAATTTTCTGTAGCACATAATCTAACTCAACCTATCTGTATAGCTCATTTGAACAATTGAAACACAGGGAGCTTAGAATAAAAAAGAGGTCCTTTAATTCCTGTATAGCTTAATGTAATGCCTGGATACATCCTAGAGTATATTAAACAGATAATCAAAAATTATTGGCAAAGTCCCTAGAGGGATGGAAGAAAAAAAACTTGTAACTATTAAATTTTACCATCAGGAAATCCCCTGATACTGTGTCAAGCTTTAGGGACATCCAAATCAATAAGCCAAGCCCTTGATCTTGAGGCTTATTCTTGTGAAGCTTATGTAGATAGTGGAGAAGCTTAGCCTACCTATAGGTATGCCTAAGAGTTACTGCTGGAGGACTTCTTTTGTTGCTCTGATGTGGCCTCAGTCTTTCTAAACCCAACTCTGAAAGTGAAGTCATTGCCTTCCCCACTACATAGGACATGACATCTAGGGGTGAAAGTCTCCATGGCAGTGTGGGAGATGACTCCCAGGGATGAGTCCAGCCGTGGTACCATAAGGGAGGAAAGAAATGTGAATAATGAAGTATCAGTGGTAGCAAGAGTTCAAATAGAGTTGAGAGGCTATTCTGGAGGTTGCTCTTACAGAAGCTTCAGTTAGGCATTGCTACCCCATAACCTGCCAAACCCCCAACCAAAAACATTCCAGCCAATCCTAAAGAACACCTAGGGCAATATTTTTAAGATTCCATAAGAGTTCGATGCACTAGAGTAAGTTCTCAGAAATCTACAACCTCCAGAGGGGTCCCTGGATCAGATAAGTTCTGAAACCTAGAGGACCCAGCCTTTCCAGAACATCAGCCAGTTCTATCTCCCTACCCCATATTATTAACAGACCCTTCCAACATGAAAAATGTAGACTGGCCATAGCCCAAACACCCTTAAAGAGAGGGACAGAAAGATCAAAATTGATGGTGGAGTTATACAGAGAAGGTAGGATTTAACAAATGAATATAATTTCTGAATCATTAAATTGATATCTCTTTTAGTCTCCAATATCTTAGAGTAGCTAGAAGTAAAAACCTAAAACTGTGGAATTGCAACCCATGCTAAACTCTAAAATCTGTTCTACAACTAATTGTAGTGCTGTGCTTTGAAATTTATTTGCTTTTTTGTATATATGTTATTTTTCACAAAAAAGAAGGAAAAAAAAGTCGATTGTGATAATAAAATATTTAAGTCCTCTAGCCTCCTATATTCTGGAGCAGCTAGAAGGAAAAATCTGAGATGATGGTATGGTAGCCCAAGACAAACTCTGGGATCTGTCCTGTAACTACTTATTGCAGAGTGCTTTGAAAACTATTGCTTTTTTCTTTTTTTGCTTTGTATATATGTTATATTATGCAATTTAAAAGTTAAAGGAAAAAAATTTTTAAAAAAAAAGATTATATGAGAGTATGTATAGAAAGCATCTCTCAGAGTGCCTGCAGTTACTAAGCACTCAAATAATAGTTATTATGCTAGTTACAATTATGACCTTTATTTCCATTTCACAGGTAAGCACTGTTAACATTTAGCCTGGAGTCTCTCATTTTGTTTTCTATGAACATGCTTGCATGCATTTTTATACACACTATGCCTAATGCTTGTAATCTGCTTTTTAAGAGCAATTAAGCATATATTGTATGCCTTTTTCCATGTCAGTAAATAAATTTCCACAAAATAATTTGCAATGTTGCATAATAATCTCTTTTATGTCTCTACAATAACTGATTTGACTTATATCTTATAGGAGAGCAGTTGGGATGTGCCCTGATTTTCACTATTATAAATAGTGCTGTGATAAAAGAATCTCATACATAAATACTTTGATATAATCCTCATTATATTAAATTCCTAGAAGGAAAAATACTGGGTCAAATAAAAGTTATATGCATTTTTGACACATTTTGACCAACTCCCTTTCTAAAAGATTCCCATGCAGAATGTATGCGAGTTCTCTTTTTCTGACACGTTAGCCACATGGGGTGTTGTAATTTAAGATAAAAAGCATTGCAAATATAATGAAATGAGAAGGGGTTTCATTGCAGTCACTGTAATACAAAATCACTTTAAAAGCTAACTGAAATCTCCTAACTGTTATTTTCCAGTTGAAGTTTATTCTAGAGCAGGGTTCGGCAAACTGGTTCATGGACCATTCTGTTTCTGTGAATCACTTTCTAAGAATCAATTTTACTGAGGAGTATTTGCAATTGATTGATGATAAGGAACACTAAATTGAACTCCAATTAGGGAAATGTTATAAAAAAACAATTCAATTCTTCTCAGTAGCCAATGTATATTACAAAAACTTGCACTCAGATATTATTTTATTTTGATTTTGTAAAGAGAAAATTGTGGAAATTTGTTTCCTCTCTTATTATGCAGTATCTGCATTACCTTCCGGATTTTGCATATTGGCCCACAAAGCATAAAATATTTACTATGCGGATATTTACAGAAAAGGTTTGCCAACCCTTCTTCTAAAGCATCCATTAAAAATATACAAACATATTTTTAAGTATTTTCACGTACTCAGAGTGATAAATTTGAGGATAGTCCTTTATTCTACTTATCAATGATTTTCAAACATGGAATTCATAGGTTCCCAGAGATATCAAAGAAAAATGAAGGGAAGGAGAAGCCATTTTTAGTGTCTCTTTCATAGCTGGGTTTCAAATGATATTTCATGTAAGAAATTAGCCTCACTATTAGAAAAAAGTTAGAAAAACGTTGTCTAATTTGGAACATGGCATCCTTTAAGCTAGTTTCTTTTTCATATCTTCTTTCAGTGATTATTGACAGAGAATTCATTGTAGGTCTTGGATCACCTGCTTTAAATGAAACTGCTCTGCTTTAAAAATGGTTATAATTCTAACTGATGAAAAATTTCTAATGATCAATCAAAATAAATCTAAATTGGGATCAGTAACTTTTTCCTTTAAGAGAAAACAAATGCTGATTCATACAAACTGTTTCATACTTAAAACTCTTGAGCAAAAATTACTCACACAACAGGGGACAAAAGCAAGAATTTAAAGGAAATAAATAGACGTAGAAGAGACATTGTAAGCCTACCTTTCCTTTATTTTCCCGAACCTTCTATTTAGGTTGTGATAACAAATTACAATGAAGCCATTTCTTCCCTCTGTATCAAAACGTAATGAGATAGGAGTGAAAAAGAAGCATGGGAAGAGCACTGGGCTGTTTTTCCACTGTGACTTTCTTGATGATCGTGCATGTCCAGAAGGTTTAACGTAATTGCCTCTTCTTCCTTCCTGAAGCTTGTTTAGATATGTCCAGACACATTCCCACGTGCATAGCTCTTCTATCCTCAGGTTCAGTTTGTGTGCAAATTTGTTCTCAAATAAGCAAGAAAGAAAGTAGTCTGTTCTTTACTGGGTCTATGCTATTAATAATCAACAACAAAATAACATGTCAGTTTGGTAACAGGATTCTAGGCACTAGAATGAAAATTTCTGTGAACAATTTCTACCAAAGTTATCCTCATCTTTGGAATCAGGTAAGATTCAAGACAATTAGAACATAATCAATATATAAGAATAACAATGATAATAGCAATCATGGCTAATGTTTGGATGCTTACTTTGCAGCAGGTTCAGTAGGTCATAAGAGCCAGATGCAACTGAATTCCAATAGTAATGGAATTAGGGCTCAACACATGCTAAGTGAGTGCTCTTTTTATTGCATCAAATCAAAGACACCTGGGAGGTAAGCACCATTACTATCCCCATGTTAGAGACACGGTTTAGCAAATTGCACGCGCTCACAGAGCTGGGAAGAGGTGGGCTTGGAGGCCAAGCCTTTTTCTCCATATCCATGTGCTCATCCACAACAGTCTTCTGCTAGAAGCTATTCAACCTGCCCGATGGTGGAAGATGGGAAGATTATGGTAAGATAAGTGCATCTATTTTCCATGGAACAGAGTTTGAGTAAGCTGATCAACTTTTATATTTCTTGCTCCGTGCTTACGTGCATTGCTGGGAGAGAGATTTGTGCTGTCTTGTGTTCACATCTATGCATGCTTGCATGTAAAATAAGTTCATGAATCGGCAAAAACAGTTTGTCTCATCAAGTGTGCCTTCCTGTGATGCATAAACAGGACTTTTTGTTTTCTCATAAGCAAGATTTTTAAAACTAGAGGTTCATTAAACTGGCTGGGTTGGGAGGGAGGATGAAGGGTAGACGAAGACGTGTATGTATACTTATTTTTGCTGTTATCTAGAAAGAGACACCATCATGTTCCTCAGAGATTCAGATTTTTCCAGGTCCTGAAAAGGTTTAAGAATTCACACTACTTTACATAGTAAAAATAATCTTTGCAAAGGTGATATTAACACTGAACTCCTGACACTGATTTCAGATCAATCACAGCTTCTCAGGGGCTTAATTTCCTCATTTGAATTATGAAGACAGTATTCTTTTACTGTTCAGAGTCAATAAGAAGAGGAAATTATCTAACAGATGAAGAGAAGTTTGATGAGCATGAAGTGTTATACAATTATTGTTATTATTATTATTATTATTAATAGTATTATGGTAACATTAAATCATATTTCCTCCACCAGAGGCATTTTGGAAAATTAGTAATCTTGAGATTATTAATGTGCATCCAATAACTGCCACAATCTGCAAAAAAAAAAAAAAACAGGAAATCATCAAAGAAAAAGAATTAAAATCAAAGCAGGGCAGACCACGGTTGCTCACTGGCAGAGTTCTTGCTTGCCATGCCACTGAGACCCAGGTTCGTTTCCTGGTGCCTGCCCATGTAAAAAAAAAAAAAAAATCAAAGCAAAGCTCTCTCTTAGGCAAGTTCAAGATGACAATTAACTCATCTGATGAATCCATCTGAATCCAGCAAGAGACCCATTGATCTTAAGTACCTGCTGCAAAACACCAACATTTTAAGTGAAAATGACATGTAAGTATCAATATTTTAAAGTATTGTTAATAATATTCCTGCTATACATATATATATATATACTTTCCAAGGAAATAAAACAATGTACTGGTGGGACCTTAAAAATAGCATCAATTAAATTTCTCTGTGAATGACTATAGCTCTGTGGCCTGTAATCATGAAAATATAAACCATTCACAGTTCCTAAGTGCTATTCAGAGGATAAGGGCGATAGAAAATAATATATAAGTTTAGGGTGTACCTCTTAGCAGACACCTTTCATAATTTCTTGTGAGATAGAAATTACTATCCCTATTTAACAGATAAGAAAACTGAGGTTCAGAGGTGTAACCAAGGGAGAAATCACTGGAGGTAGGACTCTAAGTCTGGTCTCACTATTTCAAACTCCTTTCCCTTTCAAAACATCTTTTCTCCGACTTAAGATAAAAACTAAATAATTTTTTTAAAACCATCAAAATAAAAATAAATGTGAAGAAATGTTGCGGATGGAATCAAAAAACAAATCTAAGAGTTTAACTACCTGAAAATATACTTACAGTACTTTTTTTTTAAAGACAGAGAGAAGGAAGGAAGGATAGAAGGAAGGAAGGAAGGAAGAAAGGGAAACATCTTTAAACATTTTCTTGTTTTTTATTATATTCTGTTTCTCCGTTTTTGTTACATGGGCTGGGGCCGGGAATCGAACCGAGGTCCTCCGGCATAGCAGGCAAGCACTTTGCCCGCTAAGCCACCGCGGCCCGCCCAGTACATTTTTAACAAGAATATATTTCTATAGTTAGCCAAGAAACTTATTTTTATCATTATATACAGGAAAAATTTCAAAGGAAAAGTTACTTTTAACAGAAGTACTATTTAGTAAATGGAAGTACAAGTGGTAAATAAAAGAAATAATTCAACTATTATAATTAAACATATCAGAAGCACTTAGTGGATAATACTTATTGATTCATTGACAATAAACCAACACTAAAAAAATAATGCAAGTGTTATATTTAATAAAACATTCTCTGCTCAATATTACCTATTTTTATACTGGTCTTGAAATAGCAATGGCAAGTTCTGTATTTTAAAACCAGGTTGAAGCATGATCTACTTTTTTTGTGCCCTCTGACTGCTTTTTAACAAAGTTTTTTACCTTCATGAGTTCTATAAAGGTAACTCACAAACCATTAACTTCAGCTCTAATAGACAAAGCTTGCAAGGAAGACACTTCACATTCTTTATTCTTCAGCGGAAAAAAATGCCACCGTTAAATAGAACTTTCCCTGAGTACCAATCCACCGCCATTTCTTCAATGAATGAGTGAATGAGATGAGGCCAGACCAGCATCTCTGGGTTAAAACTCCAAAGTTTTGTCAGGAGGGCCTCAAGCCCTTGACCCATAGTACAAATGGAAGCAGGACAATCAAATTAGAAGTCAGACCTGAAAATCAGTGGGCTGAGTAACTTATGTGCATATAAAAAATTACCCTCTTCCCCCAAATCCATATACAATTCCTCGGTGGAGGTGTGCATTAATTAAGTGGCTTTTATGGAAGAAGCATGAAAGAAGCATAAAGATGAGAGAGTCATAAGAATCTTAATTATTATGGCAGCAAAAGGTGGAAGGTCCTTGGTGTGCCACCTACCAGGACCTGTGCTTACTCAGGGGAACCAGTACTAGCAACGAGAGTGAACAGGACAAGGTAGCTCCGGGTGGGCAGTGTTTAAATCCACTACAAAGCCTGGGAAATCTTACTTTCATTTATAAGGCCTGATTGCCTAGGTGTCTCTCTTTTCTTTCTTCCTTCTTCATGCCGCATCCCAACCTCACTAACTCTTCTCTCCTCTCCCAGCAGAGTGAGAAAATCATTCTTTCCCCTCAGGCCTAAAGAGTCCAGACCCAGAAGCTACTCCAAAAAGTGAGGGGCTAGAGTACAGGCCCAAAATTGTTCCTTTCCCTTATACTCTGCCACAATCAGGCACTAAATAAAGCACTCTAAAGGAAAGAATGCACAACAGTGAAAGAACCAAAGGGTGGGCCTGCCTGTTTGAGCTTTTCTCATAAAATATGGCTATCAAAACACATAACAGGTGGGTCACAGAAAGAGATGGCTTAACTCCTATTGGTGAGAGGAGTCAAATAACACCCTTACTTCTGGTTTTCTCAGGAGCAAGGGAATCCCTCGGGAGAAAAGAGGTTTAACCTTCTTTTCCTCTTAGGTTTAGACAGATAGAGAGATTTCTGGTTAACTAAGTAGACAAGTATGGCCAGGAGGCAGTGCTGGACATTAGAATTTGAATTGTAAAAGAGGAACACTGGGGAGGGCTGAAACCATTAGTTCACTTTTGCCTGCCAGTAATCAAAATGCAACTCAAAATAGATTGAACAACTAAGAAAATCTATCATCACTCCTATCAAAACTCCCAAGGAAGTGGAAGTTTGTTAATTCAGGTTTGTTAACTCCAAGGTGGAATTTGTTAATTCAGCTGCTACCTTTCTATTTGCATCCTCAGCCTATTATGTTTGTCTACATGCTATTTCCTCTCAAGGTAGCAAAACAACTGCTCCAGAAATCACTTCCAAATACAATGTTCTGAGGAAGAAGTGGGCGTCTTATTCTTATTCCTTTTCAGAAATTTGCCAGCACACATTTATCTTTTCTCAGTGGACAGGGCCATGCCACATGTCTACCCCTAACCAATCACAGGTGAAGGAAATGTGATTACAATGTTTGAATTAGATGGCAAAGATTTAGAGGTGATATACCAGTGTGAAGCTATTACGAACCCCAGAAAAGCCATGTCCTTTAATCCTCACTCAATATTGCTGGGTGGTATCTTTTTTATTATTTCCGTAAAGATTTGTGGGTGGTAACCTTTGATTAGATGGTTTCCATGGAGATGTGTCTCCACCCACTCAAGGTGAGGTTGTTATTGGAGCCCTTTAAGAGGGAACCATTCTGAAAAAGGCTTTAGAGCCCACAGAGCCAGAGACCTTTGGAATAGAAGGAAAACGCCCCTGGGGAAACCTTATGAAATGAAGACACAAAGCTAGCAGAGGTCGCATATGCCCTTCCAGCTAAGAAAGAAATCATGAACTTCATCAGCTCTTTCTTTGCTGTTAAGGTATCCTTCTCTGGATGCCTTAATCTGGACATTTTCTTTGCCTTAGAACTATAAACTTGCAACTTAATAAATCCCCTTTTTAAAAGCCAAAAAAAAGATTTGGAGGTGAAATGCTTCCAACAATGTAATTATTAACTTGACTCATAGACAAAGGGAAGGAGCATAGCAAGATATTAAGCATGTCAGTCACGAGGTTCCCCTAAATCTTTCTGCCTTCTAAACTGTTAGTTTTTCTCCTTTTTCTGAACGCATTTATTAGCTTTCTTTAGAATACACATTCATTGAATAAAATTGAGAAAATATTAAAAAGAAAAAATTTTAAAGGATTCAAAATTCCACGAACTGCACTATCTCCTTCTAATGGAATATACATGCTTATTGAAAAAAAAATTGAGAAAATATTAACATTTTACAAAGAATGAATTTTAAATGACTCATAATGCTACAAACAGAGATACCCTCTACTAATGTATTAGTAAATACCTTTCCCGTTTGTTATTTATACAGATAAATGAAAATTGGATTATAGTGCACATATTTGCTGAGCAGCCTACTTTTTCCAGTACTATTACTTTAATTGCTTACATTTCCTTTCTAATTGTAGTAAAATAATGGTATCAACCATATTACCTGGAACATCTCACTTCTAATGCATATAAATAGTCTACAGTTCTCTTCTGAAATCACTAATTGCAAAAGAGTTCATTTCAAGTTAAGTCACAGGGTAAGATTCTGGGTTGCAGCTGTGGGGAGACCAAGTCATCAGAAAGAAATTAGACATTATTCACTAAAACCAAAGTCACATAGGTCAGCCTTACCTCTTCTGTGAAGCATTGCCTTGATGAACTCCTGCTTTGCTATGAGTAGATTTCTCCCTCCTGTGCTCCATTACTGTCTGCTGTGTGTGAGCTGACACACACAGTGTCTCCTTCACTGTAACATCCATTTGTTGCGGTATCGTGGGCCGTTTGCATGACTACCTCCCCCACCCTGAGACCCTGAGAGAGGGGTGACCTGATTCATCTTTGTATCCTCAGAGCCTGGCATCAGTAGACAATCAATGTGTATTTTATTGAACAAACGTAAGAATGAATTAATTAATCAACTCATAGGGAGAACAAGCTCAGGATTTTATTTTCTCATTTCCTGCAATGGCCTATCTTATAAAACAGAGGTCAAATGTGAATTATTCCAACAATAACCTGGATATTAAGCTTCAATATCAATGAGGAATGTGCCTAAAAATGCTAGGTGTCTACAAAAATCAAGCACTAACCTGACAGCCAGGTGATGGTTGCTAAGGAACGGCATTTTTCTGTGAACACATGGTGTATGAAGTGTGGCCTAGATTCATATCTTACATGAGACATCTTCCTTGGAGTTATCTAAAAAGCCTGATTTTGCCTGGCTTGTCAAGGTACATAAGCTATTCCCTCAGCAATCCAGTTCCTGCCATTACAAACCATATAGTTCTATACTTTGAAGATTATTTTAACACCATCATCTGTTTTAAACCCTGGATTGTTTAGATTACAGATTGAGATCTTCCCTTAGCTCCAAAGCATTTCAGTGGAAAAGGTACACTCACCTAAAGTCACCACTGAGGAGACTAAACACAAAAATTAAAATATCTGCAATGTTTCTGTGTATTCCAAAAAGAAATAAAAATGAACTGGAGATTATCTGCAAGCTTTGAAAAACTTTTGCTCAACACTAGAAGAACATAATGGAGATTTTACTATCCTCTGCCTGAAGCAGGAAGTTGAGCCCAAACCTTAACAAAGGGAGGTCTTGAAAGTGCTGAGGGGCTGTGCTAAATTTGAGAGCAAGGAATTGTAATTAGAATAAATATCTCAATATTTAACTGCTGCATTAGCTAGAGAGATTTTATTGCAAGTAACAGAAAACCAAATCAAATTAGCACAAGCAAAAACAAGAACAAAAGAAAACAAATTATGGTTTTGAGACACTAGGATAACTCAGATAAACAGAAATAGAAGGAATGGCAGAAAACAGAAAAGTACTACAGATGCCAGGGACTGAAACCAGGGACAGCTCAACAACTCTTTCTCCCCACCATAGCCACCATCTTTATCTTCTGCTTCTCTCTGGGCATCAGTCTCATTTTCTCAGGTTTCTCCTTGTGCCAGGGATATGACAGCCAGCACTTAAGGAGTCACTGCCAAGAGGCCAAAGCTTCAGTTCTCCCCCTTCAAATTGGAAAGTTCAGGGAAGGATTATGATTGGCCCAAGGGTGCAGTTATGTGCTATGATTGGCAGATTCTCTACAACTACAGGGAGTGGGAGAGTAAGTTGACAAGAGGAAGAGCGCAGCTGTTACAAGAAGAGTAGCAGAAGTCAAGATAAGCAGGGGGAAAAAAGTCAACAGAAGTCCACTGTGCCCACCATGTTTCACAATGTTTTTTAATATCACTTTCCACAGTTTTGTCGCTATAAAATTACAGGGCAACTCAGTCCCTGTCTTACAGAATGTCATTCCTGATATTCACTATTCTAAAATGTCTTGAACTTTTTTCACCCTAAATACCAAGGGATCACAATGACAGTGCAGTTGATGGGTTTTGCACGGTTCCTTCTATAAAATGCCGACGTGATAAAATGCTAAAGCTCAGTTTTCACAAATTAAAAGAAGTCTTTTCTATTGAAACACAAAAGGAAAAGTTGGAGAAAGATGTATATTTGAGTACCTTTTCCCACAGTTTCCAACATTTCTAAAAGTATTGTTTCCCAGCTCATTAACAGTCTGTTATTTAATTATAACAGACAATTTTAAGGCCAACAAATATCGTGATTCCCAAAGGAAAACCATTGTTACAGATGTCTTCTGCGTATAGGTGGAACCTCTTAGCTCTGTGTGTATAAGTTGGTATCCTTAGTTTTCAAGCTCAGATATGCCTCATAGTTCATAGTACATTTTAAGCAAGGGAGTATGACCTATATATACATCTACATAGGAAAAATGATCACAAGACACAGGTTGTTTATTCAGTAATCATTTATAGAAATATATTCACTCTTCCCCACCTACAAATCTATGCCTGTGTTTTAAAAAAGAAGTGATGCATAATGTTTAAAGAAGTGCATGCAGGTAGATAATTGGAATGTATTCCAAAGATATTTCTCTGCCAAAGGTGTGGTAAGTCTGCTGATAGCTGGCTAGTCTTCTTAAAATTTCTTACATATTCATCTTGGTTTGAATAGTTACTCATACAAACTAAGCTAATCTTTAAAGTTCCATCCTATTAACCTAGAAACATTTTATGTTCTTCTAATCATCTTTAACCCTCCACAAATTTTCAGTTGTTTTTAAATAGTACCAATTGCACTCCCATTTATCCACTTTAATGTCTTACTCTCTTCTCCAAATACACAGTCACTTCCTCTTCCACAAAAGACATTTTCCTCCGATTAGTCACAATCACAATAGGAAATAAATATCACGCTCAAGATAGGATATGGTGAGGAGGGTTCATTTACAAAGGGACTAGTTACAAACACTCAGGTGGGGTGTAGGGAAACTACAAAGTGACACTGCGTGGATCTGAGCCTAAGAACAGCAGAGGCATTACTACCCCTAGGCACACAGGGACAGAGAGAGGGTGATGCCTAAAAGCCAAAGGACAGAGACTCACAGACTGGTGCTGGTCAATAACTGTTTGTTACCGGACTCCAGGAACTAGGCATAGAAATGGAGAGCAAATATTTACAAACTTTAATAGCAATTTAGTAGAGTAATTGTATGTCTTTGTATCAAATAATAAGAAATGGGACTTGAGTTAGCTATGTCTTTGGCTTTTATTTCACTTTTCTAGTAATCCCTTTGCATTTTATCTATAAAAGTACCATCCTGAGACAGACTGGAAAAAAAAAAAAAACCACTGTTAGTCAACATTGTGCTAGAAGTTCTGGCCAGAGCAATTAGGCAAGAAAAAGAAGTAAAAGGAACCCATAATGGAAAGGAAGAAATAGGACAGTCACTATTTGCAGATGATGTGATTCTCTATTTAGAATATCCAGAAAAAAATGACGGCAAAGCTATTTGAGCTAATATACTTCAGTAAAGTGGTGGGTAAAAGATCAAAAGCAAAAATCAATGGTGTTTCTATACACTAGGAATAAGCTGTCCAAGGAGGTAATCAAGAAAAAAATCCCGTTTACAATAGCACCTAAAAGAATAAAATATCTAGGAATAAACCTAACCGAGGATATAAATTAGTACACAAAAAGCTATAAAAAAATTGCTAAAATAAATCAAAGAAGACCTGAGTAAAGGAAAGACATTCCATGTTCATGGATTGCAAGGTTAGATGTCATTAAAATGTCAATCTTAGTTAAATTGCTGTACAGATTCAGTGCAATATCAATCAAAATTCCATCAGACTACTTTGCAGAAATGGAGACGTCAATCATCAATTTTATTTCAAAAGGTAAGGGGCCTTGAATAACTAAAATAAACATCTTGAAAAAGAATAACAAAATGAGAAGAATCCCACTTCCCGATTTAAAAGCATATTATAAAGTCACTGTGGTCAAAACAAGATAGTGTTGGCATAAAGATAAATATATATTATATATATATATATATATATATATATATATATATTACTGGAACTGAATTGAGAGCTCAGAAATAGACCCTCAGATCTATGATCAATTGATTTTTGATAGGGCTCCCAAGCCCACTAAACTAGTACAGAACAGCTTCTTCAATAAGTAGTATTGGGAGGATTGGCTATCCATAACCAAAAGAATAAAAGAAGACCTCTATTTCACACTCTATTCAAAATTAACTCAAAATGGATCAAAGACCTAAATATAAGAACCAGTACCATAAAACACCTAGAAGAAAATGTAGGGAAACATCTTTAAGATATAGTGATTGGCGGTAGTTTTTTAGACTTTACACTTTAAGGCACAAGCAACAAAAGAAAAAATAGATAAATGGGAACTCCTCAAAATCGAATACTTAAGTCCTTCAAAGGAATTTGTCAAAAGGCAAAAGTTGCCTTCATGAAAAGGCAACCAATTCAGTGGCAGAAAGTATTTGGAAACCACATATCTGATAAGGCCTTTATATCCAGTATAAAAAAGGAAATCCTACATTCAACAATAGAAATATAAACAACTGTATTAAAAATATGGGCAAAAAAATATGAACAGACATTTTCCAAACAGGAAATACAGATGGCTAAGAGGCACCTGTAAAGATGCATAGCTTTACTAGCTATTAAGGAAATGCAAATCAAAACCTAAAGGAGATGCTACCTCACACCTACTAGAATGGCTGTTATTAAACAAACAGGCAAATGACTCTCAGGGGTGTAAACCTGCCTGGCAATGTGGGACAGAAATCCTGGGATGAGCCTGAACCTGATATCAAGGGATTGAGAAAGTCTTCTTGACCAAAAGAGGAAAGAGAGAAATGAGATAAAATAAAGTTTCAGTGGCTGAGAGATTTCAAATAGAATCAGGAGGTTATCCTGGAGGTTATTCTTATACGTTATATAGACAGCCCTTCTCAGTTTATAGCGTATTGGAGTGGCTGGAAGTACCAGAAACAGTTGAGTTGTGTTCCAATAGCCTTGATTCTTGAAGACAACTGTATAATGACATAGCTTTCAAAATGTTACTGTGTGTGGAACCTTGATGAGGGCATGAGATTTTGTGGGTTTGTTCAAAGTGATGCCCCAATAAATCCCAGAGTGATTTGAACAGTAAATAAAAAGTATTTGCAAAGTCCCCTTGGGGGAATGGTGAGAAAGGCAGAACATTCAACTTCTCCAAGTGGAGAATTCCTGATATTCTCACAAGCAGTGGGGACAATCAAAGCAATAGTCTGAGCCCTCAATCTTGGGGTTTGCTCATATGAAACTTAACCCCACAAAGGATAGGCCAAGCCTACTTAAAATTAGGCCTTGGAGTCACCCCCAGAGAACCTCTTCTCTTGCTCAGATGTGGCCTCTTTCTCTCAGCCAACATGACAAACAAACTCAGTGTCCTCCCCCTCTCTACGTGGGACATGACTCCCAGGGGTGTGGACCTTCCTGGCAACGTGGAACAGAAATCCTAGAATGAGCTGGGACTCAGCATCAAGGGATTGAGAAAACCATATCAACCAAAAGGGGAAAGAGTGAAATGAGACAAAATAAAGTGTCAATGACTGAGAAGTTCAAACAGAGTTGAGATGTTATCCTGGAGGTTATTCTTATGCATTATACAATATCACCTTTCTAGTTAAGGTGTAATAGAGAGGCTGGAGGGAACTGCCTAAAAATGTAGAGCTGTTTTCCAGTAGCCATGTTTCTTGAAGATGATTGTGTAATGATATAGCTTTCGCAGTGTGACCGTGTGATTGCGAAAACCTTGTGTCTGATGCTCCTTTAATCTATGTTATCGGCAGACGAATTAAACATATGGATTAAAAATAAATAAATAATAGAGGGAACAAATGTTAAAATAAATTTAGTAGATTGAAAAGAAATGTCACTGTGTGATTGTGAAAACCTTGTGTCTGGTTCTCCTTTTATCCAGGGTATGGACAGATGAGTAAAAAAAATATGGATGAAAAATAAATAAAAATAGGGGGAATAAGGGGTAAAATAAATTGGGCAGATTGAAATACTAGTGGTCAATCAGAGGGAGGGGTAAGGATTTGGCATGTATGAGTTTATTTTTTCTTTTTATTTCTAGAGTGATGCAAACGTTCTAAAAATGGTCATGGTGATGAATACACAATTATGTGATGATATTGTGAGCCACTGATTGTATCTATGCATGGACCATATGTATGTGAAGATTTGTCAATAAAAATATTTTTTTAAAAACCGGCAATTACAAGTGTTGGAGAGGATGTGGAGGAATTGGAAAACTTTTTTGCCGCTAGTGGGAATGTGAAAGTACAACCATTAAGTATGATTTGGCAGCTCCTCAGGAAGCTAAGTATATAGTTGTCTTACAACCTGGCAATCCCACTACTCAGAATATACCCCAAGAAACCTGAAAGCAGGGACTCACACAGACATTCACATGTCAATGTTCATTGCAGCATCATTCACAATTGCCAAAAGATGGAAACAACCCAAGCGTCCATCAACAGAGGAATGGATAAACAAAATGTGGTTTATACATATAATGGAATATTATACAACAGCAAAAAGGAATGAAGTCCTGCAGCATGTGCCAACATGGATGAACCTTAAGGACATTATGCTAAGTGAAATAAGTCAGATACAAAATACTGTATGATCTCACTGAGATGGACTAATTATTATATGTAAACTCATAGACATAAAATAGAGAATATAGGTTACCAAGATATAAAACAAGGCTAAAGAATGGGGAGCAGTTGCTTAATATGTGCAGAATGTTTAATAGGATGAATTTAAACGTTTGGGAATGGTCAGAGGTGACAGTAGCACATTATTGTGAGAATAACTAACAGTACTAAATGGTGCGTGAGTGTGGTGGAAAGGGGAAGTTTAAGTCATGTATGTCACCAGAAGGAAAAGTTGGAGGTTAAAACATGGGAGGTTAAAACATTTGTTTGTTATAACACAACAAATTTTATGGTGGATAATACCCATGATTAAATGCACAAATGTAAAAAAGTTCTTTCATGAGCTAAAGCAGATGTATGACACTATTATAAAGACTTAATAATAGAGGAGTACATGGGAAATGTACCTCTTGCAAACTATGGGCTGTTGTTAATATATATTTTAACTCTTTCATCAACAGTAACAAAGGTACCACACTAATACGAGGGATCAATAATATGGGGGAGGGGGCAAAGAGTATGGGGAGCTTAGAATTTTCTTTTCTTTTTTTTTCTTTTCTGAAGTAATGAAAAGGTTCTAAATTTGATCGTGGGGCTATATGCAAAACCACGTGATGATACTGTTAACCAGTGATTGTATACTTCAGATGGTTTCTATGTTATATATCTCAATAAAATTGCATTCAAAAAAAAAGAAACCAAGCTGGTCATTCATCACACATAGTTTAAGCTTGCTCTGATGGATACTTAAGGAGTACAGAATGTTTAATAAGGTTGCTTTGCAAAGGTTGAGAAATGGTTAGCACAATACTGCATGATGGTAGCGCAATACTTTAAGTGTAATTAACAAAGCTGAGTATAAATGTGGTTGAAAGAGGGAGGCTTGGGTCATGTTTCTCACCAAAAGGAAAGCTAGAGGATGAAAACTGGGACTGTAAAACAGCAAAATCTAGAGTTGTCAATGATAGTGGTTAATTGTATAAACATAGGAAAGTTCTTGCATGAACTAGAATAAATATACATCGCTATCGCAAGGGGTTAATAATAGGGTGGTATATGGGAAAATACAATAAATGTAGACTAAGGTCTAAAGTTAACAGTAATGTTGTAAAATCCTCTCATTAATGGTAACAAAGGCACTGATACCAAAGCTAAATGTCAATCATGGGGGCGGGGAGGTGGGAAATGGAAGAAATGAGAATGTTCTCATATTGAGTTTGGTGGTGAATGCAGAACTATGTGATAATACCAAAAGCCATTGATTGTACACTTAGGATGGATTGCACAGTGTGTGAATGAAACTGCTAAAAAGTAAAAGATAAAAAATAAAGCCTGCTCTGAAAAAGGCCCCTTGACAGAAACTGCTCTTCAGCTGAGCAACACAGACAACCAGAGACCCAGTGGGAAAAGTCAAGGAAACTGCTAACCCATTCTCACTTGCCTCCCTCCCTCTAATCTCCTGTTGGAGTTTCTGTTAGTTGAACCCGGTTATGTCCACACAGGTCTTCAGGGGCAAAGAGCAGGACACAGGAGGAAAGAGAGTGAGCTCTACTCCATACAGGCTCAACAGAGTAAGGTAATGTCCCATCATCGCAAAGGAAGGCCATGTGCTTTGGCCTTATTCCCAAAAAAAATTACCACAATAAATATTTTTAAATGCATGAAAAACCAGTATATTAACATACAATTCTCAAAAGGTGAACCATAAAACTTTTATTCCCCACTGTCCTTTTAAGCCTTCTTGGGTTTAAAACCTTTTGGGGGGATTGGGGAACCCCACTTCTATACCTGGATGAAAACTTGGGGAGGCAGAGTGAATGTTACAACAAAGGACTCTGGGACAATATACAATCATATACTCAGTAACAAACGTGTAAGTCACAGTCTTGGGTAAGTTATTAAAATTATTGCATCCATGGTATCAATCAATACATCAATCTTTAGTTAAAGGTAAGACTCCCGGGAAGGAAGATCTCTTTCATCTCTCTTACTCTTCTTGCTTAACCGTGGCTCTGGGCACTCGAGGGTTAAGTGCTTGGGTGGGGTTGAAAAACAGAGGGACAGAAAAGTTTGTACTTACTGGGTACTGTCAGAAGATGGCTTCATGCTATCTGACCAACAGACACTTAAAGCTAACCCTTTCTCTTGTTGATGCTTGTACGATCTTTCAGAGAGCTGTCTGCCCAATGATGCGTTCTTCTTCTCCAGTTGTCCTATCCTGCTCAGCCTCTGTTTTCCTGGAAATCCACTCCATACCGACCTTCTCTTTTCAAAATGAGACCTCTCTTACCATGATTTTACATTTTTCCAGACCAATCTCTCCCCCGTTCCACCCGCCCCACACACTCCCATCTCCAAGGGTCCTATTACGCTGAGGGACTATTCCTGTATCCTTTGTCCCAGCAAACTCCAGGAGTGAAGGGCAAAGCGGATGCAGCCACAGCGCCCCACTCTCCCTGGAGATTGGCCTGCCAGCCGTCTTCTCAGCTTCCTATTTCCTGGAGGGAGTCAAACACCAGCCCACTCTGCTGTAACTGCTACTTACCCTCCACAAGCGCTCTGTGTGGCCGACTGATGAACACGTCACAAAATACAGAATAAGACAAGTTTTATACTCTCCCTTAGCCTTAAAGGGAAGCATTTACAGTTTGAATTGTTCCTAAGACTTTTCTTTGTAACTCATAACTTTTCACCTTTATTTTTGTTTCTCGTGATCCATGATCATACATCCTTTTGGTAACCACAAGCATGTCATAAATTATCCGTGTACTGCCTCTCAGGGGTTTTACCACAAAATTGATCTATTACATGCACGATCACTGCAGTAAGAATTAGGCCATTATATGAAGCTTAAAACATGCAAGCCCTATCCATTAAGACTGTTCTTTTGGTAATCTTTCTGTATATATTCCAAATAAAGTTTGAGTTTTCCTATCTACAACCAACAAAAATCAGTTAACAAATATAACATTACTGACCCCAACTGTGCTGGTGCTAAATAGATTTATCTAGAGAAGAGAAAAAGAAATAATGGAGCGCTACAATTATTTTTGCCTATTCCTACTGATAGTTCTTAGTTTCAACATTTGGGATATGAACTTGGTAATCAGAAGAATTCACACAGAAAGGTCGAAGTCTTTAATAAACATTTTATTTAAATTTCCTATAGGTGATCATTACAACATCTTCGGATTTAGACTGCCCTGTGCAAAACACAGGATTTCTTACAGGTAAATAAAATAGTACTCCCAAAAGGCTGAGACAGAGACACTTGCAAAGACAATGCAGATTTGAAGAACAGCACCAACTGTAACGTACAACTAGTGAAGGTTCAACATGAAGGATCCAAAAGAAGTCATGAGCATCCCTAAAAGAAGCAGGTCCCGGTACTGGCTGCATCAGAACCACTCAGATAAGTAATAAGCTTCCCAAGTGAAAACCATGTAACTGTGTCTATAGCTAAGGTGGCCAATTGTCTATCCAATATCCATTCTTGGCTTCTTAGTAGCAGAACCCCAATTTTCTTGATGGCAGGATAACCAGTTAACCACAAACTTCACAGCTTCTTTTGTGGATTGCTAAGGTCCATACCACTTAAGTTCTGATCAGTGAATATTGGTGGAGATAATTGAATGACCTTTGAGAAATTTCCTTAAAGTGGGATGAAGAGCTAGGTGTGAACTTTTTGCATTTCTACCATTCCTCCTTCCAGCTATGTGGAAATTAGACTTTAAGACTGGAGCGCCAGCAGCCTCTGGAGACATGTGGCACACTTACTGGAGTCCTTTGAGAGAGATATTTTGGAGAAAAGCACAGACTCTTGGCCATGAAAAATGCCCCCAGAAGATACTAAGCTAGGAGATGAAATTCCAAGTCTGTCCCAGAGAAGCTAAGAGAGGATTCACAGACTGAGAGAGAAAAAAATGCCTGGAGGCACTAAGAGAAGATCAGCAGGACACAGAGTGGAGGCCACTGGATTCAGAAGCTGAAAGCAACCAATGGGGAGCAGAGACTAGCAGATGCCAGCCACATGCCTTCCCAGCTGACAGAGGCGTTGACCTTACCAAATTTGTATGTTCTTGACCTTACCAAATTTCAACAGATTTTCATTTGCATACAACTATAACTACCTAACAATGCTATCTGGATAACAGTAATGGTGGCAAGTCACTTAGAAATGTTAAAATATGGGGGAAATGTGTGTCTTAGAAATGGGACAGGTATTTGCAGTTTTCAGTTTATTCTGCTGCCTTTGCCTATCTGAAATTTTACTAGTGAAGTCATTGATTCTGTGCAAGTTGGAAGTCTCCAATATAGAAGTCAAATGGCCATGAGAGAAAGTATAGCTTTGTGCAAACCCAGCACAGAAAGCAAACTAAAGGAAACGCAATCTAACACAGGTATTGCAACACATAGCTGTATGGAAGGCAACCTGTCAGTGACAAAGCAGCTGGAATAACATCAAGATTAGTGAACTTATTTATTATAGGGTTAAGAACCTCTTGTACTATAACAGACCTTAAACTTCCAGAGGGAGTCTGAAAATCATGGTAGACTGCTGAGAAAAACCAAAGTGAGACCCAAAGTCAGAAGATGCCAACCAGAGCATGGAGGAGAGACTGGCAGTTAAAGTTCCCCTGGCACAGGCCATCAGTAATTAGCTCTGTTAATACACCTAAGCTAATTGGCTGGCAAATTCATAGTGCTGTCTTGGTTTTTTCAATTAATTCATTAAAAAAAAAAATTTTAAGTTCCCAGTTAAAGAAACCGTTTAGAATACCCAATTATGGTGGGCCTTAGCAAGCATTCAGGGAACATGACAATATTGCAATTCAACACAGTTATAAAGCTGGACTGCTGAGTTGAGTACATTAAGCAACTGTTCTGGAAATGAACCATGTCAGGATTGGACTTTCAAACGGTGAATAAGCATAGATTATCCTGATTTAGGATGAACCAGTATTGCATCCATTCATAATTTGTAGTGGTAAAGGAAATTATTATTCTATAAAAAGGAATCAGAGAAAGATATTAGAGTTAGGAAAAAAGAGGTGGCACTGGAAACAGTTGATGAATTATTATTAGTATCATAAATTTTCTACTAGGTAAAATAAAATGATAGGTAGTCTATAGAGTCATGGCATATCAAATCAATTTGTACTTTTCTCTCCTCCCCTGTATTAGAATTATATATCCACGCCCTTTGCCCTATGACTTTGCAGCACCTCCCACTGCAATGGCCAAGTCTAGCCAACCCATAGCCCGCAACAGAGCCACACTGCAGAGCCCAGACTAGATCACAACCTCACACTGCTGGGGTGGTTTGTTATTCAGCATTGTCATGGTATGAAGAGTCTGATACAGTATGCAATAAATACCAGATCTTAGTGGGTTTTGTTAAAAGTAAATAATGCAGGGTGGGCGATGGTGGTGCAGCGGCAGAGTTCTCACCTGCCATGCCAGAGACCTGAGTTTGATTCCTCGTGCCTGCCCATGCAAAAAAAGAAAGAAAGAAAGAAAGAAGGAATGGAAAAATAACAATATATAACCTAACATAGAATGTATTTAAATCATTTTTTACTTGTCATAGTAGCAATCTTTAAAGTCTAAAGACTACAAAATATTCAACTAATATAATATAATGAATGCCTCAGTATAAGATATGTTGGCTGATAGGTTTGTGCTTTCTCAAACAGTTGTTCAGGACAATCTAAATTTAATCATGGGTTTCCATACCCTACCTTCCACCTTCAACCATAGCTCCTAGTAAGTAGCAAAATTTAATATTTATTTGTTTGTTTTGCTTTGCTTTTTGGGTCCTCAAGCCCTTCTGCCGCTGCTCACTTCATAATTGAGGAAAATGGCCAAAACTTAAACAAATGGAGACAGTAACAAGAAGCACTCAGACAACCCCCATACACAACGACTGCACCAAATGATAATTTGTTAAACTACCTCATTTTAATATAATGTGGTAAATAGCTTCTTATCCAAGACATTTAATCCATTCTCTTAATAAGTCAAGATTATTTCTTTACACTAAATGTCAAGATTATTTCTTTAGACTAAATGTAAACAGATAAAATGGTAAAAATACATTCTCTTGTTACCAGTATTAATGAGTAATTACTCTTTACAGTGTTTACTTGTTGAATCTCTTTGAAATAAACACAGCACCAACTTCCTGCTTATCTCTCTCCTGCATAATACCAGGTACAAGGTTGATTAAAAGAGACACATAGCAAATGAAAAGGAATACACTGCACATGCTTTCAAAGATATTTACTATTTAGTCAAACAATAATTTTTTAAATTGTCAGTCATAAAATTATATATACATTGTTATGAATGTTAAATACTCCTCAAATTTGCATTACTGTTATGCAAACACATTTTATGGTCTGGGAGGAAAAGCACTTCCTGAAATCACTGTTGGCTTTTATCAGTCATTTTCCTCACTGTGAAAAAGCATCTTTCTTTAAGATACTTGACAATGTGAACTGGGGTTAGGATGTTCGATTTTAGACCAACTTTCTATATCTGCTCAATTAATTAACAGGCTCTGTCTATTAGAAAAGGTAGAGACATAACCATGGTGGACTGATTTTTTTCCCAAAGCATCTCATACAGGAAAAATGTAGGCTAAACACAGAAGTCTTATCTTAATGATGCCTAATCACCCATAAGGAACATATGTTTTCTAATTAATCAATCCTTGCAGCACAGCAGCCTGCTGTTGCTTTGCATTTATTTATTTATTATTACTATTTTTTTTAACATGGGCAGGCACCGGGAATCAAACCCGGGTCCTCTGGCATGGCAGGTGAGCATTCTTGCCTGCTGAGTCACCGTGGCCCGCCTTTTGCATTTATTTTTAAAATTCTTTGCTAAATACTTGTACTCATCTTTAAAATTCAATTGCTTAAAATTTCATTCAATTTCTTTCTGCAAATCAACACACTCTTCACCTTTACAAAACAAATACATTGTACAACTGAAACTGAGTTTTCACCAGCTTTACATACTGTTCTGCCATTTGTAACGGACACAACTACAACATAAATTATTAAAAAGAAATTGTTTTTTGTGGACTCTCCTAGAGTAAACACTTAGAGTATCAGACAAAGGCTGAACTTTGTAAGGCTAGCAAAACTTTACTGATTTCATAATTCATATTATGTTAAACAATCCTACAAGTCCCTAACTGAAATATAAAACAGCAAAAACTGTGAGCAATCTTTCTTTGGTTCATTAAGGCCTTGGGATCCTTTATATCTGTATTGTTTACATTTTGATTCTTTTCCACATTTTCACATCCTGGCCCTTAAAAGACTAGAGCAAATTAATTAAAACTAAATGGCTTTGAAGCCACTTGAACTTTGAGCCTACATAGTGCTCCAAAGGATTACATGTCCTGGCTCGTATTCTTCTCAGGGTCTCAGTGTCTTAGCGACTGTACAATGCATGTCTTCTGCTTCAGGATGGTTTTCTCATACGCATGAAACATGGAAAAGTGGATCTCGCATAGACAAGACAGTTTGACTGCAGCTAAAAACCTTCTGAAGTATTTTTAACAACAAATAAGGGTTTAGTTCACAGATCTGATACCCATAATTAGTTTTCTTGACCTACAGTTGAAAATAAAATGATCTCTTAACTGAAAAGGATCAGCTTAAAAATCCCTTTGGAGATGTTTTTCTGTTATTATTATTATTTATTAAATGCCTTCATTAACGACACCATTTTATTTCCAATTAATCCAATTCAATTTCTCCCGCAAACAAAGTAATGAGCAAAATGGCTGTGAATCCAGTTAACATCCCAGCATTCTGAATAAGGAAGAAGGTGAAATCTGTTTTTCTTCCAGTTACCTTTTCTCTCAGCATGTCATTCATCTCCTGAAACTAGAAGAAAGATATATTGTTAGATAACTGATGCCATCTTGTGGTAAAACATAAAACAGTCATTTACAGATTTCTGTGAAGGTAAAATGATTATTTATTGCAGATGTTTAAATATTTTAGTCTAGATAACGTGGTAAGGGTCTCTAACCCCATCAGCTATCGGCAAGAGTCAAAGTACTGAAAAAAAGTGTTCATCGCTAAGTCAACCTGTGAGGTGGGAGTTGCCTCATTCAATCCCTCTCTCTGGTTGTTTCTTTCTCTCTTTCTCTCCTGCTCAATCTCTCTTGCTCTCCTTTGCTCTCTGCGCTCCATTCACACCAACTTTTTTTTCAGGTTCTCAAATGCAGTCATCCCTTTCCTGACTCAAAATATTCACACGTGCCATACCTGGGCTCCTCTCCCTCTGATGTTTCAGTGGACTAACACCTTTAGACAGGAACTTAAATCATATTAGGGAAGCTTCCCTTAGCCTCTGCAAATTTACATTAGATTACATGATATTATACCTCATCCTGTATATCGACTTTCATTTTCTTTCAGAGCTTTTCTATCTTGTAATTATGCGCTTATTGGTATGCTTTTTTGGTTTAATTTCTGGTTCCCTTCTTTCCAGACAGAAAGCTTCATATGTTAGGACTGTACCTATTTTGCTCATTCCAGGGAGGGTCCCCCTATTTTGTTCACTCTAAGGTACCAATTTCTGGACCTGGCACTGAAATAAATAGATAATAGCTGATTAAATAAATTTTAGAAAATCGCTATGCACTTAATTCCTGATCTCTTTGTTTCCTTCTACTTGCTCTACCTACACAAACACATAAGGTCTTTAAATAAATTATGCACTATTCTAGAATTGAAGACAATTACATTACAATGAAAGCAACTAAAACCCCAAGTAAATTCAAGAAAATCTATGCTTTCTCAGCAGATAATTTCTACCGTAAGACTACGTGAGGAGATCTATAGATGCCAACTTCCCAAAACATATTCCGAAACACTTCTCTATAGATGCTGAGCTGCATTACACCAAGCTCTGAGAGGTTTACAGAATTCATAGTCAAGTCAGGTGCCTAATTTAAGAAAATTTTTGCTAGGATAAAATCAGTGACAGATGTGAAAGCATTCTGAAAAAAAAAGTGAAATTTCTATAAGTAGACACAGCATTTTTATCATTATTATTTCCTTTAAATCGAACAACTCAAAAAGATTATGTCCTTTTGTCAGAGAAGAAATGATGACTTAGAATAAAGATAGTGGATGACAATAATTTGTTGGGGGGAGAATATATATATATATTTGGAGAGAGAGAGGGAGAGGCACAGTGTTGGTTCCCAGCAATGGAATCTGCACAAAACAATAAACAGTACTAGACAGTCACAATTTGGAGCCATGAGTGCAGGTGAGGGAAATCAAATTATTAAATTATGTGTGTAAAACATACTGAGTTTTGCAAATGCAAAGAAGAGTCCTTTTCATATACTTGGCACAGTTTCATTTTATAGAAAGCTCTCAATGGTTCATTTGAAAAGGCACAGTACCAGATATTACTCTTACAAACACACACACACACACTCATACACGTAGAGAGATAAAGGCAGACGCATCATAGATATAAATATATACTGACCTAAATCAATGTTGTCCAATTTCAATTTCACCCATTTTCACTTATCTGTTTTAGTTTAACCTAAAAGGCTTTTTACTGTGTAGATCTTTGAAATAATAACATACTGTCTACCTCTTCCAACTGCCACATCCTCAAAAAAAGGGTAAAACAAAATCCTTTGGGGACATACCATAATAGAAGGCAAGGTTTACCCAAAGCAAAGGAAACCTGGGAACATGTCTCTAATTCAGCAAATATAAATCACTTTATCCTCAGTCAATAAAAGCATAGATTAAAGAATCAATGAGAGTTATTTTCAAATTACTATTAGTGCAAACAACTCAAGAACAATTTATCGGTTGAGAATATTTTAAATTACAAAGCAGGTCACCCTTAGTCAACTCAAACCCCAGATGTTCATTTCTGAGTTTTAAATTAAAACCAAATAAAATTTTAAAATTTCTTACCATATCTGCCAGAGAAATATAAAGGAACATGCCTCCTGCGAGTGCAAATATAATATTCGGAGCAAAATTGTTGCCCACCAAAATGCCAAAAGCTAGCCCAACATAGCAGGAACACGCAGAAAGGTAGTTAAATAGCAAAGCTTGTCGAGTGCTCATCCCTGAACTGAGTAGGATCACAAAGTCCCCTGGAAAAAGAAAATATCAAGTGAATAGTTTTTCGATTTTTTTTTCTTTTTCTTTTTTTTTTTTGCATGGGCAGGCACCAAGAATCGAACCTGGGTCTCCGGTATGGCAGGCAAGAACTCTGCCACTGAGCCACCATCGCACCACCCTTTGATTTTTTTTTTAATGAGATAAAAGATAATCTTCAAAGTCCAACAGGGACTCCTTCATTTTTCATGCACCAGCAGGATTTTAAGAGCTTGTCACCAGAAACGTGCTATTCCACCAAATAGTAAACCGACTTTTACACTGTGAGCAGAGACCCTTACCTAGCTCATGAGGAAACTCCTCACACAGGATTGCTATCGAAGTGCTGAGTCCTTGAAGAAGAGACAAGGTGAAGGAAGCTCCGATCGCCAGTCCATCAATGAAATTATGGAGGGCATCACTGAGCGTTATCATCCAGGCAATTGTCCCTATTTCTGACAGATTAGACCCCTTCAAACAGGTACACGAACTTGACTCCCTTTTTCCATCCTGTAAAATAGCAGAAAATCAGTCAACATGATGAAAATTTATCGAAAGTCTAAGAGTTAGAGAAGTAGGAGATAGATTATGACTTGACAAGACAAGTGGTTCCAACATGGAGTCTTCAACAGTGGATAGGAGCCTCAAATAACATAAAGTTGGGAAAAGGAAACTTAGAAGTAGGGAAAAAGGAAATGAATTAATTGACACTCCTCGAACAAGTTATGTAAAGACATTTTACTGTACTTTCCCCTTAAAACAATCCTTTTGCCTTGTAGGAACAAATTCTTAGTACTTTGCTTTTCCTAAATTTCAGAAAAAATACAACCAATTTCCTAAAATACAACAGATAGTAACTTAAGAATTTGATTTACTTGCATACTTTAAAAGAAGCGCTTCAAAGACAAATTTTAAAGTCCTTTCCACATTTCAATTGAAATGTGAAATCCACATTTAAAGCATGATGAAATCAAGAAACATTTACTCTTGCAAATAATCTTGGTCTGTTTCCTTAACTGTGAAATGAAGGTAATGTATTAAATGATCCATTTATCTTGCAACAATTTATTAAATTTCCACTGTAAGATCCAGGAACTGTATTGGGTTATTCAGGTCGTATCGATGCAGTCTTTACCAGCTCTAAATTTCAATTCTTCACTTAATAAATTTCTTTAAGTGTGAATGGAATAGGCCTGCCTTTACCCTAACATTTCTTTCTATTTAAAACAAACATCAAAATATAAAACCCTACAATGGACACTTTGTAGGAATTTACATTTCCATGAATTTACAAATCTGTGTAAAATCAAACAACAGGAAGATGGCAGAATAGGATAGGTCGAGTTCACCCCTGCTCCAAAGAACAGCTAGAGGAGGGACAGAAAAAAGCCTGGGAGAAGTCGTCTACTTCACATAGGATGGCCCTGGCTGAAAGGGCAGAAGACTTGAGATGCTGAGAACCTGAGACCCGCCAGCTAGTGCAAACAGCCTAGCGCATCCATTTCCAGATGGAGGCTGGGAGATCTCAGGAGTGCACGGACAGGGAGATGGAGACAAGGTAGTAAGCCAAGTCATGTTCCTTGAACGTGCCACCCTCACTTGACCCGTCCCGCCCCTCCCCCCAGCGACCCACAACTCCCCTCAAATTCCATGCACCTGAACCCCGTTCACCCACCCCCACACCGCCCTCCAAACATCCCGGCCCCAAACCCTCTTCCCCAGCATCCCCACCCCACACCCCCGTCCCACAGGCACACAAGCCTGTCCCAACCTGAACCCCCGCTCCTGCCTCTCCTGCACAAGTGCACAATCTCACTCTGTTCCTCCTGAGACCCGTGTACCCACGGCCAGCCCCTCGACCCCCACCTCCTCCTCCCTGCCCCGTGCAGGCAGTCACCTATGCATCTGGGCTGCAGGCACTCACTTTCATACAGACACACCCACACCCAGTGCACAGTTGCTCGACCCATTTGGCACCCCCTGTGCTCTGTGCACACACACATCAGCATCCACCTCCAGGCAAACACGCCCACTCACGCCACCCCGCCCCACTCCCTCAGCCCTGGGCAAGCACTGACCTGCGCATCCAGACCACATCCCCCCCAGGCCAGGCAGTCACAATCCCACCCTGTGGCCCCTGAGCTCTGCACACATGCACACCAGGGCCCTGCCCCCCAGACCTGCGCACCTGGCCCCCAGATCCATACACTTACACAGCCACATCACTGTTGCTGGGCACCAACATATCCATGCAGAGACCCCTTGAGCCCTGCACCCCAATCCACCCTCACAAGTGCCCTTCTCGGGCACATCTGTGCCACACAGCCTCTGCTCAGCACAAGGAGGCATACTTGCCCCACTCCCACCCTGCACTCGAACCAGGGCCGCTCCTATCCACCATCAACCACCCTTGATGTATGTCCCACAACCTCTGTGACCTATGCCCCAACCATTCACACTCACACATCCACATCCTAACCCCCTGGGCCCTTTCCCCTGCGCAAGGGCACATCCATGCCCCAACCTCTCTGTGCCCCGATTTTTGTGTCCAGTACCCCACAACCTGACACCCAAGACCCACCCACTCCACACACCTACCCTCATCCTGCCCACATACCAGGCCCAGCACATCCGCTCAGCGCCCCCATCTGCCTCCTGCCGTGACCTACCTCTATGTCTCCACACCACACCCTGTTCCTGCACTCCAAGGCCCTCCTGAGCTGTACCTCACTCACATGGCCCCCACCTCGCACATCCACAACCTCGTGACTTGAACCCCACGTTCACAGGCACCAGTTTAGAGTCCCTGAACCACATATATATGTGCACCATAACCCATCACTACACCCCACATTCTGCTCCACACCCATCCCACAAATACAAAGCTTTAGATTACTGAAGGAAATCAACAGCCAAAGTAAACCAATCATAATATTTACATGCCATGAAGATAACAGAAGATCACTAACCATATAAAGATGCAGACAGATACAATCCAGTCTAAAGGACCAAATTAAAACACGAGGAGACATAGACATTGGAACAACTAATCAAGGATGTTCATAAAACTTTACTAAATAACATCAGTGTGATAGCTAATGACATAAAGGAGATCAAGAAGACACTAGAATAGTATCAAGAGGAATTTGAAGAATAAATAGAAAAATAGCAGACAACACAGAGATTAAAGATGCTGTAGACCAAATAAAAAATATACTAAAGACACACAACAGCAGATTTGAATAGGCAAAAGAAAGAAAAAAGGAACTAGAGGACAGGACAACTGATTTCAGACACTGAAAACAGCAAATGGCAAAAAGAGGTAAGAAAAGGTGAATTGGATATCAGGAAATGATGGAAAAAACAAAGTGCACAAATGTAAGAAACATCTCTGTCCCAGAAGGGGAAGAGAAGAGTAAAGGGCTAGGGAGAGTAGTGGAGGATATAATGGGGGAAAACTTCTCAACCCTTATAAAAGACCAAAATATGCAAATCAAAGAAGCCCAATGAACTCCAAATAGAATAAATCCAAATAGGCCTATTCCAAGACACATACTAATCAATTTGTCAAATGATGAAGAGAAGCAGAAAATCCTGAAAGCAGGAAGAGAAAAACAATCTACTACATGCAAGGGAAACCACATAAGACTGAGTTCACCCTACTCAACTGGCACTATGGAGGCAAGAAAGTACTGGTATTCTATATTTAAGACCCTGAAAGAGAAAGACTTCCAGTCAAGAATTCTGTACTCAGCCAAACTGTCTTTCAAAACTGAGGGAGAGATTAAAGTTTTCACAGACAAATAAATCCTGAAAGAATTTGTCAATTTTAAGAGACTGGCCCTATAAGAAATACTAAAGGGAGTTCTGCCAGTTGAAAAAAAAACAGGACATGGAGGTCTGGAGGAGGGAACAAAATTGAAAAGTACCAGTAAGGATAAGCTAAAGGATAAAAAGAGAAAGAAGGAAAAGAACATATAGATCTGATAAGATGGTGATTCAAGAAATGTCTTTACATTAATAACTTTGAGTATTAATGGACTAAATTTACCAATTAAAAGATACAGATTGACAGAATGAATTAAGAAATATAATTCAGATATATACTGTTTACATGAGACTCATCTTACATAGAATGATACAAATAGATCGTAAGTGAAAGGATAGAAAAACATGTTCCACACAAGCTGTAACCAAAAGAAAGCAGGAGTAGCTATACTAATATCAGACAAAATAGACTTTAAATGTAAAGACACCATAAGAGACAAAGAAGGACACTATATATTAGCAAAAGGGACAATTGAGCAAGAAGAAATAACAATCATAAATGTCTACGTTCCCAATCAAGGCGCTCCAAAGTACATGAAACAGACATTGCTAAAACTGAATGGAGCAATAAACATTTCAACAGTAATACTAGGTGACTTTAATACACCAGTCTCCTCTATAGACAGAACCAGACAGAGGATCAACAAGGAAATAGAGAGTTTATATGAATTAGACCTAACAAAGATAAATAGGTCATTACAACCCAAAAGACCAGGATATACATTCGTCTCTAATGCTCATGGAACATTCTCCAAGATAGATCACATGCTAGGACACAAAACAGATCTTTATAGATTTAAAAACACTGAAGTTATTCAAAGCACTTTCTCTGATCACAACGGAGTGAAACTGGAAATTAAAAAACCACCAAAAACCAAGAATTTTCACAAATATATGGAGATTAAATAACTACTTTTAAACAATGAGTGGGTCAAAGAAGAAATTGCTAGAGAAATCAGTAGCTATCTGGAGATGAATGAAAATGAGAATACAACATATCAGAACCTATGGGATGCAGCAAAGGCTGTGCTGAGAGGGAAACTTAGGGCCCTAAATGCCTATATTAAAAAACAAGAAAGAACAAAAGTTGAGGACTTAACTGCTCACCCGGAGGTACTTGAGAAAGAACAGCAAACTAACCTCAAAGCAAGTAGAAAGACAGCCTACACAATGGGAATCAATATTTGGAAATGACATATCAGATAAAGGTCTAGTATCCAGAATTTATAATGAAATTGTTCAACTCAACAACAAAAAGACAGCCAACCCAATTACAAAATGGGAAAAAGACTTGAATAGACACCTCTCAGAGGAGGAAATACAAATGGCCAAAAGGCACATGAAGAGATGCTCAATGTCCCTGGCCATTAGAGAAATGCAAATCAAAACCACCATGAGATATCATCTCACACCCACCAGAATGGCCATTATCAACAAAACAGAAAATGACAAGTGCTGGAGAGGATGTGGTGAAAGAGGCACACTTATTCACTGTTGGTGGGAATGTCAAATGGTGTAACCACTGTGGAAGGCAGTTTGGCGGTTCCTCAAAAAGCTGAATATAGAATTGCCATACGATCCAGCAATACCATTGCTGGGAATCTACTCAAAGGAATTAAGGGCAAAAACTCAAACGGACATTTGCACACCAATGTTTATAGCAGCGTTATTTACAATTGCAAAGAGATGGAAACAGCCGAAATCTCCATCAACAGACGAGTGGCTAAACAAACTGTGGTATATACATACGATGGAATATTATGCAGCTTTAAGGCAGGATAAACTTATGAAGCATGTAATAACATGGATGGACCTAGAGAACATCATGTTGAGTGAGTCTAGCCAAAAACTAAAAGACAAATACTGTATGGTCCCAATGATGTGAATCGACACTCGAGAATAAACTTGGAATATGTCATTGGTAACAGAGTTCAGCAGGAGTTAGAAACAGGGTAAGATAATGGGTAATTGGAGCTGATGGGATACAGACTGTGCAATAGGACTAGATACAAAAACTCAAAAATGGACAGCACAATAATACCTAATTGTAAAGTAATCATGTTAAAACACTGAATGAAGCTGCATCCGAGCTATAGGTTTTTTTTGTTTGTTTGTTTTGTTTTGTTTTGTTCTTACTATTTTTACTTTTATTTTTTTTTCTCTATATTAACATTCTATATCTTTTTTGGTTATATTGCTAGTTCTTCTAAACCGATGCAAATGTACTAAGAAACGATGATCATGCATCTATGTGATGATGTTAAGAATTACTGATTGCATATGTAGAATGATATGATTTCTAAAAAAAAAAAAAAATGGACAGCACAATACTACCTAATTGTAATGTAATTATGTTAAAACACTGAATGAAGCTGCATCTGAGCTATAGTTTTTTTTCTTATATATTTTTGTATTTTTTATTTTTATTTTTATTTTTTCTCTATATTATCATTTTATTTCTTTTTCTGTTGTCTTGCTATTTCTTTTTCTAAATCGATGCATATGTACTAAGAAATGATGATCATACATCTATGTGATGATATTAAGAATTACTGATTGCATATGTAGAATGGAATGATTTCTAAATGCTGTGTTAGTTTATTTTTTTTAATTAATAAAAAAAAACTAACCTCAAAGCAAATAGAAGAAAAAAAAACAAAACAAAGATAAATCAGAGTTAAATGAATGGGAGAACAAAAGAACAATAGATAGACTCAATAAAACCAAAAGTTGGTTCTTCAATAAAATCAATGGGCCACTAGCAAGGCTGACAAAGAAAAAAAGAAAGAGGATGCAAATAAATAAAATTAGAAATAAGAGGGGAGTCATTACCACAGACCCTGAAGAAATAAAAAAATATCAAAAGAGGATACTATGAACAACTATATGTCAACAAACTAGACAACTTAGATGAAATGGACAAATTCCTAGAAACAAACAAACAAGAAGAAATAGAAGATCTCAACAAACCAATCACAGGTAAAGAGATTCAGTCATAAAAAAATCTTCCTACAAAGAAAAGTCCAGGGCCAGATGGCTTCACAGGGGAAATTTTATCAAACATTCCAAAAAGAACTAACACCAATCAAGCTCAAACTTTTCCAGAAAGCTGAGGAAAAAGGAACACTACTTAATTCATTTTATGGAGCTAATATCACTTTAAAACCAAAACCAGTTAAAGATACTACAAAAAAGGAAAACCACAGACAAATCTCTGTTATGAATATAGATGCAAAAATTCTCCACATAATATTAGCAAATAGAATTCAATAGCACATTAAAAGAATTTTATACCATGACCAAGTGGGGTTTATACCAGGACTGCAAGGATAGTTCAACACAAGAAAATCAGTTAATGTAACACAGCACATTAACAAATCAAAAGGGGAAAATCATATGATTATCTCAATTGATGCTGAAAAAGCATTCGACAATATTCAACATCCATTTCTGGTAAAAACACTTCAAAAAGTAGAAATCAAAGGTAACTTCTTCAACATGATAAAAGATATATATGAAAAACCCATAGCCAGCATTGTACTGAATGGTGAGAGGCTGAAAGTTCTCCCCCTAAGATTGGGCATGAGACAAGCATCCCTCTATCACCACATTGTACTAGAAGTTCTAGCAAGAGCAAACAGGCAGGAAAAAGAAATAAAAGGCATACAAGGTGGAAAGGAAGAAGTAAAACTTTCATTATGTGCAGATGACAAACTTTACTTGGAAAGTCCTAAGAAACCTACAACAAAGTTAAGTGAGCTAATAAACAAACTTAGCAAGGTGGCAGGTTATAAAATTAATGTGCAAAAATCAGTAATGTTCCATAGGCAAGCAATGACCTAACCAAGGAGTGAATTAAGGAAACAATTCCACTCAAAACTGCAATTAAAAGAATCAAGCATGGGTGCATGGGCAGTTCAGTGGTAGAATGCTCACCCTTCATGTAACTAGGAATGAACTTAACTAGGAATGTAAAGGACTTGTACACAGAGAACTCCATAACATTGTTAAAAGAAATCAAAGAGATAAATAGATGGAAAGACATGCTCATGGTTAGGAAGGTTAAATGTAGTTAAGATGTCAATTCTGCCCAAATTGATCTACAGGTTCAATGCAGTACTAATCAAACTCCAACAACCTACTTTGAAGACTTGGAAAAGCTAGTTATCAAATTCATCTGGAAAGGAAAGAAACCACGAATAGCTATAAGCATCCTAAAAAAAAAAGAATGAGGAGGATTAACTCTCCCTGATTTTAAAACTTATTATGAAGTCACAGTGGCCAAAACAACATGGTACTGGCACAAAGATAGAAGTGTTGACCAACGGAATTGAATCAAGAGTGCAGAGACAGACCACCAAATATGTGGTCATCTGATCTTCGACAAGGCCACCAAAATACACTGAACTGGGACAATAAACATTTCAATAAATGGAAATGGGAGAACTAGATATCAATATCTAGAAAAATGAAAGAGGATCCATACCTTACATCCTATACAAAAATTAACTCAATTTGGAACATCAAACACCTAAATATAAAGCCAGTACCATAAAGTTCCTAAAAGAAAATGTAGAGAAACATCTTCAAGACCTAAACTTTACACCCAAAGCATAAGCACAAAAGAAAAAATAGATAAATGGGAATCCCTCAAAATCAAATGCTTTTGTGCCTCAAAAGACTTTGTCAAAAAGATGAAGAGGCAGCCAACTCAATGGTAGAAAATATTTGGAAGTCACACATTGAATAAAGGTTTGCTATCTTGTATACATAAAGAAATCATACAACTCAACAACAAAAGTACAAGCAACTCAATTATAAAATGGGCTAAAGAAATGAATAGACCTTTTCCTGAAAAGCAAATATAGATGGCTAAAAAGCACATGAAGAGATGCTCATTTTCATTAGCTATAAGGGAAATGCAGATCAAAACTACAATAAAATACCACCTCACACTTATAAGAACGGCTGCTATTAAATGAACAGTTAACTACAAATGATGGACAGGATATGGAGAAACTGGGACACTTATGCACTGCTGGTGGGAATGTGTAACAGTACAGCTGCTGTGGAAGGCAGTCTGGCAGTTCCTCAGAAAACTAAATATTAAGTTGCCTATGACCTGGTAATAGCACTACATGGTATATACCCAGGAGAGCTGAAAGCAGTGACACAGAGATTTTCATACCAATGTTCATAGCTGCACTATTTGCAGTCACCAAAAGATGGCAATAATCCAAGTGTCCATCAACAAATTAATGCATTAACAAAATGTGCTATATACATATTATGGAATATTATGCAGCAATAAGATGAAATGATGTCCTGAACCACATGACAAGATAGATGAGCCTTTAGAACATAATACTGAATGAAATAAGCCAGACACAAAAGGATAGGTAATTTTTTATTCCACTTTTATGCCCATGGTAAAGGTAAAATCAGAGGCTTATAACACAGATATAGGAGACCCAGGGATACACAGAAGCTTGAGATGGGTAAACAGTTTGCTAATGAGGTTGAACTTAATTGTAAGCAAGTAGATAGAAGTGAAGGCAGTTCACTAATGGGGCCTAAGTAACACTGCCATTTTAAAGATGAACATGATTGAAAGGGGGTGTATAGACTCATGTGCCCCACCAATTAACACTATAAATATAAATAAGTTATTGTATGAACTACTGCAAAGGATAACTCTTGCACAAAGAGCGTATAATTATGGAGTATGGAAGAAAATGTTACTGCATGCTATGGGCTATGTTTAATAAGAAAATATCAACAGTACCGCAACAATACCAGGGGTACATAATCAGGGGAGGGACAAAAGTTAGGGGGAGGTTTGGATTTTCTATATGGTGAGCGTGTGTTTATTGGTGGTCTTTCTCCTGGGGACAATGAAATTATCTAAAATTGAAAGTGTTGATGGACTGTTGACTTTGGACATTATACAAGAGGCCCAGTAGATGGAAGTGGCTGAAAGAGGCACTGACTGGGAAGGAGATTGGCGAACGATGGTGTAAACATATGATTGAACACGGTGCTGCTACAAAAAGGAATGAAGGTGTTAGTCATGTAACAATGTCAATGAACCTGTGGGACATTTGGTAGAGGCAAAATAAGACAGAAACAAAAGAGCAAATATTGTAGGATCTCATTTAGAAAATACTTTTAAGAAAACTGGGGCCTAGATTGTAAGCGCTTATAGCAGCCACATTCTGTCCGGAGTAGCAATTGTTATTTCTGGATTTTGAGAGGCTGTTTTATGTATGTGTAACCTGGTATTTAGAGGTAAGAATGAAGCCGATCAAGTTGGGATTAAGGTAATTCAGAATACAGGGGTAAGAAAGACATTGCCTGTATTTTAGAACTTCACCTACTCTTTATGAGACCAAAGAAAGAAAATTTTATTATGTCCAGAACCTAACTTTTCTGTAGCATATAGTCTAACGCAACCTGTCTGGATAGCTCATTTAAACAATGCAAAAACAGGGAGTCGAGAATAAGAATGAGAGCCTTGATTAAAGTTTATGTAATAGTTTAATGTAATACCTGGATATCCCAGAGTATATTAAGCAGATAATCAAAAAGTATTGGCAAAGTTCCTTGAGGGATGGGAGAAAAACCATTAAACTTTACCATTGGGGAATTGGATGAATATACAAACAAATTGTGTCAAACATTAGGGACATCCAAACCAATAGGCCAAGCCCTTGATTTTGAAGCTTGCTCTTTTGAACTTATGTATGTGGTGGAGAAGCTTAGCATACCTATAGGCATGCCTAAGGTCACCTCCAAAGGACCTCTTTTGATGCTCAGATGTGGCCTCTCTCTCTCTCTAAGCCCAACTAGGCAAGTGAAACCTTTCCCCTCCCCACTACCTGAAGCATGACATCCAGAGATGAAAGTCTCCCTGGCAGCGTGGGAGATGACCCAGGGATGAGCCTGGCTCTAGCACTGTGGAGTCGACAATGCCATCCTGACCAAAAAGGGGGAAAGAAGTTTAACAAATAAGGTATCAGTGGCTGAGAGAGTTCAAACAGGGTCGAGAGGCTACAATGGAGGTCACTCTTATGCATGCTTCAGTTAGACACTGCTACCTATCATGGTTTTCCAAGCCCCAGCCAAAAACCATTCCTGCCAATCCTAAAGAACACTTAGGGCAATATATAAGATTCTACAAAGGTTCCATATACTAGGGTAACTTTCATAATCTACAACCTCAAGATGTGGCCCTGGACCAGATGAGTCCTGAAACTGTGCTGGATGCTACGGGAAATATAAAGAAGTGGAACATACAGCTTCTGCTTTTGGAAGCTTATCTCCTTCAAGAAACAATAGAAAGTGTTGGCTGATTTTTTTTTCTAATGTGCAATACATATCCAAATGAGAGCTGATCCCTTCAAAGCAATCATCTGAGAAGTTTTATACTTAAACCAACATTGCTTTCATTGTTCAAAACATATTTTGAACAGTTCTTTCAAAATTGACTTCAGATTTTACAATACCTCTTACCTATTTTCACTGCTTCATCAGTGGCTTTGTAAAAACTTACAGCACCAAATATATACATAGTAAAACCATTTTAAATCAAAACAGTTATTTTCATCTTCCAACTTGGTTAACCTAATCACATATTTATAATTTCCTTATCTACCTGTGATGATTTAAAGAAAAGACTATAAGACTATCTGAGTATGTATACAAACGCTCTTAATTCTGCAAAGGAAATTAAATAGATGTATTGGTCATGATTCTCTTACCTCTAACTACAGATTTTATGTAGTCTATTTATTATGCCTCATATCAGCTCTATGAATTTAGATCAGATATGATCCTGTTGGGTAGATTAACTGTTACACATTTTAATAGTTTTAAAACAAACGAAAGAAGGCAAACATTCACAGAGTTCTTTTATAATTCACCTATAACTAAACTATGAGCAGAGAAAACACTATGTTTAAGTCTCTCTAGTTGTTACTGAGTATTCTCTCTCCCTTTTTCTAAAATTTGTTTTATTTGTTTTCTTGCTTTCTTATTTTCTTATTTGACCTTACAGTAAATGTAAAACTATTTCTATCCTCAATCCCAGGAAGGACACTCAATCCAGTGACAAGTCCGCAGGTCTGAAATGCAAGAGAACTGGGTTCCAGCCTGGCTCTGACAATAACTACTACATTATCTTCAGGTAGGTTCTTAACACCTTTTACCTTGGTTGTCAATGAAAATGGGAGCCCAAAGCAACGCACAGCGTCACGAGAACGGAAAGAGAAAGAACACGATGCACCAAAGTTTTAAAAGTAGGAGGGAGACTAGAGGGAACTGTAACATGTTTGGAGAGGCAAAAACAAAAAATAAAAAGTACTAAGATTAAAATGAAGAAATGAATGAATTAAAATGTATAAAATGAGTTAATATATAAAATGAATTAAAATGAAGAAAGGATTCATTGAAGTCCAGTTTAAAATGAAGCAAAAAGGAGGAGGAAGAGGAATTGGAGGAAGAATAGAAGAGGGAATGGAGGAAAAAGAAGAAGATGAGGAGAAGGACGAGGGGGAGAACAAGGAAGAAGATGAAGAAGATGAGGAGAAGGATAAAAAAGACATAGAAATGAATTAGCCATCCTACGGTACGATGTGGATTATATTAATGTTCTATCCCTACTGTGGAAAACTGTACAGGGCGGTATAGAAGATGAATATCCATGTTTTTACAATGTCCAAAATACAGTGTTTGGGAAACAAAATCATAAAATAGCATGTCTAGTGGACACCTTTTTGTAAAAATTAAAATCATTACAATTATATGATATTCTAAGTGCAAGTATATCTGGAAGAATATACACAAAAATGTTTATCATGGTTCTTTCTGGGAGATAGTTCTTAGATAATTCTTCTCTCTTTTCTCTTTTCTAGATGTTCTGGATTTTGTACTCATTATATATTATTTTAATACTCAGAAAACAAAACACTAAACCCATGAGAGGTTGTGGGGAGGTGAGACAAAACAAGGGGGAAAAGTGAACCCGTGAGGACTTGGGGAGCTACCACTGGTGAACAAGGAGAAGCTCCTGAAACACACTGCCTGCCAGGTTTTGTTGGCATTGAATTATGCATCGTTTCCCTCCCAGAGGATGAAACGCCTCATTGAAGTGCTCTTTTTTTTCCCTTGTTTAATAGCTCCGGGGAGCAGCATGAGTACAGCAGTTCTCATTTCGCACAAGGGAAGCCAAGGTGAGCTGTGATTTAAAAAACTGTGTTTATGGCTTACTGCCTTTATGTTTTATTGATAACAAGGCAAAGGTGATAACCATCATTGTAGGGAAAAGTTAAATTCTACATGCTATGTGACATGCTGAAAGGATTATGGCAAAGGGAAGGCTCTGCTCAAAAGAAAATCAAACCAAAAAGGTAAGTAGAAGACTGCCAAAACACACGATGAAGACAGCAAAATGAAGTGTAAGTGGCAACAAACCAAGAAGGAAAATTATATGCTTATATGCAAAGAAATATATAAAATCTACGCCCACAATAAAGAGAAATTAATGTAATATAATTGAGAATAACTAAATATTGTTTTCCAAGACTACAAATAAATTAGGGGTGTAAAATTTAAGGAAAAGTAGCATAGAAGGCAGACCAACTTAATGATTAAAGATAACATGTCTTAGCTTTAGGTTCTAATAATGGTTCTGCTAATTAATAGTTCTGTAATCTTGGGAAAGTTATTTGGTATCTCTGACCTTTAGATTTCTCAGCTGTAGATTGGAGATGATAATTCTACCAAATCCATAGGATTGTTATTAGGATTAAATGAGATAATGCTTACCAATCAGTAGGTAAGTGTCCATCAATGTTTATCATTATATCACATATATCATTTTATCTAACAAAGTGCTGCTGGTCACAGCATTATTACCAGAAAAAACAAAAACTACCTAAGAGAAAAGTATGTAAACAAAAAAATCATCTCCTTTTGTAACATATTCAGGGCCTACTGAGCAAGCTTATTGGATAAAAAATAAATCTATAATAAAAGAGCTTTAGAAAAGTGTAGGGTGAGACAAAGACTTGTTAAAAAGAAATGAAGACAAGTTCAATTCCCGGTGCCAGCCCATGCAAAAAAAAAAAGTGAGGAAAGTTTTTAACAAAGATATTAATTTGTGCAGAAACATACTCTTGGAGAAAGCCCAGCTACCGAAGCTCAAAGGTGTATGAAAATCAGGAGATTAATTAGCCAGAAAGTAAATCTCACCATGAAAAGTATGAAATCTGAGTTAATAAGTTTATAGGAATCAGAGATTTGATTGGTGTAGGAGGAAAAGAACCATAAAGATGTAAAGGAATAACAGCTTGTATGTGAATAGTTACTTCATAGCTTACAAAGCACTTTCATAAGAGCCTCCTTTTCCTCTGCTTTCTACTTGGGACTGGCCACTGGGGAGGCCTGACAGGGCTAGAGAGAGGGAAGAAGAGGAGGTCAAGGTATTTATTTCTCTGGCCCCCAGTTGTGGTCCTTCTTTTCAGACTCTAGGAATGCTCCTCCTTACAATTTTTGGGTCTAGGGATGTTAACTTTGCCATTACTGGTCCCTGGTTCATGCACTGCCCCTGGTGGTTCTCCAACACCTCACTCACAACTTATAAATAAACCCTCTTCATATTGTCCTAATTTGAATGTGCTATCTGTTTACTGATGGAACCCTAACTGATACAATAACTGGTACTTTAGGTGCCCATAGGAAAAAGATGCAAAAAATAGGATTGTTTGTGTTTCTCATATATTTGTGAAATGCGGGAAATGGGGAATGAATTACTCATAAGATGAGATACATTTTTTTAATGAAGCTCAGAACATAAAAGGGCCCTACCAGGTCAGCTGTGCTGCAAGCTTCCCTGCCACTTGACTCAGCAGACCCATTGGAATCGGAAGTGTCTATGGCAGACAGAGATGCTGTAAGCTCTGGCAAGCTGCAATCAGAGAATGACAGTGCAGATCCTTAGGGTTTTAGAGTATAGTCATATCCTCCTCTGCTATTAACTATTCCCTTTTTCAAAAGCAGTTCCTGTTTTGCTCCTGGGTGCTTGTAGAGACAGATCTTCCCACAGGACACTGAGCATATTTGGGAATTGAACAATCCAACATGAACTGGATATTACCCAATCCACAAAACAATAAAATCAGATGTTCAATCAGTATTTCATAATTAAATGGAAGTGGTATGTTCAAGAACAGGACAACACTGGCCTTGATGTCATAAATAACTTGCAACAGCCAGTGATTCAGACCCTGTGGTATCTATTCCTTATCTGCCTGGGGAGTTCCTTAGGACCGTTAACTGAGGATAGATCTGCAGGCAGCCAGCACCAGCAACTATTTGACCTTACTAGCAATGAACCTAAAATACTGAGATAAAGGGAAATCCTCCAAGTAGTCAGAACTTTGACTAAGTGATTTCCACTTCCTATAGAAGAAAATATGAGAGATATAGATCTACACTAACTCATTGATGAGTGCCAAAGTGTTGGCCAGTTGGTCAGAGACTTGCAAAGAACAAAATTGGAAAATTGGTGACAGAGATCTAGAAAGAAATACATGGATGAACCTCCTTTAATAGGCACAGAGGGTGAATCTCATAAGAAGTTATCCAGAGGATAATCTCAATTTTCAAGGGAACAAGAAGACCTGATTGTAAATGTCACTTGGACTCTTTCATCAGCCATACCAGTTTCTGCATAACAAGCCCATATACCACCATAGTGCTGGATAGGGAAGCTTTTCATAGATTCAGCATCTCTCCTCTTACCAAGGTTGATCAGCACTGAAGATGGTCCAACCTGTCAAAAGTCAAAGCCAATGCAGGAGTCCTTAAAAAGGCACCATTGCCCAATGGAGCAGGAGGACCCAGCTGGCTTTGTGTGGATCACTCCCATCATGGAGGGACTTGAGTCACAAGGATAGACCACTTATGCTATGCCCTCCCTGCCTTCCGTGTTCCTGCTAGAACCTTATTCATGGATTTAGGAGTATGCTTGATATACAGTCATGGTACAAATTACCTGCTAACTATTTTTCACCAAAAGAACTAATGCTTAATCTATAACATGACACTCACTGACTCTACATATACTATTTGTATGTTTTAATAGAAAAAAAAGAATTAAATAGATATAAAAGAATTATGAAGAGGTAAAGGCACTCTGCAAATGTAAAACTGTAATGCTTTGCTTCTGTAGCTAGATTTTCTAGTGACTTCAAGGCCTGTACTTTATAGCTGGTGGTTCCCTGGTCTTTCCACTCACCGTGATAAGTCAGTCTCAGTCCACCATAACCAAAAAGGAATTTCATATGAGGAAGGGGAAATTAATTTTACCTTTAATGCATATAACCACATATAATTGAAATACTCTTAGTCTCTAGTCATTTGGCTTCAGGAAAATCCCATTTTGATTTCCAAAACTCTTTGCTAATGAAAATAGCCATTAACAGGAAAATAACAATTTCCAGAAACCTTGAAAATTCTTTCCTTTCTCTCCACCCACTCTGTAGAATGCGAATAAAGTTGTTTTGGTTTTTAGGAGCTGAAATAACAGTCTTTCATTTTCAGCTTGGGACTATATCATTTTACTGCCTTGAAAAAAAATAATTTTGAGAAACCTGAGGAGGTTTCAAGAAATCAGCTATTATTTTGCCAATGGAATTTTAAGTAGGTACTAATTAAATATTTACAGTTATCCTAATGGCTTGTCTATTTACACCCTTCTAAAAGGCTGCCTACTCTTGCTGTGAATGAGGTAGTATTAATGCTCTGGTACATTTGGGAAACAGGATATCATTTCTTATAAAAGGCCTGTACAATGTACTCCCCAGCCCATACAGTTCTCATTGTTACTGAGAAGTCTTGAAGGAAATGAGAAAGCACTATGAAATTCGTTAAATTTTCATGTAAGTTGGAGAGAAACTTGTTGCCAGTATCCTGAAAAGTAGTGTTCTCAAAACAGGAACATCCACATTACTCAGCACCGAGGCTTCCAGAACAATTCTGATAAGGGCAGGGTAGGGTGGTGGGACCAACCCTGAGCAGCAGCTGCCTGTTGTACGCTCACTGTTTGACATCAATTCTGTCAAGAAGAGCTGAACGACTGAAGATTCCCACTAATGTACTACAAATGATCAGATGCCCTACAGAAAAAGAGAGTGTTCTCTGACTCGCAGAGAAGATCTAGAAACACAGACCTCTGAGGCCAATAAGCTCGGAAAAAGTGCTAAGAGACAAAGAAAGATAGATGAGAAAAGGGAAGAGAACAAGAGTTATCTGCAGCTCCTGTGACAGAACTGGCAATGAGGACCATATGGGGGTGGCAAGAAGTAGGCAATCTTCCAGCAGAGAACAAAGTGAGCACCACACAGACAGAAATAAGAAACTGCCCTCTGTTGGAGTGGGGCAACTAAAACCCTGGTCTATATTTTCATAGTTCTGAAAAACAGAGGCCATGTTTATTTTGAATTTGGAGAATAAGGGGTAGGACTACCCAAAGGATAAAGGTACCAGGACCTCAGTTAACTCCTTTTACTTTTTTTTTTTTTGCATGGGCAGGCACTGGGAATCAAAGCCGGGTCTCCAGCACGGCAGACGAAACCTCTGCCTGCTGAGCCGCTGTGGCCCACCCCTCAATTACTCTTAAAGATAAAACTGTGGCATTCTGAAGATTTGGTGAGCATTTTTATAGTGGAGAATTGAGCATGAAAGATACAGGACATCCTACCAGAATATAGAACAGTAATAACGACGATAACTATACCAAGCACGCCCACCACTTGCTATGTTCCTGGCACTGCTCTAAGTATTTTACACATACCAAATGAATCCTCACAACAATCCTATGTGTTCATTATCCCTGTTTTACAATGGAGGGGAACCGAGAGACAGAAACGTTAAGTAAGTAACTTGCCCAAAATCGCATCTCTAGAGAGGGGGAGAATTGGAATTTGAACCCCTATGCTGAACAAGCCAAGCCTGGGATCTCAAGGAGGGGCAGAGTTTTATCTTCTGTGTTTTCACTCCTCCTCACCCAGTATCTAGCACTGCAGCACTCACTGACTCTTTGTTGACAATAATTAAAAGTGTAATAATAGTAAAAGTACATTTTCTCTGATCACAGCTTCACAAATCATTGTCACATGAATCATCTCTTCCAATCTTTCCAAAGAGCAAACACATTTACACACAATGTATAAAGGGCATGCACAGAAGAATGTTCATTAATCATTCCCAACTCGGTTCATCTATGTAATATAAAACTCAGAAAGTATCGAGGTGTTCTTCTTGTTTGTATTTTGTCAATTCTTAGTGACCTGAAGATGTGGAGCCAGATTAAAACCCCCTAGGAGATGAGGATTATTTCATTTTCATTTTATTGCAGGGTTTAGAATTTTTTTTTATATGCTGTATGGCGGGGTCCATTTCATTATTTTTCCATGTGAGTATCCCATTACTGCAGCACCATTTGTTGAATTTTTGCTTGTTTGTTTGTTTTGCTTCTTTGTTTTTTGGGGGAAGTGCATGGACCAGGAATCGAACCTGGGTCTCTCACATGGCAAGCGAGAATTCTACCTCTGAACTACCCTTGCCCCCGGCCAGGGTTTAGAATTTAATAGGTTCGACAAATGCTTCCTTTAAATAAATGATAGGGGATGACAAGTTCATAGTGCTGAACTGAATAAAGAAGTAGAACATTGAAATTATATTCTAGTCAATGGAGGGCAGAGGGCTTCCACCTGTATCTCAGTGATCAATGAAGGGAAGACTTTTATTGGCAGCCACTTTACATATAAGTTTATGAGATGCACTTTTCAGAAGGTTTTCTACAGGCAATTGGGGCAGGGGGACTTAAAAATAGAAGTAGTAATAACAAAGGCAGCTAATACTGTTGAGGGCTCACTATTTGCAAGGAACTATCCATTATCTATTAAATGCCAAAAAATGACTACTATCACCCTTCATACAGATGAAGTAAATGAAGTTAATAGAGGTAAGGGCTTAAACCATGCAACTAGAAGATGGAAGAGCCACAACTTTAACCTAAGCTGTGTGACTCCTAAACCCATGCAGTAAGAACTAGAAAGACTGCTTGAGGAAACTAAGATTTTTAGATAAGAAACGTCTGAGTTCAGTAGTTTATTGCTATAATAAAGAATTATTGTATTGCTCTTTGACAGCCTCCACCCTGGAAGGTGCAGTGATTCAAGTGTCTCTGGTTTTGAGGAGAATACGGTAAATTGGTGTTCTGAGATTTGTTTAACACTTCAGGCACACTTAAAATAATACCTCTGATCACTGTCCTTGAGCTTTCAAATCTACTTCAAATAACCTGTCGTTTACAGACTGCAAGGATGGATGGAAAAATACAGTTGTTTTCTTGACTGGTCCTTCCTGAGTTGGCTACATATAATAAAATGTCATTCTAGAGCCAGACATTTATTAGAGATCACAATACTATTCTAATGTTTAGAATGCAATAACTCCTACTTTGAAGAAAGGTTACTATTTAGAATTTTTTCTGATGTCAGTTTTATTATTTATTTATTCATTTTTTTTTTTTTTTTTTGCAATGGACAGGCACCAGGAATCAAACGCGGGTCTCCAGCATGGCAGGTGGGAATTCTGCCACTGAGCCATCGCACTACCCTGATGTCATTTTATACCAGCATCCACTGTGCCCCAGCTACTCTGACTTTTTTTTCTGCTTCTCAAACTCACCAAGCTCTTTCCTATTCTACAGACTTTGCACTATTTTCTCAGCCTTAGCGTTCTTCTCTCTGCTCTTTGTATGAATAGTTCCTTCTTATAATTCAGATTTTTAGGTTTAATGTATCCTCTTCAAAGAGGTCATCCCTTACCACCCAAACTAGACACCTAGACACTATCATATCACTAACATTTAATTCCCTGCTCAGCATTTGTAACCTTATGATGTTGGGCTGCATGCTCAGCGGAATGAACCAAAGTGCCAGAGAGCAGGAATTTTTTCTGTCTAAGTCACTATGGTATCTCCAGGGTACAGAAAACAGCCTGACACTTAGCAGATCATCAGTAGATACATGAGTTAATGACTGACCAGATGAATTACTGAATACCATCTTCCTGACTTTCAATATAATTTCATTGGTTTAGCCATGGACTAGGGTTTCAGGATACAAAATTTTACCACAAAAGAAGTCTAATGTAACATGGGAGCCCAATTTAAGATTGCCATTTTTTTTTTAATATCAAAGTTGCATGACTGAAATTCTCGTCAAAGTCACAAACACTAAAAAGAATCAGAAGAAAATGTGGACAAAAGGTGATTTCTGCCCAGTAAGAGTTTGGTACAAATCTACTTTCCCAATGTAAAACCATCTCTTTACAACCTAGAAAACTATTCATGATGATGCCCAACTTTACCTTTTCTGACATGTATTTTGTAATCTAGTAGTAAAAGAGGTGAAATAGAAAGCAACAGATCATAGAACTGAATGGTTTACTGAAAGTTCAAAGGTTATCTTTATTGATAGCTTTCTAGCTATTCAATATTTCTAACCTTAATCCACCTTCACTGAGTTGCTTAAAGGTTTAATAAAGTCATGTTCACCTAGCTGTTTGATATTTCTAAAGTAAAGAGAATTCAAGTCTGTTCTTTTCCACTTTGAATGTCCTGGTGCCTGATAACTGAAATAAAAAGCCATAATATCCCAGCCCATAGGAATGGAGCTCACACATTGGTCTTTCTACTGATAGGAACTCAAAATGTGCCATACATTGAATAAATTGGGCCATTGATTAGCATGTTGAACAAAGTCAAAGACAGGAGAAAGTCACAAGTTAGTTAAAATAAATGTGAAGTCATTTATTAAATTGAACTAACAGTCTCATAAAGGCAGTTAAATTCCCTATCTAAAAAACAAGCATAAAGTACAATTAAGTTTCACTACCCAGTCAATGGTCTTGATTCTAACCTGAAGGTACATTTGTTAAGAGTGGGCAATTAATTTGATCTTCAAACACCTTCAATTCTTTTTTCATTCAATAAGGTCATCATTGAAGTATCACTAGTTAAAAAAATGGTATTTGGGTGTACGGGTGGTTCAGTGGTAGAATGCTCGCCTTCCACGTGGGAGACCCAGGTTCGAGTCCCGGACCATGCACGCACACACACACACACACACACACACACACACACACACACACACACACACAAAGATATTTGTAGTCTGGATATTTGCATCAGACATAAAATTGAATATGAATATAGAGACAGATGTATATCTATAGGGGTGTGTGTGTGTGTGTGTGTGTGTGTGTGTGTGGCATTCTGCTAATACTCTACATAAAATGTCAAACAAAAAAATTTTGGTAAGACCACACTTCAATGGCAGGATGATTAACTTTATGTTTTTTTCTCATGTAAGATCCTTATTCTGAGATATATAGAATAAATATAACATGGAATAATAAAAGATAGCATAAATTCTGTCTCCCCAATTACTTGTCCCTGAAATGTGGATTTCACTTATTACAACAATAAAACACCTCATGCTTTGGCAATTTCCCATCATGCAATCCACTGAGTAAAAAGTACTCACCTGGTCTTGGCCCAGTATTTCCAAACTGTAGAACGTAGCATGTAAAGAATATAGCATTACATAAATATTTTCAAATGGCAAATAGCAGAAGCCAAAGAAAAGAAGCCACTTTGACTAGTTCCATAATTATGACATGGACATTCTTTATAATTCCACATAGAAAAAAAAAACTTGAAAAAGCTGATGTTAATAATGCAATAGAATATGCATGTAAAATTTTTCATTCCTTATGCTGGTTTGCAACTGTGCTTTCTACACAATCGGACTAGACAACACTTTTCAATGCCCCAGAAAATGTTGCTTGAACTTCTGATTTTTTTCCCCTTATTTTTAAAAAGAAAACTATATTGGCATTCATTCTTAATTTTTCGTTCAATCAGCATGCATGACAGAGCAACACAGCAATTTTTCATTATACTAATGGGGAAAAAGTAACTTGACATCAAGACTAATTGAGTAAAACCTCACTAATTCTTCTAAATAGGATAAGTCTTGCTTGATTAGTGAAAGCAATTTACTACAGAACATGTTTAGATAAATGCACTTTTATTGCTCTCAAGAACTTAAGCTAAAAACTGGGCTCCACAGCAAGCACACAGTGTGGATAAAATTAATTTAGCATATCAATTATGTACTAGAAAGCTGGTATACCCTTAGATAAATTTAAAACTTTAGGTGTAATGTCATCCACAAATGTTTTCAAAAACAAGGTTTATAGATGCTCCTGAGATACTCTATATAGCGCAATCTATAAATACAATTTAAGAAACCATAATTTATCAACTATAACAGATTAGTACAGCCAAAATAAACAAGTTTGGTTCTACAGGCAAGCATCAACTCACTACAAGTTGTGTGCCAAAAGTTCATTTGTAAGTTAATTGAATATAGCAATGTTCCTCAGTAGGAAGTTAGTGTCATGTACATGGAATGATCACTGGCTTGGTATACAAGACCCAAGAAGGGGATTTCATCATAGCTTTCCCATTTATTGGCTGCATGAACTACAGTGAGTTACTTAATTGAGCTTTAATTTACTTATCTGTAAACAGATTTAGTATCTATTTCATAAGGCTGCAGTAGGAATTAAACATAATAATAATAGTTATAAAACACCAAGTACAGCACCCTCTACTAATACACTAGGCATTTATATTTTCTCAAGTATTTCTCTACATCAGAGAAACCTTCTGCAAACCTTTATAATGCAACTCTTGGTTATAAATTGCTCTGCACTGAAGCAATCCATCATTTCTGAATGTTCCAACTGTGCCCCACCATGCCTTCACAGAAAACCCATTGCAAAGAATGTTTCCCTCCTTCCAGACCTATGAGGTCATAAAGGACCTTCACGAATTCCTTTAAATAGCATGCAAAATTTGGTGAGACTCTGTATTCTCTTGGTGCAAAAGGCAATGCGTTCCATCAGACAGCATCCTACGGGAAGTGATTAAAAACATTTGCTCTTTAGGGACTGCTCCTTCAACTTTTAAAAATCAGAAATAGTCAAATGTTTAAAAATAATAAATGGAAGGAATCTCTGCATTTAGGATACCATTTCACACAACATTACTTCCTTAGCAGCAGCCTACCCATCCTTTAAGACCTATACAAGCATCAACATATCACTTTACAAGTGCTTTACAACTGTGGCCACCTCACTTGCATCACCTCCCACATCAGCTTGGGCCACATCTTTCCTAGCACAGCAGTTGCACACACATCTACAATAGTACCTATCACACTATAATTATTTTTACATGTCCTTAAGTACCTTTAAGGGATGACTCATAAAATTTCATTTTGCACCCCTTAGCACAATACTCTCTAAGTACATGGTAGCTGCACAAAATCCATTAGCTACTTGCCAATTGGATAGGAATTTTTTCTCATAGTAATGAATTTATAATTGATTTTAGTAGAAGTAGTCATTTAAATTGATGAGCAGTGTGCAAATCAAAAGGCAACTTAGCTTTGTTAAAAGAACTTTGGGTCTGACATACCTACGTTTCAATACTGACTTATTAACTTACTAACATTACTAACTTCTCTGAAACTCAATTTCCTCATTGGTAAAGTGGAAATGATCAGATCTAACAATCAAGACGTAACATAGACGTAACAATATTTGGAAGGTGTTAAATATATTCTCCACCCATGACAGTTACCACAACCATTACACCACCAACTCATCCAACATCATCACTGCTATCAATTATTCAGGAGTGACAAGTAATATAAACCCCAAAACCCATTAACAGATTAATCTGCCTGACGCTGACTATGGCTCAGAGACTGGAGAAATAAACATCTCTGCAGGGACAGCCTCTCAAGAGGTGGAGATGACCAATGGAGTTCCTTCTATCCACAGTTGGAAGCATAGCACCATCCCATCTACCCCAATCCCTGGCTGTTTTTTCTGCTTTTCTTTTCTGACATGCCTGAAGAAAACATGGTCTTGCTCACCAGACTTTTACCCAAGTCTCCTCTAATGAGCCTTAACACTAGAGAATTTATATCAAGGGGAAAGCAAATCAACATCAAAATTCAGCCCAAATGCCTTCATAACCTTTATTTACACTTGCTATTTGATTTTGTTCTCTGCAAATTGCCAAGGAAGTCTTTTCTCCTTGTCCATTCTGGAAACCTTCATAATATAACTCTTGCTTCTAAATTGCTCTGTACTGCAGCAATCCATTCATTTCTGATTCTTCAAACTGTGCCCCATCATGCCTTCAGAAAACCCATTGCATAAAATGCCCCCTCCTTCCAGTTGGCATGTGCTTCTACTATAACTTGGTTATGGTATAGAAAAAAGGAAAAACAATTCAATAAAATTCAACATTGAGAAAAACTCAGCAAATTCTGAATATGAGGAGAACTTTAATCTGATTGAGTATGTACTTCTAAAAAAGTAATTAAAGCAAGAAATGTTCAGAAGCTTTCTCATCAAAATCAGAAAGAAGACAAATGGTCAGCTATTATCACTTCTACGTTGTCCTGTGTGTCCTGGCCAAAGCAATGAGATAAGAAAAATAACTGAGTTAGAAGAACTGTAAAGGAAGAAAAAAAGTGATTATTTGCTATTTGATATATGCATAGAAAATCCAAGAGAATAAACAAACAAAACACAGGAAATAGTAAATATGTTCAGCAGTATCAGGTTTGCAGGATACAAAAATCAATATTCTGAAATCAGTGTACTCTTACATATCATTTACAACCATTTAGAAAATGTAGTAGAAAAAAGATAACATTTACAATAGCTGCAAAACTACAAAGAAATTAGGAATAAATCTCACAGAACATTTTAAAGATATTCATATAGAAAACACAAAAAATATACAGATGTCAGCTAACCCCAATCAATCTCCAAGTTCAATGCAATATCCATCAAAATCCCTACAATAGTGTTCATATGCAAGAACAAAGATAATTTTGAATGAATAAAACAAGGCAAGGACATATATCTGAGGAAATTCAAGACTTATTAAAAATTACATCAATTAAGGCAGTGTAGTATTAGGGCAGGTTTTTTAATAGACAAATGAAAAAAGAATAGAAGCCCTCATGCAGACACAATGATCTATAGAAACTTAACACATGGTAGAGACTTTACAGACTGGTGGGGAAAGAATGATCTATTCCATAAAAGAAGCTGGAACAACGTATTCTCTATACAGAAAAAATGGATCCCTATCTTATACCATATGGAAAAATATTTTCCAAATGGAAAATAAGACTATATCTTTTAGAAAAAAAACATAAAAGAATATCATTTTTCTTCATATTGGGACACGGAAGGTTTCTTAAACAAGACACAGAAAGCAGAAAGCTTGAGAAAAGTATTGATATGTTTGACTACTTTAAAACTAAGACCCTTTCTGTAAAATAAATAGGGTGTAAGCAAAGCAGAAAGACAAGCCATGCATGGACTTGGAGAATATATTTCTAATCCATTTAATTAATAAAGATTAGCATCCAGAATATATATAAAACTCCTACAAATCAATAAGAAAAAGACAAACAACTCAATTAAAAATGTGCAAAATAGATGAACAGAAAATAGAAAAGTAAACATAGCCAATAAGCATATGAAAAACTGCTCAACTTCACTAATACTCAGAAAAATACAAAGACAAATCACAAAAAAAAAAACATTTCACACTCATTAAACTGGAAATAAATTTTTAAAACGTGCTATTTCCAAGTGCTGATGAAGATGTACAGCAACGCCAACTGTCCTTTGCTACTGATAAGCCTGTAAATTATAACAGTGTTGAAAACAATCTGTTGTTAATTAGTTTGGTAAAATATGTGCATGCTCTCCAACCATTCTTTAAACATCTAACTATTTCCCCCAACCTTTCTCCAATGAATTTCAGTAAGACAATTAAGCCCTAATACCTTAAGGCAGCCTTTATACATAAAGAATTCATTTATCTTCTGTACATGTAGAATGCTGCTATGTACCATCTTTGAGAGAAAAAAGAAAGAGTCACTCAAATCATTGTCAGGCTTATTAGCTTCACAAAACTCCAGCTGAGAGGAGCTCCAGGTCAATGATTCTGAACCTCAAATTACAGCTCCCCCAGGGGCATTCAGAAATGTGAAGGTAATGGGGCTATTCTGGGGTTATCATTAATGACTGGAGTCAATGCTACTGATGGTTAGTACTTTGGGAGCTATAAATGCTTAATCTCCTACACGACACAGGACAGACTCACAAAGAATTATTCTGCTCAAAATGCCATCAGCATCCCTGCTTCTGCCCTATATAAACTCTCAGACACAGGCACAATGAGTTATGTATAAGAATGTACATAGAAGCATTGTTTGTTATAACAAAAGCAAGAAAACTAGTATTATTGTCAGGGAAAATGGATAAATATGCCGTAGTAAATTCAGACAGCTAAAATGAATTGATTATAACTATAAGCACCACTAAAAAATGGGCCAAAAAAAAAATGCCTAGTATAACACCTTTTTACACAATTTGAAATGTGCAAAATAATGTAATATATTGTTTATGGGTATATGGATAAAAAATAAAAATATAAAAATGTGAATAGATATGGTAAGATTAAATTCGGGATAATGTCATTGATGAGATATATTTATATGATAAAATACTATAGGAAACAGCATAGAAGAATCTCACAAACATAATATTGAGTGAAAGAAACCACATACAACATATTACATTCTTTATGAAAAAGATACTTATTCTATAATGTTCGAAGTCGTAGTAGTTACCTTTCCAAGGAAAGGACATAATGCCTGAGGAGCAGCACAAATGAGGCTTCTAAACTGCTGATGTTATTCTGTTTCATGGTATAGGCAGTGGTTACATGAATAGGTACACTTTGTAAAAATTCATTAAGCCACACAACAGTCATTGGTGCTTTTTTCTGTGTGTACGCTTTGCCTCAATAAAAAAGTTTACTTACAGGAATTTTAATCATCTTTCTCTTCCTTCTACACACTCTTCCCTGAGAGCTCTCTGATCGCCTCATTTCTGTTAATCACACCATAATTTTTCTTTCTGTACTCTGGACTCAGACTCTCAAGAGTCATTTTTGGTCACTCTTGACTTCTTCTTTCTCTATACCAGTAAACCAACTCTTCCCAAGACCAAGCAATACTGACTGGAGCTTTGTTTTGTTTTTTTAAATCAAATTTGCCTTCCCTTCTTCTTTCTCACCAACATCAGACAGATCTCCTGTTTTCTATCTCTGCGTTTTGTGAATCAAGTTGGAAAATGAGTTTTGGGAATTTTATGCTTATAACTTTCACGTAAGTGAGCAGGAGTCTTTGAATGGAAATTTAAAGATTCTTAGGTAAACATCTGTAGGACAGAAATAAGTCAGGATTTCTCTGGCAATTTCTAGGGAAATAGAGAGGACTTCTCTTTGAATGTCTTGTCTTTGAATGCCTTTTCCTTTTTTTCTTTTTTTATTCTGTTTATTCAGCAGATATTATATATGGGTGAGCCTATACACAGAGGGAAGTGAAAAACCTAGAATTCTACAAGTTATACCCCAGAACTCAACATTACATAATGTTTTAATTATGTTTGTATGGACCTGAAAACATATGTCAATGGGTTAAAAATTACAAACTCCACAAAAATATTAATGATTTAAATGTTTATCAGACAATTAACTAAAATATTTCCATTCCATATAAATATCAAATCAGTCCCTCACTGAGACCCTTAAGTAAGTGTCTGCCCTTCAAGTAGATTAAGCAGTACAGATTTTGGTATATTTCAAAGCACTTTCATATATATAATATAAGTCTCCCAGCCACCTAAGAATTGATAGGGTCAACTGTACCGCTTATGAATTTGCTCTGTAAATGGTGAGGCTACCAGCCTTCCTGTGTGAGGACAGGGGTGTCTGATCTGGCCAAAAGATTGGCTGATTTAAAGAGGCATAACAGATAACTCTAGATCACGCTTGACACTGGGTATCGACTAAAATGCTTTTACCAGATTTGCATAACTAGAACACAGTTTTCCCTGGAAAAGCAAAAATAGTTCTTAATGGAGGATTTCCTTTCTGGCAAGTTGCTCTGAATGAAATTTCAAGACTCTCCATTTTACCAAGTTTCTCTAAGTGATATTTCAAGACTCCACATTTTAGATTTGATTTAGATGGCAGGAAGTATCTCAAGTAGTGAGTTTATTCACTGATATTCTATCTCATCTTTCAAAGTACGACTTTTTACATTTTGTAGCACTAAATTTTTCATATTGATAATTGATCTATATGAGTGCCATATCCAAATTTTAAAAAATTAACTGCACTAACTACAACCCTTAATCCAATTCTGAGAGATTTTATGTGCCCCAATTATTTCAATAATAGGACAATTAGATATCTTTTGTACATAATTAAGTCTTCATTACTTTAATGACCCTTCAAGTGAACTGAATGTGTCAGACTGTTACAGATAATACTGGACTCCCGGGGTGCATGGCTGAACAACTCTGATAGAGGATCCATGGTGCAAAGAGGAATGATATCATCATTCAAATGGCAAATTAAATTGGACTTGACAGTTCTGTTCCATTAAGTGAGAGCAAACGTTTCCACTTCTCTCAGTCCATCTGACAGAAGGTCATTGGCAGACTCGCAGACATTTACATTCAGAAGTTTGTCTTTATTACCAAATGGCTTATGACTATTAAAAATTAAACTTTAGCTTCTAGGAAAAACAGTCAAATTGTAAAAAGGTAAATAATAGAGATGAGAAAGTATGAAACTATATATATTTTACCTTCTCATTGTATTACTCTGTGCTAGTGGGAAATATGCAAATAGATACAAAAGCTTTTATGGTCTAGTGCCAGCCAACCAACCAATTAAAACCCTTTTCCAAGCAATGGTCCGTTCATAATTATAACAAAAATGAACATTTATTAATGTTTACAATGCGTCACATACAATATTACTAGTTGACACATAACAAATCATTCAATTTTCAGAAAAAAAAATCGGTAAGTTATGGATTTCTAAGTCTCATTTATCAAATGAGTAAAGATCCAGAGATGTTCATCAATTTTGCCAAAATCATACAAATAACATTTTATTGCTATGACCTGAACACTGGACCATGTACCTCCAAAGCCCTTGCTCCTTCCTTCACATCCATCTGCCGTGCAAGGAAAAGATCCAGAGAAAGCACCAGGATGGTATCAGCTAAACTGTCAGTAGAACAAGGATAGACAACATTGTGTCACAAAAACCACCTAATGAACAATTTCAAGAGGGAGGGAATAGGTCACTGAAAAAGAAAATCTGTCCTTATATTTCTAGCACTTAGTCAATAATAGGAACTCAAATATTTGCTTATCTATGGGAATGGCTCAGAAAGAAAGAGAGGGTAAGTATTAAGAATGCAGAATGCAGCATAGAAAAAAAAATCATTTGTGCCATTCCAGAAGGAAATTTCAAATAAGGTGCAATTTTAAAATTTACACATGATAAAGCTTAAGGGATTGATGAAGAAGAGGAAGCACATATAGACAAGTGGGAAAATGGAAACGGTAGGCAGCACAGTATAGTGTAAAGCATAATGGCATGGAACCAGGAGCCAGAATGCCTGGATTTTTGTCCTCAGTTCCTGTGTGACCTTGGGTAAGTGATTTAACTTCTCTATGCATCAGTTTCCTCATTTGTGAAAAGAAGATCATAATTGTTCCTATCTCACAGGGCTGTTACTTTGAAGATAAAAATGAGTTAATAAATGTAAAGCTCTTCGGAAAATGTCTATTTGTTATTTCAGTATTAGCTAGTCTTTTGAGAAACTGGACAGTGTAGAGAAGGAGAAGATTTGAGAGAGCTTGGGGAGTAGAAAGATGGGGGAAAGAATATTTAAAAGTAGAAAAGACTTGAGCATGTTTACAGACACAGGGAGAAGGAGAGGTTCAGAAAGGAAAATGGAAAACCAGAGAGACTGTGTGAAAGATCAGTAACACATTTGGTGGAGCTGGTCTTCAGACAGAGAAAGGACACCACTTCTAACACAAAAGGGCAGGTAAAGAGGAACAACGATGAGACAGAGCAGTTTTCAGGAAGCAACAGATGAGGTGAGGCAGCAAGGGTCACAGAGATTCCAAATAATGAGTGCAGTCTTCTCATTAAAGCAGGAAAAGGCAGGAGTGAGAATTCTGTGGAACAACCAACATTTTTTTAGAACAGTTATCCATGAAACTATGAAATGCTGCCAATTAGGGATAAATAAAAGCATAATTAATACCAGTGGAGGACAGGCTGAATTGAGAGTGGATTAGGGGCCAGTGATTTTAGCAATGCAGAGTAGAGACAGACAGAATAGCCTCGACATAAAGAAGCACTGAGTAGGCATACGATGAAAGAGGAAATTCTTCCAACAACCAAGAGGTCAAGATGTACCCAAAATCCCTCTTCGTGATTGTCTAGCTACCTCATCCACTTCTAATTAAACTAGGTTTTCTGTAAGCATCACTCAAGATCAATCAAAACCACTTCTTTTATAGTTTTATTACTTGTATAGCTTTAAATTTTAACGAGTTGTTAATAAAACAGCACATAGGAAGATGACTGGTTTCTGTTTTTAAATCCTATTGGGGGGGGAGGGGGCAGTGCATAGTCCGGGAATCAAACCTAGGTCTCCTGCATGGAGGATGAGCATTTTACCACTGTACCACCTGTGCACCCTGTTTTTAAATCTTTCGATCTCCAAAAACTAGCTAAGGTAAAACAGCAAATAGCTTCTGATAAAATAGAGCAGACTAGATCCACACATTTCTCTCTACTCCCTCCTGGTACCTACTAAAATAAAGGAATATACCATAACGTCACAGATAAAAAGAATGAGAGATGATATGACAGAACTGAGATATTATTTTGGAAGATGAAAAGAAGAGGATAGCTCTGACTTCACAGAAGGAAAAAGTCAACAAGAAGCAGGGTGATGTAGGCCCAGAACCTCAGAAAATGCCAGAGATTGGAGGCACCAAGTATCTCTGAAGGCGGAGGGCAAAAAAATGGGACTAAAAAATAAGATAATTATTTCTAAGTTTAATTGCAAGGAGTGATTAGAACCCCAGATCCTGGATCTCAAGCCAATGCAGCAAGGGAGCCAATGCAAATAAAGAATAGAGATTTATTCTTTGGAGAGACTAAGTCAGAGAGACAATCTGTTCATGGACACAAAGCAAATTGAAGGCTGTGGTGAACTGCAGTGCAGATGAGTGCAGATTAATATTCAAATATTAATATTTTGAATATTAAGTCAAATATTCATCATGCCTCAACCCCTTTCTCCTTCCATCCCACTCCTCAACATGGGAAGCCAGGAATACACTTCACCCATCTTACTCCAGTACAAATGTGACAAAGTAATTGATAAAAGACCAGTAGGTAAGCCCCACACAAATACACAGAGCTTGCAATCAGTGTTTCGTATCTCATATATATATATATTAATTTTTTTTGTATGCTGTATGGTGGGGTCATTTTTCATTACTATTCCATATGAGTATCCCAACATTGCGCACCATTTGTTGAATTTTTTTTTTGTTTGCTTTGCTTGTTTGTTTGTTTTTGGGGAAGTGCATGGACTGGGACTCGAACCCAGGTCTCCCACTTGGCAGGCGAGAATTCTACCACTGAACTACCTTTGCATCACCCACCATGTATATATATATATACATATATATATATATATAAGTATTTTTACCACTATGTACATGTTTTTGAAAAAAAAGAAAATTTTCACTTTTCTGTGAAAAAATATATACAATATTTCAATTATGTTACTGAACCGCAAATATTTTGTCTGTTCTGTCTCATTGCAGGAATAAAGCAAAATACATTTTAGGTACTCAATAAATAGTTATTGAATGAATTAAGTGTGTTTACAACCTGTTGGAATATCATGGGGACTCAAGTATGTCTAAAATATTATCTTTGTATTTGTAGCATATCACTTTATATCAGTCGTTAAAGTAATTCTCCCTAACATCACCAGGCTCTACAGCTAAATTATACTTAATTGTGCCTCAAGTTTAAGCCGTAAAATCCACAACAGTCAACTGCTCAAAACAGCTGATGCTAATCATCCTTTTATTAGAAAAACACATAGTTCATCCCTCATATTGAATAGGATCTATTCTTAAATGAAGGCAAATGAGATTTCATTTAGGAAAAGAAACTGATTACGGAATGCTGAAAGAATGAGCTTGATGGTCCCTCTAGTGGCCTTGAGGAGGTAACACACTCCTCAAAGTGCCTACCAGTCCTAAGAAATCATAATAAATATAAATATAGTATTATATATATGAAAAGTACACATATAAAATTATACGTAAAATATTTACATGTTATGATATATTATATTATAATAAATATAGTTCCTCCAAATCTGTGGGCTTGGAGGGAAGAAGACCTGTTTGGCTGCACAGACACTGAAATGACCTCTGCACATGGCTATACAGGAAAGGCAAAGCTGGACAAGTCGCAAGAATTGATGAAATGGAATCCTATGCTCCAGTTCTACCCCCCATACCTGCCTCTTATCACTCCTTTACGACCCCTGCCATCTCTCTAGATATGCACACAGGCACACGCAAGCACAGAAACATACGCACACACCATATGACTACTGTGTCTAACACTTACTGGGTCTGGACCCAGGATAATAAGGAAGTTGCATATATGTATCTAAATACTTTCAAATTATAACCAAGCTAACAAATTGTTATATAGAATATCTTCTATCCTTCTACTATGACAAATATGCCTCCATGAGAATAAAATTTGAAACACGTGTAAATCTATAGTTTTTATGTGACTGAATAGAGACAAAATACCAAAAGCCACTATTTAATTTTTATTGCTCCTGGTAGTCTACAATGGTCCAGAAATGTCTGAGTGAGTAATAAGATAAAGACATTCCTAAGTCATACATTTTAATTATTCTATAACATTTCTTTTGGTTTACTTCTATTTCAGCAAAATCAAGAATCATGCTTTTACATTCTCAACTGCCATATAATTTGTGTTCCATTGACAGTAATGCCAAATTAGACTGCTTCTCTTAACCCGTAATTCTTGGATAGTTGCCTGTTATTTTCAACTTGAAATTTCACTCTGTCAAGGCAATAGCAACTGAATTGTCAACAAAATTTTAAAGCAACGCTTGGACTCAGAAACGAGCCATGAGTTTTACATATCATGTTCAATCATCATAATGAGGTTACCTAGGTTATTTTTACCACATAAAACATGAGAAAATATTTTAATTTTATTATTAAAATTACTATCACATATTGCGATATCTATTGTCTCTTAAAGCAATACCTAGACCACATACAACATTTCTTAAACTCCACTTCTTCAATTTTTATGGGATATAAAGAACACTGAAACTAGAAGTATGTTGTTCAATTTGTTAAAATCTCTCTTCATTCAAGACCAGACTTTCAATCAAAATGGCCAGAAAATAGCCTCCATAAAAAATTAGTTTCAAAACTATTCAGTTGCCTCATCTCAAGGCCTGTCACAGGGCTGTCATCAAGGGACTCACGTTCTCTGCTTTCTTCAGTTGGACCTCTTATTCCCAGATGTGTATTTCCAGAATCCTAGCATCATTCCTTCTTACAGTAGTTTACCTAGGTTTACAATTCCACAGTTGTTGCCATTCAGAATATTGCAGGAATTGCACCACTGTTCTCCAGTGTTGATGCTGGGAGGCCCAAAGCCATTTTGTTTTCAGTTCCTTTGTGTATGACCTGTTTTACTATTCTCAAAGCTTTTACAATGTTCTTCCAAATTCCCAAAGCTTTGAGAATATTCATCCAAATATTTGCACGCATGGTTCTTTCGCCTCATTCATTCTCTTGAGGGACTTTGCTGATCAGCCAGTCAAAAGAATCCCCCACAAGTCACTCTCACATCACCCTGTTATATTTTCATCACTGAATTCATTGCTACCTGATATTTTTTTGTTCTTTTCATTTATGTATCATCTGTCTCTGCTGAAAAAACTGTTAAGGTATATGAGGATTTTTTTTTTGTTTCTGAATGCCCAGTGCCTCACATATAGCAGGTGCTCAATAAATGCTTACTGAATAAATGAATGAAAGCCTGTAAAGTAGTGTTACTGCTAGAAGCAGAGTAAAGATGGCCATTTGATTTATTTCATATCTAGGACCTCATCTTTGTCAATGGTGCCTGTATTTACTGCATGTTCTCTGCCATAGTAAACCACAAGCCAAGTTTTAAAATAAAATGAAACTTATGAACAGTTCAATCTCTTTGTTAATTAATGCCAAACAGAATATTTTAGCCCCTGACAAAGCTAGAGCTTTGACTAACCTCTTCCTGGGATAATACTAAATAGTCCTAATAGTTCATTCTGATACGTGAGCACTTTGGGCAGCCAGCTCACCCTGGTGGGTTCATGAGAAGGAAACCTTCCCGAAATTAGATTTTCCAGGCCACTCACACTGATGTTCCTGTTTTGTAAATGAGGTCGCAGTAAATCAGCACTTTAAACATTTTAAATCTAAAATTCTCTCTTCCATACTTTGCAGTGCTGGGCTCAGGAATCCTAACTAAAAACTTGTTCCGGTTTGTACAGCTTCAAAGCTCCTTCCCCATAGAAGCATATCCTTGCCTAACTCTGGCAAGGAAAAAGCTTCCATTGGAAAAAGAATTCAAGTTAGGCTCCAAATTTCACGGCAGAGTGTCCCCTCTGCCCTCTGATATCTGAGGAATGATTCAGCAATCTTTAAGTCAGCAATATGGATGACTGCCACTTCTTGATTCACTCGTCAGAGAATTCAATCATGATTTCACTATCATCCAGTGACTGCCAAAAGTTTGCAAAGGTGACTAGAATTTGGAGACATGGTGGAAGGAAAGTTTTAACTATCATTCTCTAGGTTTTCTATTGTATGTCCCAGTAGTAAACTATATCATCAGAAAGTAATGCTTCGAGGCCAAATTATCTCCCCTCTCTAAAAAATAAATATTTATCAAGTTCAGAGTTAATGTTGTTATCTTGTTTCTAACAGAGTGGTGCCATGAGGAAGGCTGTCCAGCAAAATGCATTAGCGCACCAGCTCCAGCATCAGAAGTTCTTGGTTCAAATTCAGACTTCACCACGTATAAGCTATGCATCCTTGGGCTTGTTATCAACCTCTCTAAGCCACAGTCTCCGAATTATATATATCAGTGCTTGTTTTCCTGGTTATTTTTTTTCCCTTCTTGGTTTCTTATTAATTTTTTTTTTCACATGGGCAGGCACCGGGAATCGAACTTGGGTCTCCAGCACAGCAGGTGCAAACTCTGCCAGGGCGCCACCCTCCCCCTTAGTCATTTTGAGATAATTCATCTAAAGTTTTAGCCATAGTATTTAACATACAATGTGTCTTTAATAAACTATAGCTGTAAACAGCATAAGAAATTATCTATTTTAACATTTTCATTTCCATCTTCTTTGCAAACTCTTGGCTGAAAGCGTCATTCATTACATTACACGACATAAATGACTCTCTTTGTTTAATGCTGACATAAAACTGCTTCTTCAAAAACACTTTATCATGTAGGGAGACGTATCTGACCAATCAAGTTTTCTTTCCAGAAGGAAATTCAGGCCATTTGCCATAACAACCTTTTCAAGATATCTCTTTTCTGCTTTGTAAATCTTAACTGACTTTCATTTTTATTTTATTTTTAATTGTCTCCTTTTATGTTGTATTTAACTGTAGCTTTTGGCGCTACCATTTACTAGCCGAGTGACCTTGGCTAAATTACCTAACATTTAAAGCTAAACTTTCTTCAATCGTTAAATGAAAACCTTGTGGAAACCAAAAATACAATCATCCCGCATCTCTTTTTCACGAACTATCCCTCTTCTTCATCCATATTTCCTTGAAGGCCAGACAAGAGGCTGAACCCTCTTAGCACTTAACATGGATTTCTAATTCAAGCTGTACCAACCAGGGAGATACCTCCCATGAATTTTGGACTTCGGACTAAGACACTCAATTTCCCTCTAATAGCTGAAATTACAAGACACAAATCTCAGGAGTTACTACTGTCTATATTTCCCACTTATGGAAGAAACAGGCTCACAGTAAAAGAAAAGAACGATGCTAAGAAGCAGGGAGGAGAAGGAAAGAGTCCTTATGGCTCTAGTGGCTCCTAAGCTCTTGGGCTTGTTATCTGAGGCTGGGCTATCCACTAGACATCCCTGTATCCTTCGAATATATTCCTCTTTCTGCATAACTAATTTAAGTTCAATGTCTATCACTCAAGACCAAAATAGTTCCAAAACGTGGAAAATAATCTCTATTATGAACAGTTGTTATAGAAATAATTAAGATAATTAAGTGCCTAGCATATTACCTGGCATATAAGAACTGCTCAAGAAATGGTACTTATTAATATTATTGAGAAGATGGAATACAAATTCTAAATTAGTTATTAATAAACACAATTTTAATAGCTTACAGTCACTTTTCTTCTTACAGTTTCAAATCATTCAAAAAGATTCACTGGTTCTGGATGTTGAAAGAATTGCAAAAAAAAAAAAAACTGTGGAAAGTGTTCTGAATTAATTCTGTTACTTATTATTGCATAAATCTAATTGAGATACCCTTCTATATTTATATAATCTTAGGGAATAATGAAGTCTCAGGTTCAGTAATCCACAATTTCTTGCTTAGTTCAACTTGTTTAGATTAACATATTAGAAAGAAAGTGAGAAATTACACAGATTTACATTTCACTTACCCCCACATATACAAGAATAGATCTTACACAATCTTAGATGTGTAAAACACTAGCTTAGCTGTATTCCCAGCAGTCTTTACATAGTGTAAGGCAGGGAGTATAATAAAAAAATGGAATCCACATACCTGTAGAGATACTACACTGACATTATCTAGATGGATATGTCCATTAGGCTCTGTGACAGCTGGATTTGCATAGCATGTCACCCCATTGGGAACAGGTAACGTTTTGGGTTGATGAGTTTTTTCTTGAGAAGGACTAAAGTCATCATTTCCAAAGTGGGCATGACCATTCTACATGGAAAAATACAAAAGGAAGACAAGGTTACAGAAAGAAAATGATAGTTCACCCAGACAAGAAATTAGAGGGGTTGCGCCTTTTTATTTATAAGATATTTTTATGTCTATTTTATATGTATTCAATGTGACATTTTTAGGTTTTTAAAAGTGCTCTCCCTTGAAATGTATTATTTATTAGCTATTATTGATTCTTTTTTCATGTTAAGGTAGTTATACTTTCATATTTTGATAAATATGAATGGAATACAGATTGTGCATCTGTTATTTAACATTAAATTTTTAATTCTTGCTCCGAATTCTACAATATGAATCAAGTATCCCACCTATGTTTGTCAATATACTGACTCCCTTCTTTCTCCTCACATTTATGAGTCTAATAACTGAGCATTCACATAATTCTAAGAATAGAATTCTTATGGTTATTTGAATAAGTAAAATAAATTTGTAAAGTAACTTTAGTGAGTAAAAAGTCAAACATTTTAAATAAAGTCCATTTACCTGACCATACGTCTTTAATAGCATCTTAAGCATTCTTTCAACAAAGAAAAGTATGTAAAATCCACCAAACACAGCAACTGCCTTTTCAACATAGTTGTCAACTTTGGGATTGAATCCAAATGCCTAAGGGGAACAAAAAGGTCATCCAGGTAAAACCAAGTAATTCCACTTGATTTCTGGAAAATAATGCCGTAATTTCTCAATGTAAATTTTCACTAAAATTCTATGCCCAGCTTTAAACTCAGGTTAAGTACACGATCCATTAGAGATAGATTAGAAGTTTTATAACCAGAGGAAGCTACCACAAGATTTTATAGTTTCCTAGCTGTTACACTTACAAGATTATTTGTCTTGAAATGGTAACCATTTCTCAATAAATAAGCAGCACTGATTCCTGTCTTTAGAAAATAATATTTGGTCTAGGTAATGAAAACAAATGAGTCACTGATTACCCACTTTTTCTAAAAGCAATATATTTGGCCACCATATCCAGAGCCAAACTCTTAAAGCAAACATGGCAGACCACTAGGGTTACTGTTTTCCTAAGAGAAATCCTCTTGCACCTAATGGATCCTGATAATCTAGATATTTATCTAAACAGAGAAATAAATCAAGGACTGATCTCCAGGATAAAAAAGAAGAGAAGATTTAAAATTAATACAGGAAATGCACATACACAGAATGACAATGAAATAGCCTATAGTTTATAGAACTAAAGAACAAGAGTGGGGAGTTGGAGGATATAACGAGTCGAGGTGTCCCTGACAGACAAGAAACATAAATTTTAAATAAATAAATTATTAAAAATAGGAGTAGACAGCAATATGTGAAAAGCCACTTTAGACAATTACACACATTATAAACCTCACATCTAAACAGCAGATACCTGGGTTCTTGCTCCATGTCTGCCTCTGATGAGACCTCATGGCCAGAACTTTCTTGAGTGATTTCTCTGTGCCTATTTAGGCAGTGCAAAAATCACACAAAAGTATCTACTCCATATATCTAACACAGATATATGAAAATAAAATGGAATTAAAATAAGGGAAAGATATTGCCAAAGGAAGATATCGGTCTATGGAAATTAGAGGTATTAGTACAAGGACAGATCCTTTAGTGCTTTCATAATTCTATGATCACTTCTATAATCCCTTAATTATCACAGAAAGCAAGAGAATACCCAGAAGTGCTGCTGAAGGAGTTTTATTTTATTTTCTTGGTATTCATTTCTTATATAGTACTACATTTTCAACAAAATAACAAACCTTAACATCATAGATGTTGGAATCTCAAGTCCGCATACATTATCAGTTTAATTTGACTCACAGAGGCAAATTACATATGGTATATATACATATATAATATTAAATATACTATATATATATACATACTATTATAGCAATTCAATTTTTCAATCAGAAAATATGTGTAATAATCCCAGCTTTGTTACTATCAATTTGTATGGCTATAATCAGGTAATTAAACCACCCCTGGACTTCAATCTTTTTCATCTCAAAATTAAGGTATTGACACAGATGCTCTAGATCCTTTCTACATTGAAAAATAATAATAGATCTATGACTCCAAGAAGTTACAACTCCATTTTTGAATATAGCTATGAAAACGAAAAGAAGCTTTACTCATAAATTTCCAGCAATTGGGAGATGAGAATGATACTCCCTGAAATACCATTTTCTCTCTGTTTGGATCTTTTCTCTCTATGCTTGTTCATGAGGTTGGGGAGACACAGTCCATGTCTACGTGTATTTCTCTAGTTCCCCTTTATCACACTCTCCCATTAACTTTCTCTTTTCCCTTCTCTTCAACTTCCCTCTCTTTTCCTTTCACTTACACTCGTTCTTCTGTTGCTCTTCCTAATATGGCCACAATACAGATTTGAAATAAAATATGCACGTTATTTGTTGACCAATTGAAGAGTGCACTTTAGTCAATGTAAATCAAAAATGCATTTTATCAAAGGGAAAAAAAAGAACCTGCTGTTTGTTTATCAGCCCTCAGTTGGTTTTCTTTCCACAGTCAAAACACAAAGAAACAGAAAGAAAGAAATGCCTGTCAACCATGCTGCAATTTGCCCCCCAGTCTTCCACAGCTGCAGGAGATTTGTGAGGGAATTCTGTGGTAAATCTTTATAAAATTTGAAATTGCACTCTTTAAAAAAAAATAATGAAACAGTGTATAGAAAAAATTAAATATGCCAAATGCAAGAAAGAATGAAGTTTTAAAGCCCTCAGAGGTGTCCCAGGGCCGTCTGGGCATGTACTGGTGGCTGGCCTTTCAGAATATTAATTTTGTCTCCAACACTGACATCCACTGCAGCTTGGGACAAGCTTTTATATTTGCCATGATTCAGCTTTCTCTTACTCAAAACACTATAAACCAGATCATAAATTACTGTGAGAATTATGGAGGCTACAAATGTGCAAAGTGCTGAAACTTTTAAAAGAAACAGTTATTCACAGAAACAAACAGCTAATATCCTTACCTCCGGAATAAGTTGGAAAATAGCATTTGAAAACAGAGTCCCAATAGCCAGTCCCACAAAATACGTCAAAATCTTAGGGAAATAAGGTTTCTTTATCAACGGAGTCAAAGTCAGTCCAAGGAGAGACGCCAGATTAATAATCGTCACTGACAAGAATCCATATCCCCAAACTGTGGGTCAGAGGGAGAAGAGTGTAGAAATTTATCAGAGCAAATGAAGTCTTACTTGGCATTAAATTTGAAACAAATTTCTTCTTTACAAGCTTGAAATGGATTTCTTCCTTAAAACAACATCTTCTCCTGAGGCAAAATAGAGCATAACAAGTATTAATAGCGTCACTGCTCAGGCTTTAATCGGTCCTATATCATCACTGTAGTAGTAAAGCAGTTCATAACTAGAAGGGAATGTGGAGAACATCTAGAAGGGTGATAATCTGAGGCCTAGAGGCTCCAAGCCACACTTGGTCACCTGATTTCATTTATGGCCAATGCCTAGTTAAAAATTCAACCTTTCAAAGGAATATAGCACCAGAGGGAGCTTCAGGGAGAAGATACAGGATGCTGGGAGGAGGATGGGGTGGAGCTGGGTGGGGGTGGGTTAGCTTCAAGGTGACCACAGCTGCTGATACGTACTTGACATAATCACTTGTCTGCAGGCACTGGGGACTGCACCTCCTCAGGGAGCGCCAGCACCTCGGCCCCCAGCCGGGGCCTCCCACGACCTCGCGTCCCAGCGCAATGAGCACTCCCAAGTGAGAGAGTAGGGGGCTGAGAAAAGGAGGTGGTTCACCGTTCATCTCTCTATCCCCCAGGGCCTGGCGCCCAATACGTACTGGATGTAATGCAGGAATGTTACCTTAAGTATAAGGTTAATGGCATGTGTAACTAACTGCCATAGGGATGACTCGAGGAGGAAATGGGGAAACCCACCATGCGAACCCAGGACAGTCGCCTGTGGCAGTGCAGGCTGATAGAATGTGGCCGCTGCTTTTACGCAACATGTGGCTTTGCCTGTGGCCCCACATGTTGTGCACAAATTGCAAGGTGAAAGATTAGAAAGCTGACTCTGCATTGCCATTTCTTTAAACTGGCCAGAAGCCATCTTTAAGAGTTGGGCCGCTTTTCTCCTGAGCACTATCAGTAGTGCTTAATAGTAATACACTACTGCTTAATGAGTGTTTGCCATGTGCCAGGCTCTGTGCAAAATGACCGACACATATTAATTCATTTGATTCTCACAAACCCCTGGATGGTACATGCTATCATTACCTCCTTCACACAGTGGAGGAAAGCAAAACATATGAAATTCAAAAAAGCTACACAGGAAGCTACACATGTCACATGGAGAAGAAGCTGGATTTCAAACCGAGGCAATGTTACTACAAACCCCACGTATGCTTTATTATGTTTGTAGAGGTCATCTAATTTCTAAAAAGCCTAAGGGAATCCACAAAACTGTAAACACTTTATCCTGAACTTTACCTCCTGAATACAAGGTTGCATACCATTATTCTAAGCTAAGCAATTTTATTTACAAATAAACAAACATAGCAAATATTCATCGAGCCTAAAAGGTAGAATAATCCATAGCTCTTGCCAACAAGGAGTCTGTGATCTTTTGCTTGGGGAGCTGGGGAACACACACTTGCACACCCACATGCACAGTAACACAAAGTAGCATACGCTAAATACCAAATGAAAAGCACAGATAATAAATGTTATAATGTAACCACAAGAATCATCTCGACACTGATCATGACTTTATCTTCTCCAGACAATTTTCTATTAGTTCCAAAGTCCTGGCCATGCTCCACAAAGTCATCCACTGATACAGTCCATCTCATTCCCATTTATTACCCCATCACTTAAAACAATATCCCTTACTCTCCTCCAGCTTTCCACTTAGTGTTCTCAATTCCAGACCTTCCTCCATGGCATATGTACAAGCCTCTTAGCAAAACAACCCACTGTCCCATCACTAGCTTACATGCATATGCATTTACTCATTCAACAAATATTTATAATCTTATTGGGTAGGCAAAATATATAAACATCTAAAATTAAAATTAAAATGCAAAGCTGTTTTTGGGTTCCAAACAGAGGAAAAGCTATATACAAGTATTAAACTTCCAGCTTCCCCTGAGAAAGCTACATTCAGTCTCGATTTCCATAAATAGTAAAAACATCAGGGTCAATTTCAATTTCTCATTCTCAGCCAGCTGATTTCCATAGACAATTCACAACCAAACCCAATCAATCCTGCTTCACAGATATCTCTCACCCCCCCAGCTTCTCCATCCTCATTTCCTCTGCAGTGAGTTCAAGCCCTCTTCAATTCTCATTCCCTCATCTGATTTATGATGACAGCATCCTGTCTGGTCTTCCTCCTCCAAGCTGACATGACCACCAGCCTTCTTATAGTAAAACACAAATCTGATTATCTCATGCCCTTATTCAAAATGACCCTTCATAACCTGACTCCCACACAACCTATCCAAATTTATATCCATCCTCTCAACATTACTTTTATCCAGACCCAGTTTTTTCCAAGCACAGCATTACTTTGCCCTCGTGGTTTTGCATGGAAACAGCTTTCCATCTTCATTGCCTGAGAACTTAGACATGACTCCCCAAGCCAAATCAAAGATCTCCTCTATGAAGCCTTCCTGGCTCCTCCAGGCAATAATCCCTTGTGTCAGTATTTCCATACCTCTATTTTTTTAGTTCATGGGTCACTTACCATTTGTTAGGTTTACAGTAATTTCATTGCCTGTATGTTTGTTTATATAATATAGATTGTTAAGACTCCCAAAGATAGAAGCTATGTTTCATTTATCCTCAGTGCTCAGCAAACTGCCCAGCAAACAGTAGGCGTTCTTTGCTAAATGAATTAATAAATAAAATATTTGAAGGTATAGATCTCTATCTAAAACACACATACACACACACGCACAAAACACCAATCTGTCTGCTTGTCTGATCTTTGTAAACTTCCTTGCTCTTTTGCACATTTATCTGAACAACCTGGGGGTGCAGTATAAATCATCACACTCTAGGCACACTGTATAGTTCACTTCTTTTATTGCTAAGACATTATTCAGAAAAAAATCTATTAGTCCACTCAACTGGGGTATCAAAAAGTGAATTGGTAAAAGTATTTTGGGGGGCCTCTACGTAGAGACATAGGACTCCCTCTAATAATCTGTTTCAGAAAAGAACCTTTCTCCTGGCTTCTAAGTACACTCCACAAAGCTTTACTAAATTTTCAATTAATAATATTGGTAACAATAGATAACATTTATTGAATGGCCATTGTATGTTAAGATTCTTCTAAGAACTTCATCTATTTAACTCATTTAATTCTTCAACAACACTATGAATTATGTAATATTCTTATTCTTATTTCGCCAATGAAGAAATGTTTCTAGTTTTACATGCAAACTCCCCTGGCCTAAATATTACATAAGCTTCCATTTTTACCCAGCTATTATCTTTATTTATTATTTGAACTAAACAGTAATTTGGGACTTCATAAGAATAAAACTAAGGCAATTTTGGACCATTAAATTATTGCTAAATGTAGTTAATCTACCCAAAGAATTTAATATGTCATCTTGTTTATTATACTCATCAGTATTTTATAAAACATCTGAAAGGCAACTGTAAAATCACAAAATACAAGATCTCTGAGAAATGATATTTTAAATTGATATTTCTGCTCACTGAAATATCAATGTAAATGCGTTCATAAAATCCTTGTATGATGACTCCTTTGGATCACATTTATTTTGGCTTTTCATTCCTTAGATGGGCTCAAAATTGACTCTATATTACATGAACTCTTACATAAACAATCCAGAGCATATAATTATTTCCAAAACTTTTTCCTTAAAGGAAGAAAATAGGCTTACACAAGAACCAGAGAAAATATATATAATTAGAAAAATAAAGCCATATTCTGACCCCTCTATGCCAGGCACTGTTCTAGGCATTCACAAATATTAGCTCATTTGATCTATCCAACAATTCTGTAAGAAAGCGACTACTCCCTCCATTTCACAGACGAGGTAACTAAGGCACAGAGACATTCAATGTATCATGCAAGATCACACAACTTCATTAAAACACAACAATTAATATATCACACCAAATAAAGGCAATGTATTGGAAAGGTAACACCTTACTTGGAAAAACAAATACTCTACTAGTTTCCCTTACTCTGCAGAAACCTCTCCATCTCTTCTCCCACCTAATCCCATCTACTCATCAGACCCATTTCAATTTCAAAGATAACAATGTGTCCTAAGAGGCATTTCTCTCTGCCCAAGTCCTCTGTTCAAACAATTCATTCCTTTCTGGTTTTGTGATGTAGCATTATTGACTTTCCCATTTTATGACCTTGCATTGTCTTACTTCCTGCTTCCCACTTTCCTGTTCCTACCTCCTGGGTCCTACCAAGTTCCCGAGATAGAGTAAATTTGCCAACTTGGGTTATAAACACTTTCACATATCAGTAAACAACTTTCACAAAGTACAGGATTTGCTTTTTCTTAAGCCCTACCTCCTGTACCCAGAATTATGTATTTATTAGATATATTTTATTTATCAGACACATACATAGCACTTAACTTTGTGCCACACCATGTCTACAGGCTTTACAAATATTAATTTATTTAATCCTATAACAATCTTATGTGAAAGATACTATTATTAGTTCCATTTTAGATAAAGAAACTGAGGCAGGTGACATTACATGTACAACATAGCTGGGAAATGACAGATCTGGGATTCGAGAAGGTGAAATCATAGGAATCTGTTTTTACAATGTTATACTACTAGCAAATGTTGGTATCTTACAGCATTTGCTGAATTTGGTTTTGCATGTGAAGTGCAAACTGTGTTAAAGTTAAACAGACCTATAGATGTAACAACATCTTCTCATTTAGTCTACACTCTAGCAAAAATGTCGTCTGAAAATTGTCTCTGAAATAACTATCATTCACAAAATTTCCAATTACATTTATCAGAATTGTGCTTAGTACTTCTAGTCTTTGCATATACAAACAAAGAATATGAAAGATACCATGGATTCTGAACCAAGACTGCCTGAACTTGAGCCTGGTTCTATATCTAAGGGTTATGTAGCCTTGAGCAAGTGACATTAATTTCTATGTACCTCAGTTTCCTAGACTGTAAATGGGGATGATAATGCCTACCTCATACAGTTACATAAGGATTAAATAAGTTAATATATATTAGGTACTTACAACAGTGGCTGGCATAGTAAGTAATAGCTGGCTTAAACCTACAACTTCTCTAATTAAAAAAAAAGATTTTTAAAAAGCTGGCTATTATCATTATTATTTTCAATTGGTGTAAATACTGTTATTCTTTTAAAGAGAGACCCAAGTGGTCACACACACACAAAGAAATCCAAAACTTATTTAAATAGCTATTTCCTTTGCCAACCCCTCCTTTTTCTTTTCCATTTATAATCTTTTTATGTTCTCTCTCTATACTCTCATTAGATGAACTAGCCCAAACCCATGGCTGAAAATACCATCCCTAGGATGACAAACCTAAACTTGTCCATGCTGCTGCCCACTGGACATCTCCAGTTATGAGTCAATGTCAACATCTCAAACTGACCATGTCAGTAATTATAGTCTTCGGATATCCGCATGCAAAAGCATGAAACTGGATCACTACCTCACACCAAGTTAAAAAATTTAACTCAAAATGGATATTTCCTTCATGGTCTTCATCATTAGATTATTTACTTGCTTGTTTGTTTAAATGCTTATTATCTCTCTTCTTCATCACACTGTACGCTCTAAAGAGGCAGGAAGTTTTTCTTCTTGCTCATTACTGAATCCCCAGCACATAGAACAGTGCTTAGCAAGTAGTCCAGTAAGCATTTATTGAACCAGTAAGTGGATGAAAAAATATGAACTAAAGAGGGGATAAGTCAGCAATTTAGGAAGATCAAGAAATTACACATAACTGGCAAATATACTCCCTAAACATTTGTCTGGTTATTGAAAGGACCCTTTTACAAGTTGAAGCATGTGAGTTATACATTAAATATATACTTATTTCCTTATATTTTTAAATTTCTTTATAGAAGATTATTCCTTAAAAATACAATACTTTTCACAGTAACATTATAGGCACTTAAAATAGTTAGCGTTTTCTTCTATATATGAAAATTAAAGCAGTAATTGTTCAGTCCCTTGAGATTTAATCTCGAAGCATACACATGTTCCATTACCCCTTCCCTGATAATTACAGATAAACTGATAAGTTTTAAAATAATATGATAAGGAAAAGTAATGGAAGTCAGCTTGTCAGTTATGAACCAAATATTTAATAAACAATCCAATATGCATATCATAAAATATATATTGTTAACACACAAGAATTGAGTTTTATTCAGGTTTTTAAGTGGTAGCAAGTATAATTTTGAGTCAACAAATAGAAGAGCATAACTTATGAAATTTGAACAAGTTCTAATTATTCTTATTTTAAATACATTCAAAATATAAATATTTCACCAAGGAATTTAATGTAGATTAATTAAAAGCAATAAAGGTGGGGCAGTATGATAGTGGCTTAGTGGCAGAGTTCTCAGCTGCCATGCTGAGGACCTGGGTTCAATTCCCGGTAACTGCCCACGGAAAAAAATAAATAAATAAAGAGGTGGGGGGAGGCAAGTCAACTTCATTTCAGGCTGTCCCATAGACTTCAAACAAATGGGAGAAAAAGTTTCTAACATACCTTCTGAAAGACTCGGTCTTTTTTTGTGCTTGGGCCGATCCTCACAAGGGTGAAAGTTTAATTGCTGTAAGACTGCTGGACAGATGACAGAGAAGTTAGAGCTGGGTATCAGGGTAGAATTTGAAAAGCCATGAAGGGAAAAGATCTCTTCAGCAGATAAACACTGAAATAGAATAAACAAAGTAAACACATATGTGTTAATACAACAAAAGCATGAAAGCAAGATGCTATAGGCACAGAACATTTTATCTATACAGACACCACTAACTCTTTAAACAAAAGTTCACTACAGAAGTGTATAGGGCCCCAAAAACTGTAAAACGATCCAAACCTCTTCAAACCCAGAAACCAGAAAATAGCAAAAAGCATTCTTGAAAGATCAAAGAAGGAGGAGTTATAACAGAGAAGATAGGATTTAACAAATGAGTATGACTGCTGAGTCATTGGACTGCTATTTCTTTTAGTCTCCAGTGTCTTGGAGCAGCTAGAGGGAAAAACCTAAAATTGTAGAACTGTAACCCACACCAAACTCTGCAATCTGTTCTGTAATTGTTGTGGTGTGCTTTGAAATTTATTGCTTTTTTTGTATGTATGTTATTTTTCACAATTAAAAAAAAAAAGGAGAGCAGGTAGCAGGTACAAAACATGGAAACATGGATTTATGTCATATGCTAAAAATACATTTTGATAAAATAAGCTTAAATTTTATATGTAAACTCTTACAATGAAAACTATACAGCGTAACTTTAAAACAGAAAGTGTTTTCCTAAAAAACTTTCAAAATAAAATTTTTCATATTCGAAAAAGAAATTTTTAATCAATTGTCTATCTAGAACAGCCACAAAGGTAAGGATTGAGTTTTAGGGTGTCTGAGGATTTTTTTAAAAAGTAAAAGCAGACCAATAACATTCAAACAAAGGACTTTTTAAAATTCTTCTATTTTCTACACTTTTAGTCTTCTCTCTGTGTGTACTTTTTCTTTAGTTTTAACGGACATTCTGTGTGGGCTTTAGGAATCGTCCTCTATAACATTTCTGATAAGCAGACGTCTGGTTCCCTTAGTTTCACAGTTCAGAAATCCATCCCTCTTCCTACACAGCAATAACAATTATAATACATAAAAATAGTTTTGAAATCTGTCTTTAGCACAGTCTGTTTTTTGCTTAGGTCTTATTTGTTCAGTGACGGCAGGTAGCTTTTCTATACTATATGAAGTTTCTAAAATAGTGTTGTGCTCTTTAGAAAGGCATTAGTTATTAATGAGTAATAGAATCTTCATTACAAAAAATTCTTTACTCAAATCACTTTTTAATGGTATCATTTTTACTCTTGGGCACATTTTAACTGTAACTTTTTTCTATATGTACTTTTTAAGAAGAATATAAGAGAGATTAAATATGTTGCCACTGCCAATAAATATCTCAGGAATTACAGCATGTGAAAAATATTCATTCAAACATGAGAGTCTGTCTTTAATTGCAAAATTCTAAAAAGTGTCTTTGTGCACTTCAGTCGATAATTAAAGCCTACTAAGACCTTAGCTATGCATGGTATTGAGAATTCAAAAGTTGACATTGTTTTGCAACAAGGTGCTGCAGTTACCTTTACAACAGAAACAATGAAATCAAAGATCTTAGAATTAGTTACCATTACAAGGAAAGATAAAAAAAAAATACACCAAGATACATGAAGTTGTCAAAAGCTAAAATGGCAATTACCTTAAGGAAAATGCACATTTAGACCTTTCTTGAATGTCTCCTTTGGGTTCATAATAATGATAGGTATGCACCATCCCTAAAAGGGGAGATACCAAACTCAATTCCCTGTTAACAGCCTTCCCTTTGGTCTAAAATAGAGGATAATAAGCCAATGGGGGGAGAAAATAACTCTACAGTCTAATAGAGAAAGAGAAGTGGGTGTAGTTTTATCCATCAGTTAAAACCACCCAGGAGCATAATTGCTGGGCTCAAAAATTACAGAGAGTTTGTGGTTCAACTGCCTGCTGCACGATTCCGGGAATAGGTGTAGTAGTACAAACACAAAGTTGCATTGTTTCCCTGCAAGGAAATCTTAACCTACTAGGACTTCATGTTCCTCCAAATGTAAAATAGGAGGAAAAGGGGAGGCTGCCTAGATAATCTCCAAAGGTCTCCCAGAATTAACATTTTAAGACTTCCTAAAACTTGATGATGGTTAAGCAGTTCTTTTCAGACTGGGACGGATCTGTGGGTCAGGGAATCTGTTTAATAAGTTACTGCCAGCATTTTTTAATGAAGCAAGATAAAGTAGACTAGAAGAGCATACTACGCACAACAAAGGTAAGTATTGTGTAGTCAACTTGAGCCTCTATCACACATTACACATGTACGCACAAATGTAGAGTGGATCAGAACTTAAAATTCATTTCTTACTGTAAATGGCACTCAAGGGTTTGAAAATCACTGCCCAAATTTCCCATTTGACAGCACTGGGACACCATCCACCATCTAGATTTCATCAGAAAAAGAAACTGCGGACAGATGACTATATATAATCAACACTGCAAGATTATATATCTATTATATATATATATATATATATATGCATATCATCTCTTTAGAGTCTTGACTATCTGGGAGCATTTGTGCAGAAATTTTGACTGTGCAGGTGGTCAGGATAATAGAACTATGACAGTGACAACTGCTTAATCACCAGGGAGACCTCAGGAGAGGTGACAAAACTCAAGGCTTTGCATTGTGATAAGAGAATGAGAACCGAATACTAATAGGACGCTAACAGGGGAAGCAAAATTGAATTAATGGCAACCCTGATTTACTTAAAATAGCTTTCTACTGGCAAATAGAATGCATAATTTGGCTAGTAATTTATTTTGATTTCAGACCATCTTGATTTTTATTATATTTTGATTTATCAAGGTTGAATCTGAAACAAAAGAAAGCAGATGTCCAAGAAAGGGTGGTGTCTCCCAGAGCAGGGACAAACAGGATGAAAGCATTCAAACAAAGGACTAGTGAACAGTGGTGATGACAACAAAACCGGTTGAACATTACCCAAGAAAGTTCAAACACACTCTTAGGCACCTCCAAAAACAACAATGAATAAATTATGAAAGTAAAGTAGGAGCTCCAGGACTCCTCAGAAAACAACTCTCAGGTGACTACTGTGAGTAATATGTACCCTAATAAATCCCCCGGCGCTTTCACCGCTTCCTTCACAATTATGTACTGATAGCTTGTCTTCTTCCCATCTTTCCATTTTTTACAGTACTACTATTTTTGAGAATGCCACCCTGATGTCTGCTGCAGCCTTCTGAGCTTTGAATTATCAGAGGCAAAATTCCAGCCATCACTCTTAATATTCAGTGGGGCCTTTTTTCCCCGAGACTTTTTCTAAACTTTAAATGAAATTCTGTTTTGCTAGTATCTCACCACATTAAGGTAATCTCAAATGGGTTCTAGAGACATCAAACACCAAAGTGAAATAAGAGGTAAAAGAGTTTAGATGCATATTCTAAACAAGACCCCAAATTATACTCAATTTTACTCAAAATCATTTTAGTTAATAGTTCCATGCATTTTTTCTGCCGATTTCCCTACTCCTTCTTCCTCACCAGCTCTGACTAGTCAGAAGTGTCCCTGTTTCTTTTTCAGCTTGTCTCTGTGTAAATTCTGAGTGTTGATGTGGGATGAAGGAGGGACAAGGTTGAGCCATTATGCAAGTTTTACACAGTTGAAATCTGCTTATAGTAAATGCCAAGACCTGTGGCAAGATTTGAAATTACACAGCTTGGATATCCAGTATAATAACCATATAATTATGCTATGCATTGCATATATTCTCACCATCATTCAACAAGTATTCATTGAACATGCAAGTATGAATATAATTCTGATGGGCGAAAGGAATGCATGAGAGGTTGGAAGATGACAACCAAGAAATAGTACAAAGGTAATTAAGCCATAGTACATTCTGACAAGAAACCTAAATAATTGTGGCAGAAATAAATCATATACACCAATATCTATGAAATGGGAAAGAAGGCGAAAAATTCACAAGAGACAAATGATAAAGGACTATGACAGTTCATATAAGGGAGAAATGACAGGTGGAAATAACCAAAAACTATCTTAAGGATGAATTGTGGCAAAGTAGAAAAAGGAGGTTGTTACTGATGTGATTAGGGAGTCAAAAAAGAAAAAATACATTGGGGGCAGAAAAGGTGGCATGTCTGGATTGGGACATTTTAAGTTGCATCTGGGATACCCAGATGGAAATGATCAGTGACCTTTCTCTGAAAAGGAAGATGCCGGATATGAGGATGTGGCTCTCTTTTGCAAAGAGATAACAGAAAATAGCTGAAAGGGAGATCATCAGAAGAGAGTACAGAAAGGAGAGTAAAAGCTTTGGGTGTACATATATAATTTATGCAAAGCAGGAAATGGAGCCAAAGAAAGAGACAGAGTGAATTAAACTCAAAACTAAGAAATAATCTAGGCCGTTAAGATGTACTGAATAGCTCTAGTTGGACTGCCTGGGATCCTTTCTCCTCTTCCAATATCAGACTGCCTAACTGCCATAGGAAACTGATTCCATGTGATTTAGGCAGAACTGACTAAGGAACATATGACCCATGCCTGTCCACTCTGTAATAGATCTACTGAAGAAATCTTTTTCCACTAGCATTGCTAAACTGGTAGATCATGAGTCTGGGAATATTTCAAGCCATTTTTTCCATCATGCGAAAGGAAGCTAAGAAGTGGAGAAAGACAACATATCTAATACCATCAGGAATTTCCTGAATACAGTCATACCTAAAGTTTGCTTAAACAGTTAAAGTTGATCTTCTTTCACTTATAAATCAGAGTCCTGATTGATAAATAGAGTAATTATTGAAAATACACTTTCAAAGCTTTTGAATGAAAGCTACATCCAGAACTTGTGGGGGAGGAGGATTAAATTTTTTAACTTTTGTCTTTCTTCTTTGATAAAGGAATTTCTTAAGTAGAGTAATTTATTTTTTTCAAATCTTCGGTCAGTTTTGATTATTTGTGTTTTAATTATGGTCAGAAAATTAGGTAGTATAGTTTATACCTTTCTGGCATGTATTAAACTGTTCTTCATTAACCAAGAAAATGATGATTATCATGTGGGAGCTTAAAAGAAGGCATTCTCTCTTAAAATGTGGTATTTTAACCTTATTCAACCTTCTTTGTCATTATACTATTAAAATCAGCTATATCATTTTGGCTAAATATTTTATAAATGCTGATGTACTAACCAATAAAAAAAATTTGCTCAGTTTCTCCTTTTTTCCCCCTAATATGGTTTGCTGTTGACATTCTGATGCTACATTTTTTAATACATAGATTCATGATTGCTATACAACTTAATAGTGAATTGAATTGTCTCTTCTGATGATATAAAATAACCCTCATTGACCCTTTAATGTCCATTTGCCTTAATTTCTTTTGCAATGAATATGGTGTTCTACTTCTTAAACTTTCTCCTTTTCTTCTTCCTTTTCTCAATACATGAGCTGCTATTTTCCCAACTTGACTGTGTATGCAACCATTAAACAATACAAAACAATAGGATCATTTGATCCTGTACCCATTAATGAAATGCCATCCAGTTCAAAAGACATACTAGTCTATTACTCATATTTAAGCTATTCTGATGTAAATACAGAGGTCCTTTAAATTTGGAAAAAAGGATTATGCTTCAAAGGAAAGAGGATATATAAATGTTATTAATGTTATCAAAATGTCCTAAATAATGGAACTGAATTTTTAAAAAAAGACTTCAATAGCTAGAAATAGAAATGCATTTCTTTAAAATATAAACTATTTCTATTTAGCCAACATCATACAGTAAAATAGAGAGGATATATATATATATATATATATATATATATATATATATATATATATAAAGGAAGAAAAAAGCATGGCAGGAAAACATAGCAAATATACAATAAAAATTTTATACTCTACCTTCAAAAATTATGAAAAGTATATTCCTTAAAATAAAAAAATAATAAAATATACTACTATCATGAAAATAATTCAAACAATATGCATGAAGTGATAAAAGAGTTTAAAAAGACTAACTAAGCTCAGGTAATAAATAGCAGAGAAAATGAAATAAAAAAAGAAATTATTTGAAGAAAAAAGAAAAATATAAACATTTAAGCACTTGAAAAAGCAGCTTAAAGATCCTGAGGAGAACACAGTTAAAAAATTTTAAAGACTAAAAATCAAATGATAGCTTTGTAAATCACCAAAGTGTGTCTAATATAATTTAAACTACAATTACCATGTTAAAATATAACTAAAGGTATCGAATGAAAATGTACTCAGATATATTTTTCAAAATATGATACAGGGAAAATATGGGCTACAAGCACAAATTGAGAATTACTTGGAAATCTAGGGGAAAACAAAAGGTCACTTATACCAACGTAAATATCAAGCTGATCTCTGGATTTTTTTTTAATTATTTTTAACTCTTTTTATTATATAGCATAATATATATACAATGCAAAGAAATAAAAAAGCTCTAGTTTTCAAAGCACTCTTCAACAAATAGTTACAGGACAGATCCCAGAGTTTGTCATGGGCATATTTTTCCTTCTAGCTGCTCCAGAATATAGGAAGCTAGAGGGCTTAAATATTTTTTCATCATCACAATCGACTTTTTTTCCTTCTCTTTTTGTGAAAAATAACATACACACAAAAAAGCTATAAATTTCAAAGCACAGCACAATTAGTTGTAGAAATGGGTTACAATTCCACAATTTTAGGTTTTTACTTCTAGCTGATGGAGCTGAAATTTGTCTAAAAATTTTTAGATAAAAACATTGAAATAAGAAAGAAAAGGTGCACGGGTGGTTGGATCAATGGATGGATGCTCACCTTACATGCAGGAAACCTGGGTTCAATTCTCGGGCCATGCACCAAAAAAAAAAAAAAAAAAGTTTGCTCCAGAGCACCAGCTCTGCAAAACAGATTCTGTTTTGCATGGACTGTGATTCTGAGGGATGTTGAATAGTTCACATTCCCAATAAAGTCACTGCTAGGTATGGTGGTATTCTCCCTATGGAGAGGATCATCCTCCACGAATCTCATATTGAAGTTTTTCTCCTCTTCAGTTTCTCATCAAAGTGTAATCACTGTTCTAAAGCAAAATTTCCTAAGGTTTGAGGAAAGGAATACTCTAGAAAGACAATCTCTAGGCTGAAGTTGGCTAGTCAACTAATTCCAACTGCATTTCCCCAAGATTCATCTTTCCTACAGGTTTTCTTAGGCTTCTTAGTGCAGTCACTATGATGCTAATACATTCCCACCCTCCTGCAGCTAAGGATCCCCCCCCATTAGCACACTCTCACACATTCATTCTCAAAGCTCTTCCTCAAGAGAAAGAAGCCTCTTTTCCCAGATATATTATTTAAAGGACAGATGCCTTGTTTTATGATCTATTTTTTTGTGTGCCGCCTTTTTTTTTTTTTTTTTTTTGCATGGGCAGGCTCCAGGAATCGAACCCAGGTCTCTGGCATGGCAGGTGAGAATTAGAGAATTCTGCCATTGAGCTACCTTCACACCACCCTTTATGATCTATTTTTAAGGGAAAAAAGATTATTTTAAAACAATATGGACAAAGTGACACCACTGCTGTTTATAAGGTTAGGTATTACTGGAGAGTTACGGTAGTGAAATTACGTGATTTTTATGTATTCCCTTCCACCTCTCAATAGCTGCCAAAGTTTTAGACAATGTTCATACATTTCTGCTTCAATTAGAAAACTAAAATTTAATTATGGTTTTCTTTTTTTTCAGTCTCTTTTTCTAGGTGCCACCCCTCAGCACAACTAAGAGCAGCTAGAAGTTTGTTAAGGTTTTACTAACCAGAAAGAGAAAAGAAAAAGAAAATTTCAAAACTACAATATGCATTTTAGAAGACAAAAAGTTTGCTGACTTTCCCATAACCGTTAACAAGTTTCCCACGCCTGCCCCAGTCTATATTCAGTTTCTCAAAGCCCCCTCACCATAGAAACCTGGTACTGTGTCAGAACACAGACACTGGGTTCATATTCCTGACTTCCCAGCCCTGCCCTGCCTCCAGGCGACCTTTTTTTTTTTACATGGACTGGCACCGGGAATCAAACCTGGGTCCTCTGGCATGGCAGGCAGGCTTGCCTGCTGAGCCACCGTGGCCCACCCTCTAGGCAACCCTTTAACCTCCCCTAGCAAGACGGTCCCTTAGGTCTTCCCCATTTGCTGCACTTAGGCTCTTTGGTGTCCTCAATAATTTAGGACAAAGAGTCCTAAGACCACACCATTTGAGAATTTAGCATATGAGAATTACACACAGTCAAGGCCCCTATACCACTTAACTGAGCAACAGGAACCTCTTATCTTATTGTGTTTATCCTCAAACCCCACAAGTTGTTCTTAAGGAAGCATCACCATCAGGGTGTTACTCTTCTACCCAAAATCCCCACCACAAAACCAACAAACAATAAATTTTCAAAAGTGCATGCCTTATGTACACAAGGGTAGTTCAGTGGTAGAATTCTCCTCTGCCATGTGGGAGACCCAGGTTCGAGAGCCCGCCCATGCACTCCAAAAAAAAAAGGGCGGGGGGGGGGGGGGACATGTTTCTGTCAAGAGAATAAACTCCTACCACTTAAAACAGGGATTATCTGTCTCCAACCAATCTTTCCACAGAATTTTGATACACAGCCTCTCAATCTATCCAACTCCTATCATTAAAAGGTCCCACTTGCTCATAGCACTATGTTCACCTCTTCCTCTCGAGGCACCAATGTCCATAGTATTTATATGTTTAGAGCTTACTGAGTATTTCCGTGTATTATTTTCTGTTTGTGAAAACTGATGATCACTCTTTTAATGAGGCCATAAACTTCTAAAGAGGATGAACTTATTCCTATTTACATCTACCTCATATTTAACAAGATTTTGGGCATGTGAGGCACTTAAACTAAATACTATCTCTAATTTGATGGATTGAAGAAATCTTTCTTTAATGAAAGATTAGAAACGAGCATATAATGTCTGACAAGTTTTTCTGACACTACAAATAAGACAATAATGACACCAATGTTTCCAAGTTGAGCTAAAAAAAAATAAAAATACAGCTATGGGCTTGGGAGAAAATCCAAGGTGAAATCCATAGGAAACTATGCTCAGAAATTCATAAATTAGAAGGACTGCAAATTTTATTTCCTTATATTCAGATTACACATGGCAAGTAGGTTGACTGAACTAAATCGGAAAGTTGTATAGCATTAATTGCTATAAAGGTCGAAGTCATTTATCAAGCATTCATTCTTTCAACAAATATTTCCTAAATATCTACTATAAACTAGATAGTAGGCTAGTTACAGGACTAGAGAACCTGAAAGAGAGAAATTCACTCCCTAACCTCACAGATCTTACCGACAATTGCAGGATTTAGATAAAAATATGATAAATGAAAGCATGGCATGCTAAGTCCTATGGTGGGATAGCCATGAAAGTGAAGAAGACAGGGTAATTAACCCTGACTGAGGGAATGGGATTGTCAAAGGCCTCCTGGAAAAAGTGACATCTGAGGTGAGATTTGAAGGAAAATATAGAAATAAAAGGTTGCGGGGGGGGGGCAGATCCTACAGGGCTTAAATGCAAGCTGAGGAGTTTAGACTTTATTGTAACAGTTATGAGAAGCCATTTGGGGATGGCGACATGATCAGCTTATGAGAAACAATAACTCTGGCAGAGGTGCAGAGGGTGGAAAGGGGTATGGGGCAAGACTGGCAACATAAGGGGTATTTACTGAGCACATTCTGCATGCCAGGCACAAGCCTGAATGGATACAGTACCTGTTTTAATCTCCACAACAATCGCATGAGGGTGGTAAGGTTATTTCTATTACACAAAGGGGGACACCCAAGTTTAGAAAGATTAAAAGATAGTGGGAAATTACTGCGCCAGGACTTAGTGACGCACTTGATGTGGGAAATAGAGGAGTCAAGAACAGCATCTAGTTTGTCAGTTTAGTCAACCAAACAGAAAGTGATGCCAGTCGCTGAGACTGGCAAAACAGGACTACGAGAAGGCTTTGATGGGGAAAGAGGATAAAGGAAGATCTCCGTTTGGGACAGGTGTAGGCATGTGGAGTTGGGAGAGGGAGGTGATGTGTACTGGACACACATCCATAACTGGGCATGCAAGGCTGACCCTCAGGAGAGAAATCTGAACCAAGCTCACCTATTAGAAAACATCCACACACAGATGGTAACTGAAGCTGTAGAAGCAATTGAGGTTGTACAAAGAGAGTGAGAAAAATCAGAAGAAAGAGGGCTCAAGACAGGACCTTGAGGGAGACTAATATTTAAAGGATGAGCAAATCAAATTGAAAAGAAAAAGCCAGAGAGGTAGGAAAAATGAGGCAGAGGAACCAAGGAAAAGATGAGTTTCAAGGAGGGTATGTTCCACACCATCAAACTAACAGAGGTAAGGCCTGGGAAGCACCCATTATATTTAGTAATAAGAATTTTCTGGGTGACCTTGTGTAGAGTAATTTCACGGAAGTGATGGGGACAGAAGCCAAACCACAATGGGCTGAGAAGTGAAAGGGAAGTGACAAAGTGGAACAGGAATTCTGAAAATCTAGTTATTGAATAAAAAGGCCACGGAATATTCATAACACAGCAGCCCCACCAATGCAACATCTGCTCAACCAGCACAATGATGAAGAACCATCCTCTGATTGAGATCCATCATTTCAATTTGCAGAAATGAAAACTAAAGATTACAGAGGTTAGTCACTTGCCTGTGACTCCCCAGCTAAAAAGGAACAGAATTATAATTTCAGCCCAGGTCTGTCTGACTCAAAGCCCAAATATTAACCATCATGTTGAATTCTTTAACATGGTTAGAGATCTAAGAAGTTCACCAGATGAACTGATTACAGCTCTGAATTATTTTTACACTATGTTCATAAAACAAAACCTTACAGGTTCAATTGATCTTTTTTTTCCTCTATTCGATTAGTTATAAAGAAGTCAAAGTGTTAAATATTTGGACTTGGAAGGGATAATGCCACTTTTCACAGATTTTTGTTTTTGTTCTTCTTAAACCTCAGGCCAAGAAAAATAACAGAGGATTTCTGGAACGAGATAGAAACCAAATTAAACAAGGCGCCATTCTGAAGGATTTCTATGCTCCCAAACGCAGCCACTGCAAAGGTAATTCAACGATAGTTTCAATTCTTTATAAAATAAATCTCAAGACCTAGCAAACCTATTTGGCTCCTGAAACAGACAACTGGGAATAGTCTGAGAAGAAATCAGTTTCAATTATAAAAAGAAGCTACTGTTTTTTCAAGTTGAAAATGGGAAAAATCTCTGAAAACTACATAGTTTCTTATATTGTCTAAGGTTTAGTAGTATTTTTTTAATAAGTTGCATTGTAAATGATGGTGATATTAACTGTTTTCACTTAGTAATGTGTAAATCCCTAGAGGAAATGCCATTCTGAATATAGCAACTCAGAAACTTTTATTATCAACTTTATTAAGCTGCCTTCATTAGGCATTTCATTTTCTTTTCCCTGAAGAATATCGATCCTTCTCAACGTCAGGCCTTATTTCCCTTCCTATTTATATTCCTTTTGTCCTCTCTCACACACACACACACACACACACACACACATACACACACACATACACATACACACTACCACCACCACCAAAAGAAATGGATAACATAGAGGACTCAAAACATATCAAATTTAAAGCAAACACCATAAACAACAGTCAGAATTCAAAAGCAATGATTTGTTTGTTTTTCAAGGATCATATATTCACTTTATTTTTTGAAGGTTCTATCTTGGTCCTTCCTGAATCTTGGGTTCTTCCTGATCCATGTCCTGGACATGGACTTTTTTTTTCTTTTACATTTGAACGTGAAATCAGCTTTCCTCTGAAAAGTTTTATCATGCATTTTGATATATGACTATGTTGCATCATATATTATTTAGGCGTATTTTAGATTTTGCCACTTTTTCCAAAATTTTTAAACAGTTTTATTCATACACCATACAATCCATCCTAAGTGTACAATCAGTAATCATATAGTTATGTCTTGACCATCACAATCTATATGAGAATGTTCCCATTTCTTCCAAAAATAAGGAAAAAAAATCCTATGCCCCTCCCTGTTATCCCCCTATTACTGACATTTAGCATTAGTTATAATTACTGAAAGAAAGTTACAATATTACTGTTAATATAGACCTTAGTTCGCATTAATTGTATTTCTCACATATTTCACCGCATTATTAACACCTAGTAATAGTTACATACATTCGTTCTAGTTCATGTAAAAACTTTCTTATACAATTAACTGTCATCCGTCTACTCTAGGACTAAGTTATACTGTCCTAGCTTGTATCCTCCAGCTTTCCTTCTAGTGACTTACATAACCCTAATCTTCCTCTTTCAGCCATACTCACTTTCAGCTGTGTTAATTACACTTAGAACACTCTGTTATCGCAAAACAGTATTCTGCTATCCCTTTCTGAACCTTTACAATCAACCTTATTAAACATCCTGTACTCCTTAAGCATCAATTGCCCAATATCTACCAAAAGGGATGGATTTTTATGATGGGGAAACTAAGTCCCCACCCCCCACCCCCAATATTTCCAAAATGGATATAATCAGGAAATTGGAATGTGGTGTGAATCATGGCAAGCACAAAAGCTGCAAATCATCTCACTCCTCTATTTTGAACATCTTTAGAGAAGACTAAAGGTCTACTCCAATCAAGGAAAGAAGTTTACCTCTCCCCTCCTGGTAATTGTGTTAACAAGCCTACTGTTTTCTAATGCTAGTTAGTAATTCTGTTCACCTTCTCTGCTCATCTACTACTCTTCAGTCATTGCTTCAACTCCTTCCTCTGTGCCTATGCACCCTTTTCCTCCAGTGTTGTGTAGTCAGGAATAAAGTTGCTTCCCAGGCATTTATCATGAAGAATTTGCACCTTCTAAAGTGCAAAGAGAGAGACTGAATTCATTGACAGAATCCTCCAAATCGAAAGTGAGAACTGGACTGAAAGTTTTAACTTTGGACAGAGGTGTTTCTCTCATTCCCCAAGTCTTTCCAGAGAAGAAAGCACAAGTTGGTTAAAATGTTTTTTTCCCCAACACAACTTTTGAAAATCAGAATTAGGAAGATTACTGTTGCTTAAAATATTTTCTCTGAGAAAAATTCATTCTAAAAAAAAAAAAGAATTTTAAACAACTTCATTTTATAATACAGGATTCATGTAACACACAGGAAAATCCATCTGGTGATCAATAGCACATTTGGTACGAACAGATGTTCAATAAGTAAATATTTTAAAAACCAAATCAGATAAGCAAAAGTATCCACAAGGAGAATGGCTGAGCTGTAACTCCTCCTTAAGGCATTTCTAGCCCAAAAGGATCCTATGCCCTTCTAAACTATAGCACATGATAACTAGAGTATCCACTGGGTAAGTAATTATATACAGCCGTGTGATATTTCTTATACTTTTAACTTCAGTGGTTACTTAACTACCACAGTTTTGCCTCGTATACTTATTTTTCACAAGTTATCACTTTATTTCCTAATTAGATATAAGCTTCCTGGGAACAGGGACCAGTCAGTATCATTGCAGCCTCTGGAGCCTTAGCCCTGCTCCCTTTAAATAAATAAGCAACAGAGCTAGGTAAATGAATGATTAATAACTTCTACCCATAGTGCAAAATCTGTGCTAATGGTTGCCCTGGCTAGAGAAAGTAAGGTTTTTCTAGACTATAATTCAAAAAGGCACTACAGATTAGTGTCTAAGATTTTCTAGGGGTTCAACCAACCACTCACAGCATGGCATGAGTAGAGTTACTTAACCTCCCTGGGCCACATTCTCCTCATGTCAGCCAAAATATCTTTAGGATTTTGAGGAGTATGAAATGTGATAATAAAGTGATTAAAAGATTTTATTATCACATAGTAAAAGAACTATATATCCTAACTATATCTATTTACATTATGTATGTACTTTTAAAAAAAGATGCAGGTTTGGGTATTAGATATGGAAAGATTGAAGAGCATTTTCACATATGCATCCAAAACCATAAAATCATAAAATAAGGTATGATCAAAAACCACACCTGACATCTAAGCAAATTAAGTTCTAGATAGCGAAATCAAATGAACTATGAATGCCCCACCCTCATTTTCCTAAAACTTCTTTGAAACAGTGATCACATGAAAAGTGCACAGGATCCCCTCAAGTGAGGGTGATAGATCAGATCAGAATGGGTCCATTGTCTCACAGGATCCATGGCAAGTGCCCCAAGCATGACCTCAGCCTTACGTCCCACCCTCCCAGCTTCTCATCTGACCAAGCAGGTTGGAAGGCATTCCTAGCAGATTTATCCCACCATTTCTCAGCACATACAGGCAGAAAGAAAAAGGAGCACATGCTCTTTAACTTCGCTGCCCACCACCCATGCTCCCTAGAACCTCCTTCATCCAATCCCACTGTACCCCATGCCAAGAAAAACTACAACAGAAGACAGCAAACAATGCACGCAACCCTGCATACAATGTATCGCCTGGAGGCGATGACCACATACGTAGCTACATACCAGTTTTTTGTTTGCTACACATCTTCCGCCTAGCTATTCACTGGAATGCCAAGTGTTACCCCGCTGCCTCACCCCTGTGTCACTATGGGACCAGAAATTAATAAGAGAACAGATCTAATGATAGTTAAAGGCCGTCTACAGGAAAAAGATTGAAGTAGATGGTATTTATCTCTGGAGTATCTACCACATCTTTATCCGTGCCTGCTCTCCCAGAAGTCTCTGAAAGCAGAGGCCTGAAAGCTCCCCTCTGACCATCTCCAGGTTCAAGGAGCACTGAAGCTCCCTCTTACAGTCTCAGTCCTCTCCAACACATTCCACATTCCGAAGCCAGATTCATTTTCTGAAAACATAGTCTGATCCCATTCCACTTTTAGTTGTAATTGTTTAATTAGACTTACAATATCCTATTTTGCATGTTAGAAGTCATGTGAGGTCCCAAATTATCTTACTCATCTTAAATGATCTTCACTCATTTATTTAAAAAATCTAATGAATACATGTTATGTATTAGGCACTACACTAGCTCCTAGAAAGATAAGTCAGGCAGAGCTCTTCAATTTCTTTAAAATCTAATGGGGAAAAAAAAAAGAAAAAAACAAAATACAGAACAAACAAAAAAATAAAATAAATCTGATAGAGGAGAAGAGGGTACAGCATTGTAAACAGGAAATTATAATTCATCTAAAATTATTTATATGTTAGAAAATAATCGTAATATATAATTTTATGATTGCCTAAGCACCAATGAATGTGCTCACACAGAAAGGGTTCCTACTAAACTCTTGGGCAGACTAAAAATGGCTTCTCGGAATTGTTGTCTAAACTGATCCCGGAAGCATAAGTAGCTGTGTACAGAGAACCAGGAACTGTACACAGGTAGTCAGTTCATTAACACTGAAGTGATAAATGATAAGGCTTGAGAAATATACAGAGACCAAATCATAAAAGGGCTCTTAAGTTACATTAAGGTGTTTGAAGTTCATCTTGAAGGCACTGAATTGTTTTAATAAGATGAGCGATAACAGAAGTGTACTTAAAATGAATATTCTAATTAGTAGTAGTCATTCAAAATATCTGCTGAACATATGTATAGTTCAGTTATGGACGGTGCAACAGTGGCTCAGTGGCAGAACTCTTGCCTGTCATGCCAGAGACCCGGATGCAATTTCCAGTGCCTGCCCACGCAAATAATAATAATAGTTAAGTTACATTTGCATAATAAAAATATATAGTTTAGAAAAGAGTGAAATTGGTGACTGAGTACTGGCTGTGATGCCCCAGAAGGGTTTTATGGAGAAGTTTGAGCTTTTTAAAACTGTGTAAGTTTGATAGGGAAATTCAAGGAAAAGAGGGTATCCCCAGCTGGAGGTGGTAAGTGTGCAAGAAAAATAATGAGCTTAGATGTGGTTGAGAAAAAGTGTAAGGTGAATTCACAGAAGGGTGAATAGTTAAATTTAGTGGGTGCTAGGTCTGAGAGGGAGGTTAGACACAGAGGTTTCAGGCTCTGCAATGCCAAGCTCAAGATTTAGATTCCACGACCACAAAACAGTTCATGAAGGAACTTTGAAAGAGAGACATACTTCATTGCTAATTCCTAAACATTGCTTTAGGAAGATCGACAATAGATTGAAAGAGGTTAAAAACAAGGTGCCTTAAGAATAAGATGACAGTAGGAAAGCGAAGGAAGGTGGGGTGGGTGGGGAGGTTGGTGGTTGCACAGCAAAAGCACTCCATAAGATACACATTAAAAGAAGAGGAGAGGGAGAAGCAAAGGTGTAAGGTGGAACGATAGGGTAAAACCAAGGTCACCTCACACTTCAGTCAACCACACCCACTCCCATACCTCCAGCAGCCCCATTAACCCTCCTTGGAAGATTGATTATCTGAATGGAGACACTTCCAGCAGTTTAGTACGACAATTTGGAGAATGAAGATCTTCCCTTTTATTAAATGCTTAACCTATGTCCTAAGTAAGAATTAGGAAATGAAGTATTTGAGAAGAGGAAATGAAAGAGCATTTGGGGGCCTTAACCTGCCCCTTTTGGTTGGCGAATGAGGAAAAAAAAACATCTGAACAAGCAAAAGACAGTACTGAGGCCATTCTTAAACCCCCAGATTAATAACCCAGGAGTATTCAGATATTTGGGACTTCCCTATATATTCTAGGAACTCCAGGAGATAAAAAAGACCTACATTCAGTGGCAGGGGCCTCAGAGACCCATTTGTCTAAACGGACTCCCTCTGCTGTTCGGTTTCCCCTTTTATCAGGCCTTTGCTCATTCAGTAACCATAAGAAGCAAAACAATAATCTTATTGTTCTATTGTCTCCAGTTTGAATTTAGGTCAGTTTGGTCTCCCAAAGCAGCAAGTTATTTTAAAAGTTCTTAGAGATACTGAAAAAAAATAAATAAATAAGAAAACCTTCCAAAACTGTCTTACAGACCTCTGGAGTACAGTCATCTAATACTGGAGAAGCTGACCTAATAAATATCACAGTCCACATGCAAAGGAACAATGCCTTTTGTAGATGGATCTTGGAGATGATTCAATGAATCACGCCCCATAAGAACTTACTTTATTTTCTCAGGCTTTTTTCAAAGTCAGGAAAATCAAGCTCCTCACAATAGGCCCATACATTATTTATTCTACTTTGTTGCAGATGAGGAAACAGAAGTTGCCTTCTTTCAAGTAGGGAGACACTTCTGGCCTTAAATTTTATTCCAAACGAGATGGTCTCAGTGCTGGAGCATATTTGAATGTCTACACTAAAATCCATCAATTACCAGCAGATTAATGGATTCTTCAGGATTAGAATTTGATTCGTCATCAGTTAGCTGATGATTGTTATTTTCATTAGGACTTTTTAGGACATCAAATAGATGTTTGATAGGCCTGATTAAGTGATAAATTGTCTTAGGCTTCCTTTTGTTTCCAAGCTAATTATAGGCTTCTTCCTGTCTGTTTTTTTGATTCAGCAGAGCCCATAATGAGGGTAGTTATATAGGCAAACATTAGAAAAAGAAATAAGGTGTCTATATACATATAATTTCTTTATTAAGGCATCCTAACCTGTGCATAAACTGGTTAATTTTCCTAAGCAATTTAGGAAGGCTTTCCAATGGTTTGTAACCTTAAAGAGTTTCCGGAGTGAGGGGTGGGGGTTCTTTTGTACCTCAAGACACTGCAAGATAAGGAGATAATAGAAGTTAAAACAGCATGTGGGTTACAGATACGCAAATTCACATCAAGTTCCCTAACTTCACTCCAACCAAACGACCATCTCTCAGTCCTCACCAGAAATACTAGAGTCAGCTCAACTATTTCCCTCACTGGAAAAGAAGATATGACAATCAGCCAGAAAATACTTAGGAAGCTGTTTACTTTGTTTTCTTTTTTAAAATATCAGTAAATGTGGGCATTTCCCACATCATTTCACAGACATTAAACCAAAGGTAAAACCATTGCCAGACTTGGCACCATAGATAGTTTGCTAAAGAACATGCATAAGGGAGTCACAAAACTTTTCTTTGTCAAAGAGAAATCACTCTCTAACATTCTGGGGCATTAGATAGTTCCACTTCTTCTTGAATATTATATGTTTTAATTGAAGTAAGATATTTCTAACAAAAAGAATACCAAAGCTACCTACAACATTATTAACAAGGAATTTATCTGATTAAAATTTCCTTAACTGTAAGCTTAAGTCAGATTTGTTGCGAAACCATAAATTTCCAAAAGGAGAATATAATATTCATCATTTCCCAAACATCTTGAATCTCAAAACCTTTTTATTTTTTAAATGCAAACTAGCATCTCCAGAAGTGAGGAACAATATTGAAAATACTGCATTCCACTATTCACTACCAGCTGTCACTGGGACAAGAGCAGAAGGAAAACAAAAAAAAAAATCAAGCACTGGGCTAATTCAGTTAAAAAGAGTGGAGGAAGAGAAAAAAGTTTGAGGGTAGAAGAATGCTGAAAATCACACTTTGCCTACTTTACAATGTTAAGAAATATTCAATCATACAATATTTATTATGGAAATAACAAGGAATCTATAACGTACTTTCTGAAATTCGACTTTTATGTTTACCTACAGGTATGAGCTTTATTTAAATTGCTCCTAAGTATTTGAGGCTGTATTTAAAACCTAGAAATTATCAAATGCCTAAATAATACTGTGTATACCGCCTGAGAAATAATGTTTTGGTGTTTTCTTAATGAACATTAGAATGAAACACCTGACTAACCTGACAGATGACTAGACTCCTAAATCTAGCTCTGCAACCGAACTGGTTTTGTGATCCTGGTCTTAAAGCCTACTGTTTCCCTATCTATACGGCAAAAGAGCCTAAATGTCTCATGTAATGCACACAGGAAAGACAAACTACATTATATCTGTCTTTTAAATGGCGTTATTACTCACTGGACAACTGTTAGGGAGAGTGGCTTGTGACATATCTTCTTCCTTATAGGATATGTGCAAGCTGCTATCTGGGAAGATTTAAGAACGCCTTTCCTTTCTAAAAGACATCTCTTGAGGGGCTTCCCGCCCTCGATCTTCACGAAATATTCATAAACTTTTTCTACGTACAGACTTTTCACAAGCGTCTGAACTTTCAGCTCATCAGGCATAAAACTGTAATTTTTGGCCACCAAATCCCTTGAACAATACCAGCCCTTTGACCCTAATTCACAAGACCTAAGAGTCTGGTGAAAATCAGGTGCCACCGATTAGCACCTCAGAGCTGAAAACCTAGCTAATTCTTTCTCCTGCACCTTCCCAAATACCGTTCACACAAAAATTAAAACCTACAGACACCCCACACAGCGAAGAAGGGCCTCAGGGGCCCGCCTGGCAGTACCTGATTGAAATGCAGCTGCCCCAGTTCCAGGGCGCCCTCCTTGGGGGCGGCTCCCAGCTGCTCCAGCAGGCGCCGGAGTTGCGCCACCGACAGGCTCAGATTCGCGCCGAACACTCTCAGTACATCCTCGCTGAAGGCATGCTCGGGCCCCACCGCTTCCCCCCCGAGGCTGGCGGCCGCCAGCACAAGGAGCCCGGCCACCGCCCGGGCCGGGGACATCCTGGCCAGGGCTGCCTTTGAGGGCCCGCGACAGGCTGGCGCACGCAGGGACGCGATGGGCGCACGGGCGTCGGAGCCCAAGGGTGCGCGGGTGAGGCAGCGGCGCTGGAGGGAGTCAGCGGTGGCGCGGGGCGCCCCTTGTTCTCAGACGCCTCGAAAGAGCAGCAGCCTGCGATCCTCTGGGCATTGAAGTGGAGCGCGGCCGCGGGTGGGGGTGAGCGATAGGCAGAGCGGGCCCCCCGGACCTCCTGGAGAGCCTGAGATAAAAGGGATAAAGGAAAGGAGAGATAAAAGCCACTGGCCACCGGCAGAACGGCCCAGGGAGCTCGGCGTGGCCGGAGCCCTCAAACGCCCGGCCAGGCATGGAGCCAGCTGCCCGGGAACCGGGTTTGCAAAAGCCCCAGGATTTGCGTACAGTGTGGTGACACACGCTCCGCCCGGATATAAAGCCCCAAACCACGCCACTTCTTAGGAGGAACTAAAACCACAACTAACTGCGGAGCCCCACCTCCTCTTCCTCTCTTTCTGCTTAATTCCCTTCCTAGCAAACCGAGAAAGGGTGGGAGGCTTCAGAAAACGGCCCCTTCGGGGTCCTGGGATTTGAGCTGCTAAACGGGATCCTCCCTCTCACCGGATCTCTTTTCTGGGCTTGTAAAGCTGGTAGGAAGTAATCGCTAGCCTTTCACCTCACCTCTGTCTGTCTCTCTGCGTTTCTCTGTGTGTGTCTATGTGAGACTCAGGCTCGCTTTCTCTCTCTCTCTCTCTCTCTCCCTCTCTCTCTTGCTCTCCACTTTATCTCTGGCCGGTACGCTGTGAAGTTGCGGGATGTGGCCCTGCACCTTTTACAGATCTGAGGAGGAGGGCCTTGTCCCCGCCCCTGCAGCACGTGGTGACACACTCCCCCATCCTGAGCTCGCGCGCGCGTACACGCCGGGGAGCGGAGTCACGGGCGTCTTGCCGCTGCCTTTTCCTCTTTGCTTCGGCTGCTCATTCCCAGCTCGGTCTTGCGGGTTCCCCACCCTCATCACCCTCGCGGAGTTACCTGGATACTACCACCGGGTCGGAATCCCTAACCTCCTCTCTTCTCTCGAGGGTTCCACGTCTTTGTTACTTTGATGAAACCAGGTTCCTGGAATGGCGTCTGGGACCCCTTGCTTTGTCTAAGAGATTGACAGGAATTGCTTTTTTTGTTTTATGTCTTAAAATCAGAGACGAAAGAGGAAACCAAATACACAGTGTGGTAATGGGCTAGCTGAGCCAGCACGGCCCAAGCCGGCCCTTCCGGACGCCGCCTGGGATATCCGCAGATCAAAATGAGTGTTTGTTTATTCAGATGAGGGTTCAAGAAAAGCTGACTTAGATGTGAGATCACCAAGTTTGTGTAAATCGAATGCGGTGTTTGCGGGCAAAGGTTGTCTGGTAGCTATGATTACCCGGATGCAAAGTGAAACCACGTTTCGCTGTTACACGCTAAGAATAGTAAGAATTCAAACGGCTCTTCTTGCTTTGCAAACCAGGCGGGCGCCCCCGCCCCCTAAAACAGCGTATTTAAAAAGAGACACTAATTTCAGACAAGGGCAAGGCGATGGAGACGAGAAAAGAATCTCATCTCCCACGAGTAATTTAGAGACATAGCCATGGAAGAAAGAAATGGGGGGGAGGACCCAGACTCAGATGAAGGACTGTCATATGGAAGAGAGATGCTGTTTTGTCTTACTCCAGACAGCAAAAGGCAGCACGAAGAGGGCAATGCTACCAAGAGGAAGGTTTCTGCAGAATAGAAGGCACAGTTGCAATGTGAGATAGTGAGTTCCCCACCAGTGAAAGTGATTCAAACAAGCAATCCTTGGTGACCACTTACTTAAGTTACTCAGCTGGCGGGACTCTTAAAGACTTTTATTGGATATGTAAATATAGTTTATTGCCTGTTTTTCCCTCTGACCTCAGTGACTCAAGGTAATTCTTGAAAATTAATGAATGCTCTGAAAGACTAACTTACGCCAAGCAAGTTGTTCATTTCCAGCTTGTACTGCAGCCACGGTCATTTAAAATGAATCTGTTGGATTTTCAACAAATGTAAATGGGTTTTAAATAATACAAATGTTATATTGTGGATTTTTTAAGTATAATTTATTGGGCATATATGTACATTCTGCCAGCCTACCGGCCCCACAATACAATGAAATAATAATTAGACTGCTTGGCAACTTGACTAAGTACAGTTAATACAATGTAAAGCATACAATTAAGAAAAAGTACTCAGAAAATTACAAGTTGCCAACTTCCAAATTGGTAAAGCTAATTTCTATATCTTCTATTCTAATGAATGATAATCACCAAGATATCACTCAGATAATGTTTTAGAGCCCAAAATATGGCATTACTGAACTAAAAAGACTTCCGCTTTAAATCATAATGTTTTATTTTTTAGGAAATTTTCCTTAAGGTCAAATGATTTTAAATGAGAAAAATGAAAGTATCATGCCAAGAGAACTGACCAGGGAGTTGAAAGAAGCCGTTTTCATTTCTGACTCAACCACCTGGGAAAACTGAGAAAGTATTTTGTCCTAACTAGGATTAGATTCCCTCATACGTAAAATAAGAAAATTAGGGCAGAAGAACCTTAAGTTCTGTTTAGCCTTCTTATTTTTAAATGTCCCAATTTGACATCATCTATGAGAACAAAACATAGGAAAAAAAAAAAAAAGCTCAATTCTCTAATTGAAATGACAGTTAACTTCATCTTACTTTTTCTAACATTTTAAAATTTTTCTCACTCCAAATCTTTTGTTACTACTGCAAATAAGAAGCAAGTTTGCCTCTTTTAAAATTTTTCATGAATACTTTTCTCTGTGGAAGCAACTAATGAGCAAATCTCAAAGATTGCATGTCTCTTTCTTCTGCTTCCCTTTCCCTTCTCTTCCTTTCACTTGCAATTCTAAAGCCATTTGGTGGAGCAGATCACAGTAAATTGCTACCTAGAGGGGAGCCACAGTTACCCGGAGGGGTGTTGGAGCCTGAACAGAGGGAGGAGGGCATCCACGTAGAAGATCAACGTGGCCTCAGCAGTTAGAGCTCGAGCTGGGTGAAGAAGGTATCCAGTGAGGGAAGGAAGATGGGAAATCAATGTGTATTTCCCCAATAGGATAAGATTGTGTGCATGCACCCTAGTACCAGAGCTCCTTAAAGAGAAGGCTGATTCCAGACTTTGGGGCACGCAAAATGCAAGGTAAGCTTGGAATCTCTTATGCTAGAAAGCAAGGAATTGCTCAAAGAATATAAGAAATACATATCAAAGTACTTGTGGGATAATGAAGTATCAGGTCAACAACTCACTCTCAAACGGTTAGGGGGCAGGGAAACGTCTTTTTACTATGCTTGTAACTTTTTTGTAAATTTGTAAGTGTTTCAAAAGCTAAAAAATAAAACCCTGGGCATTATTAATAAGGAAAGGAAAAAGAAAGTTCCTGTGACAAATTACATAAAATTTAAAACTAAAATTTTGCTAAGATACCAACTTGATAATTTCCAGTGAAAAGTAATTTATTCATTCAATACATTTTTCTACATTTGCATCGTAGTACAGGTTTTCTTGGAATACAAGCATGAAAAAATACACCTTATTTTACCATTAAGTTGCTTATACTTACACTTTAAAGAGAAGTGAGATGGTTGCTATAATGGAAATTTTTTAAGTTGCAGCAGAGAGATTTAGGAAGACCTATATCTGCAGGGAATATTGAGCAAAATAATTCACAAAGCAGATAAACTTTGAGCTTGACAGAACGACAAGGAGTAGAAGCACATTCCAAGATGAAGAAATGCAAAACACAGAGCCTTGAAAAAAGCAGTCTATGTGGTTGGAGAATCTGGAGTAGGAAAGCAGGATCTGGTAGAATTAAGAAAAGTCTTAGAGTTCCGTTGAATGAAAGATGTCTTCATCTAGTTGTGTTCCAAAGATTCTGTATGATCACCCCCAGTAAAAATGTTCTCAGGGAAGTCAAACTTCAACTCTTTCCTATAGTATAAGTATCAGATAACACTCATTCTTTATTATAATTTTTTAAGTTTTTTATTTTGAAAAGTAACATATATACAAAAAAGCCATAAATTTCCAAGTACATTTTACAAGTAGTTATAGATTATATTTTAAAGTTTGATATGGGTTGCACTTCATGATTTTTCATTTTTTTTTTCTAGCTGCTCCAAAAACTGGAGACCAAAAGGAATATCAATATATTGATTCAACAGTCATGTTCATTTGTTAAATCCTGTCTTCTCTATTATACTCTTCCTTCTCTTTTTTCTTTCTTTATGAAAAATAACATATATACAAAAAAGCAATAAATTTCAAAGTACATTGCAACAATTAGTTGTAGAACAGATTTCAGCATTTGGTATGGGGTATGATTCCATAATTTTAGGTTTTTATTTCTAGCTTCTGTAAGGTACTGGAGACTAAAAGAGATATCAATATACTGATTCAGCACCCATATCCATTTGTTAAACCCAACCTTCTCTGTATAACTCCACCATCACTTTTGATCTTTCTCTCACTCTTTAGGGGTATTTGGGCCATGGCCATTCTAATTTTTCATGTTGGAAGGGGCTGTTGATAATATGGGCTAGGGGATAGAACTAGTTGATATTCTGGAAAGACTGGCCACTCTGCATTTCAGGACTTACCTGGTCCAGGGACCCATCTGGAGGTTATAGGTTTCTGGAAAGTTACCCTAGTGCTTGGAACCTTTGTAGAATCTTATATAATGCCCTAGGTATTCTTTAGGATTGGCGGGAATGGTTTGATTGGGGTTTGGCAAGCTATGATAGGTAGCAATGTCTAACTGAAGCTTGCATGAAAGTGGCCTCCAGAGTAGCCCCTCGACTCTATTTGAACCACTCAGCAACAGATACTTTATTTGTTACACTTCTTTTCCCCCTTTTTGTCAATATGGCATTGTTAATCCCACGGTGCCAGGACCAGACTCATCCCTGGAGGTCATTTCCCATGCTGCCAGGGAGATTTTCATCCCTGGATATCATGGCCCACATAGCAGGGAGTGCAGTGGCTTCACTTGCAGAGTTGGACTTAGAGAGAAAGGCCACATCTGAGCAACAAAAGAGGTTCCCCAGAGGTGAGTCTTAGGCATTTCTATAGGAAGGCTAAGCTTCTCCACTACATACATAAGCTTCACAAGAGCAAGTCTCAAGATCAAGGGCTTGGCTTATTGATTTGGGTGTCTCTAATGTTTGACACAGTATCCAGGGTGTCACAGGTGGTAAGGTTTAATAGTTCCATATTGTTTCTCCCATCCCTCAAGGGACTTTGCCAATATTTTTTGATTATCTGCTTAATATACTCTGGGATGTATCCAGGTATAGCATTAACTATACAGGATTAAAGGCGCTCTTTCTTATTCTGGGCTCCCTGTGTTGGGATTGTTTAAATTATCTATCCAGACAGGTTTAGTTAGATTATGTGCTACAGAGAATTTAGGTTTTGGACAAAATAAACCTTTCTTCCTTTGGTCTCAAAGAGTAGGTAAAATTCTGAAATACAGGCAGTGTCTTCCTCATCCCTATATTCTTAATCCTGACTGATCATCTTTGTTCTTCCCTCTAAATTCTAGGTTATACATATGTAAAACAGCCCCTCACAATCCAGAAATAACAATTACCACTCCAGAGTAAATATGACTGCTATAAGAGCTTACAGTCTAGGGCGGGCCGCGGTGGCTCAGCGGGCAAAGTGCTTGCCTGCTATGCCGGAGGACCTCGGTTCGATTCCCGGCCCCAGCCCATGTAACAAAAACGGAGAAACAGAATACAATAAAACAAGAAAATGTTTAAAAATGTTTCCCTTTCTTCCTTCCTTCCTTCCTTCTCTCTGTCTTTCCTTTAAAAAAAAAAAAAAAAAAAGAGCTTACAGTCTAGGCCCCAGTTTTCTCATAAGTATTTTCTAAATGAGATCATACAATAATTGCTCTTCTGTTTCTGGTTTATTTTGCCTCACCAAATGCCCCTCAGTTTCATTCATATCATTACAGACCTCACAACTGCATTTCTTTTTGTAGTAGCACAATGTTCAATCATATATATATACCATCATTCGCCAATCTATTTCTCAGTCAGGACATCTTTCAGCCACCTCAATCTGCCAGGCCTCATGTATAGCCTCCAAAGTCAGCAGTCCATCAATTTTAGATAATTTTGTTGTTCCCTAGAGAAAAATAGCCAATAAACACACCCTCACCAAATAGAAAATCAAAACTTCCCCCTAATGCTTGTCCCTCCCCACATTATATCCCCCTAGTATTGCTGCGGTACTGTTAATGTTTTCCTGTTAAACGTAGCCCATAGCATGCAATAGCAGTTCTCCCCCATACCCTGAAATCATACGCTCTTTATACAAGAGTCATGCGTTTGCAGTAGTTCATGCTAATTTCACTCAGCATTATGCCCTCAAGGCTCAAACGTCTTGTCATGTGCTTCAGGACATCATTTTGTCTTACTGCTGCATAATACTCCATCGTATGTATATACCACATTTTGTGAATCCACTCGTCTGTTGATGGGCACTTGGATTGTTTCCATCTTTTGGCAATTGTGAATAGAGCTGCTACAGACGTCGGTGTGCAAATGTCTGTTTGTGTCACTGCTTTCAGCTCTTCTGTGAATATACTGAGTAGTGGTATTGTTGGGTCATAGGGCAATTAGATATTTGGTGTCCTACAGAACTGCCAAAGTGTTTTCCATAGTGGCTGTACCATTATACATTCCCACCAGAAGTCATTCTTTATTATTACAAATAGGTCACACGTAAAATTCTCAAGTAAGAGCAAGATCATATGTATTTATTGGACCCCCCATATTAATTCAGCCAGCAGTGCTAGAGATGATGGAGGTAGGAATCAAATTCTTTCAAGGTCTCTGGGAAGTCATTTCCTTATCTATAAATTAGAGATTAAAATAATATCTGCTCAATCTACGTCATTGAATCACTATGAAAATCAGATGTGATAAGGTGTGTGAAAGCCCTTTATAAAATGTAAAAGAGTACACAGGTATTATTACAAGCGAACATGTTAGGGTAATGTGACCTATATAATAGGCTTAGCAAATTTCCTTCAGAAAATGGACAAGAACAACCAAGAATACCTTTAAACAAAGACTATTTTATATCTAAGAAAATTCTTGAGGTTTTTTTTTTTTTTTCCAGGAAATTAAAGGACTAAACATCAGAAATGGAGGGAACCATAACTATTAACCAGTCTAATCTGGTCATTTTTTGGATGAGGAAAAGAAAATTCAGGAAGGTTAAGTGATTAATAAGTAGCATGTTTAGATGGGAGCATAAGCCCAAAACTCTCCCTTTCTATTTGTACGGCCACAAAATAAATATGACTTAACGTTTCAGGAATAACATATATATGAATTTAATTTACTTGGATCAGTGAAACTGAAAATTATATTGACCTATGTTCGCCATAGCTTGTGTTCCTCCTTTTTCTTTGGTTCTTTTTTAATCAACCAATATCCCCAGCCCCTTTATTTCCATTTCAGCTCACACAGCATTCCCCACAATAGTTTCTGTGCTTTATAATTCCATACTTTAGGATAGTCTTAGATTTTGGGAAAATTTAAATGAAGTAACATGAAAAAATAGAATTAATTAATTAATGGAAAAAGTAAGAGGCAGAGTATGCTGCAAAACTGTAAGCAACAATGTGTGTGTGTGCGTGTGTGTGTTTATACATATTAACAAAGGCTTGGAGGAATGTACACCAATCTGTCCACATTTCCTCCTAAGGTGTGGGACAGGGAATGAGGTAGAAGACTGACAGGAGGGAGAATGACACCTTTCTCTGGAGAGAAGAATGAGGGAAATTTGCATTTTTCCTTATACACTTCCATATTACTTGCATTTTTTTAAAATTATATCTTTTACTTTAATAATTAAATAGATAAAAAGTTATCCAAATACAGATGGTGGTAGAGTAAAATCTGCCAGTGTGTCTTCAGGATGCCCAAGGAGAAGAACCCTGAACAGCAGACATGAAAATCCCAGGATACGTAGCTTGTGTAATTCTTTATCATGGAAGGTTAACAAAAATAACATAGATTTATAGACATAGCACTTAAAGGCATCTGACTCCTTTTACTCCGGGAATCCTGACTAGTCCAATCTTTGATGGAATATGGAGCAAACTGACCAGTGGGCATGACTAATTCTCCATAATCCCATATCTCAACTTTCCCAACACTTGAATATTTCTCATATCTCAACTTTCCCAACACCTGAATATTTCTCATATTTCAACTCTCCCAACACTTGAAGTTCAGAATCCCAAAGCTTGATTGAAATTGAGCTTCTGAGAAACATAATCATATAAAAACAACTAAGAATTTAATTTTTAAGATAAGAATTTAGTACAAAGTCTAACCTTTGGGAAATCAACAAAATGAAACTATGCAAAGGAACTGTTCTCGCCTCTGAGACTCTCAATCCCATAGTACACTGTGCTTCCTTTCCTTCCCCCCCTTCCCTTCCTTCAAATGTCCTAATCACAGTATCTTCATTCACATTAAAATATAATAGATTGAGAATTAGATGTAATAAGCCCAAGAAACTATTCTTTGCCTGTGGTACCATCGGTTTATCTCATTTGTAGAATATTTTTAACTTAAGAATTTAAAGGAGACTATTGCAAGGAATTCTGACTATGATTAAGGAGATTAAAGCAAACAGAGAGCAAGTGCTCCCTTTTTAGAATATGCACTATCAGGAGCTTAAGTATACCTGGAATCCTCTTGACCAGCTTCACTTCTAGACTTCCCCACAGTCATTCACACCATCTTGCTGCAGGACAAGTGCTTTAAGGCCAATATTTACTTTCACTATTGCCAAGTATTCATCTACGACGGGTGGTAAAGTAATGACATCCTTCTTGAGAGATGTACTTAAGAATATTTATCCTCTAAGCACTACGTCCATAGCCTCCCCAACCCCAGGTCTCCTGGCAGCATGGTATTGTTGAAAGAGAAAGGAAAGAACAGTCAGGAGAACAGGGTTCTCATTCCAACTGAAACAAAGGCACAGTTTTGTAGTTGGAAACTATATGCAGCTACTCTGTATATTTCACAAGTTTCTCATGAAGGTTGGTTGAGATAGCACAAATCAAAGCATTTCATAAACTAGAAAGCCCCATTCAAAGCAAAGGTAAATTAGAATTCCAAACTGGTCAAATCAGATTACACACTCATTTTATGCATGCTTAACTACATTATAACACTATTTGTCTATGTCTTCATAGACATCACGTAACATCAAACAACTTAGATAACTCATCTTTTCTAAGCCAACAAATCCATTCTCTTTGGTTCCAGACCATGGTCCACAAAGTCCACTCTAGAAAGCACTGTTCTATTCTACAATTGATGGGATTTGTCATTTTATCCAGAAACGCTGTTTTCTAGCTCTATTTTTTTCTTCTCAGATCTTTGGTGTGTTTAAGAAGGAGGAAATGTATTCTTGGCACCCACAAATAAAAAAAAACAGGATTTGGTACCTGTGGTTTTATACTTAAACATGACCTATTCTTGTATAAAAGCTTAATGTAGATAAATGTACTTGGAATAAAGTATGATTTACACAAAAATATAGTAAAAACAATCAGAGGAAGACAGTGGTTTAAACACACAGGAAACTTACTGCCCAAAAATAACATATCTTAATACCCTAATAACTAGGAAATTCTCCAACTTGCATTTGGAATACAAGTAAAATTCCTCAGATATAAAGTCTGATGCCACTGAAAAAATAATGGATTTACTAATGTATCTTGGTTTTTGTTTCAGGCACTAGCTTCAGAAAGTTCTCATCTGATGGATGGTTATTGCTTAAAGTCCGTGGACAATTGATGAACCTTGGGTGTCTTCCAGGAAACCCCAGATCCAGTTCTTAACAGGTTTGTTCTTTTTCACAAAGTAAATAAGCTATTTTCCACTGCAGATTGGAAACTAAATTATATATGAAATATTGTCATGTTAAACAAAGCTAAAATATTTATTCATACGAGAGCACCACAAGTCTCTGCAAGGTTAGTTAACAAGCAGGAATGAGTAGGTGCTTCCTGCCAAAGTTCTGTTTGCCTATCACCTCAGTCCTCTCATCTAAAAGAAGAAATACATACTATCTTGGAATTAATTCCAGGAAAATATAGAGTTAAGATGGATTTTTTTCAATCTTTTATTGTATATCATTTGTAAATTCTGAAAGGAGGAGCATGGAAGAAACTTCTTTGGTAGAAGAAATGTTCTATAAATGGCTTGAGTTTGACAATAGAAGTATTATATATTAAGTTCCTATTTCCTTTGGTATTTCCCAGTTAGTTCTATTATTAAAAATGTAATCAAGGGGGTGCAACGGTAGTTCAGTGGTAGATTTCTCACCTGCCATGAGGGAGACCCAAATTCGATTCCCAACCCGTGTACTCCCCCCCAACAACCACAAAAAAAATCAGCAAATGGTGCTGCAATAATGGGATAGTTGTATGGAAAAAGAATGAAATGTGCTCCCACCATACAGCATACAAAAAAAAATGCAACTTGTCTTAAAAAAATTAGTAATTTCCAAATGGTTTTATTTTCAAACTAACTCCAGAATTTATTATATATATATGACCCCTCTTCCTACACTGTAATAGTTTTTATATACAGTTTTCACTGTCTTAAATGACATAGGAAAATGTTACTGAAAGAGTTTTAATTTTTTTAAAAGATCTTAAATTCATTTTGGTAAAAAAATAAAATGACAAATATGCATAGAGAAAAGAATTTAAGTAAATACACAACAACATCAACTGTGGTCATCTGCATCAATGGAATATGAAATTTTTCTTTATGATATTTTCTAAATCATTGGGAAATGATTTCACAGTTAGGTTTTTAATATCATTTTTTAAACCAATTGGAAAGTTAGAGAGCTGACTAGAAACAGCTTTTCACTGAAAAGGCAATATTAAGGTAGTCTGAAACTGTCCATTTTAGATTTCATGCCTGTAAGGTTTCCTTTCAATTGAGGAAAGAAACCTGCTTTCTCCTTTTTTAAAGGGTAAATTACAGATTCACTTTAAATGCAAGAACTGAGTAAGCAAAGCCTAAATTTAGCAGGGAAAAAATTGCCCAAAGCCAGAAATTTTATGCTCAGTGAAACCTTCCAACTGTAATTTCACCCTCCCACATATAAAGGAAAATTTTAGACTACAACTTTAAAATCCCAATGAATAAGATACAACAAATGATCCCATCGATTCTGGGTAGCTTTTGCTTTGCAGAGTTTTAATCTAAAATTTTACCTAGAATAACAATTTCTTTGCTGAGTTTTAATCTAAAATGTTACATAGGAATAATATGTGATGTTGCCAAATCATTTCTTCTGTCTTAATCCTCCAAATCTTAATTACAAAGCAAGCTTTTAACCAATATTATGTTAGTTTTCAATCTTTAAAATACAAAATTATTTCTACTAGGATGCTCCATATTTTATTCTTGTCCATTTTGTGAATCTAGGATTCAAATTTTTGAAGAAGACAGAAAAATCATGGAACAAACTTGGAGCCAAAATAAATTTGTCAACAAGAAAGTCTCAAAACAGAAAGTTGAAGCTGATAAAGCTTAAAGTCCTTCCTGCTCTTTTATCTTGAAAGAGCTTTACAAGGTCTCCTTGTTGCCCAAAGCTGGACAGTAAGATTAGAAAACTGACTGGGATTAGAAAAGGATGTGGTTTATGTGTAGCATTATAGTCCACATGCACAGAGCCTAGGTCTGCTTCAGGTTATATGAACCAAAGAATGGAGTTTGGTGCCACTGAAGACCAGATCACATCAAAAACATTTCTAGAGTAGGTTTAAAGATGCATGGGTTTTCTAAAGAGTGGGAGAAAGATCAAAGATGATGGTGGAGTTCTACAGAGAAGGTAAAGTTTAACAAATGAGTATGAGTGCTGAATCATTATACTGATATTTCTTTTAGCCTCCGGTAGCTTTAAAATTGTGGAATTATAATCCATACCAAACTCCGAAATCTGTTCTACAACTAATTGTTGTGATGTACTTAGAAATTTATCGCTTTCATGTATATATGTTCTTTAAAGAGAGGGAGTATAACAGAGAGGTTAGGATTTAATAAATTAGTGTGACTGCTGAATCATTATATTAAGAGTCGTGTTGGTCTCCAGTGTCTTGGAGTAACGTGTAGAAAAAATGTAAAATCGTGGAACTATAATCCATACCTAACTTTAAAATCTGTCCTGTAACTGCTTGTTAAAATGTACTTGGAAATTTATTGCTTTTTTGTATATAAGTCATATTTCACAATAAAAAAAAAAGACGCCTGGGTTTTAAGATAAAGAACACTTACATCACTGTCATTTTTTTATTCATCTGTGTCCCTGCTGACACTAAAGAATTCAGTGCTTATGACTGTAGCTCCAGTGCCACCAGCAAAAATAATATCTGTATTATTCTTTATATATATTATAATATCTGTATAGTTCTTTAATCTATAGGTAATGCGATGACATAATCACTCAGAGGCAGTTTGGTCTACAGGCAGGTCTGTTGAAAGCCTGAGGAGGAGATAACAGGGTCCTTGCTATAATGTCCAGATTAATGTGCGGTTGGCTAAATGCCATCATTTTCTTGCGTATGTCATTGTCCTCAGGTACCATTTGCTTGAATTCGTATCTGATGTTTCAATTCTAGATGTGACTATTTGGGAAATTAATTTATTGCCATAACCAGTCAAGAATGTTTCTAGTTAGTCTTTATTCTTAAATACTGGGAGTGAATGTAAATCAAAGATGGGCAAAATGCAGAAAATTAAATTGCCTTTTAAATGTTGACTCATTAAAACAAAGACCTAAATTAAAAACCACAGGCACAAAATTCTTCAAATTTGAAGTCTTCCATTGAAACAAATATTGCTAGAGATGACAAAAGCCACTTCCTACTAACAAATTGGTCTACATTTGAGAAACATAAACAAAAAACTATGGGATGGGTTTCTTGCCAAGAGGCCCAGGTTAAAGTACAAGCGACTGCAATGTTTGATTAGCTGGAGAAGTTTGTTACAACGAACCTAAGTATACATATTCACAGAGTATTTTTAACTTCAATTATTTTAAAACTGTTAAAGTAATGTTTATTTGTTTCATTGCTTTTTTTGGATTCTTCTAAGAGCTAATTATTATCCAAAATACATGACAAATAGTAATTATCATTATTGTCATCATGATTGTAAGAAGAAAGTCCTTAAAAGTTTTCAATAACATAGGAGAGACTATTTGTTCTGTTCAGTTTTAGGCCTCTTGGTCCTGTCATTTGCAACACATGACTGATTTGTTTATTGGTACTCACAAATTAGTCTTTAGCCTATATTCTAAATTTTTCCTCAAAAACAAATTTAAAAATTCTACTCTTCTCAAACTTTGTACTGAATACATTACAACTTTCCAAGAACCTGCCCACATAATCATATGCTATTAGTTAACCTCTGTACTGCTATATGGAGTATTTTCATACTTAACTCAAACCATTACCATATGTAGAAAAAGAGGCTCTCTTGCCAGAAGATGCTGTCAAATGTTGTGAGGATTAATGTGATAATATATATATCTATATTCTCTAGTGTAAGAACACACATATATCTATATTCTCTAGTGTAAGAACGCATAGTAGATACTTAGAGGACAGGAGACTGTACAGAGGTGTGTATAACGTACATGTTCATGTATTTCTCAAGCACAGTGCTGAACTTTCATATACTTCTTCCTTTTTCCAGTGTCCACCACAATGCCCTAATATAACAGCAATGACGGTTATGGCATTGGTCTGAATTTCAAATCCAAAACATTTGCTTCTTTTCATTGAAAAAATGCAAGCACTCAGGAGAGAAATTTCTCTTCCTATTATCAAATCTATTAGCCCACCCTTGTCTGAATACATACACTCTGTCTTCTTTCCTGTTGCAGCAAGTGAACATTCTAAGTGTTTTCCAAGGCCAGCCCTCCTCTAGTGCCCTGGATCCCATCTTCTCTTGCCTAGTTAGGGCCATTGTTCTTTCTCTCTCCCATATCGTCAGTTGTACTCTATTTACGAGATCCTTCCCATGAGCAGAAAACATTATCTCTATCTTTTAAAAGCACCTTTGGGTGGGCCACGGTGGCTCAGTGGCAGAGTGCTCGCCTGCCGTGCCAGAGACCCGGGTTCGAGTTCCAGTGCCTGCCCATGGGGAAAAAAACACCTTTGACTCTATATCTCCCTGAAGATACTACCCTATTCCTAGGCTTCTCTTTTATAACAAATTTCTTGAAAGATTTACTTTTAATTGCTTTCATCACTTCCTTACCTCCCATTCTCTAATGGCACTCATTCTGGTCAAGCTCCCCCTCTACTCCACTCCCTAGAAGCCACGATTGGAAGGTAACTTATTATACTTTCTTTTTATTCATTGCAAATAATACCACAGGTTTCTTTCTTATGATTTGAAAGTGTTGTCTGTCTCCCTCATTAGAATCCAAGCTTCAAAAGGTCAGGGAATTGAGGTACTTTTTCACTACATACTTCAATCCATGGCACTCAGTAAGATATCAATGAAAACGTTGTCCAAATGATAGAATGCTAGCTTTTAGATTTTTAATTACATGCAGTACATAAAATTTCCACTGGAATTTCAGCATTCTTTATTTATGGATGCTATAAATTTTGCAAGAATTTTCTTAATACTTTGCGAGGATTTAAAGATTACTAAAATGACAAGTTTTATAAACTGTATATTTTGCAAGAAGCTATGATCATTAATGTTTTATCCCAAGGTAAACAGTGATGTCTTACTTTGAGGTATACATTCCACAGCTACAGCTATTAGGTGATAGTAATCTTATATATTGGGGAAGGAGGTTTGTAACTTCTATTTTAGACATTTGGAAATTAAGGGACTTAAGAGCCAAGGGCCCTTCCTGTGACATCTAAGTGAATAAATGATAAAATGCAAACTAGTATAAAGCTTTTGACTATCAAATTAATTTAATTTTCACTAGCATCCCCCATCAACAAACCCACTTCATAATTTCATTGAGATTATTATCATAGTTTATGATTTTTGATTATTATCATAGTTATACTAAATGGAAAAAAAAATGAACTTCCTTCCTGATATGAAGGCAATTTACATATGAGGAATATGGAATCAGAGATTTTACACAAATAAATGAAATAAATATTACTTGCATATTTCAAGTAATTTCTAAATTCAGCATTATGCACTGAGTAAAAAGAGAAAATTGAGGAGCATTGTTAAATGTTTTCATAAAGTGCACTATCTAATTTAAAAGGGACTATGATCACCTTAGTCTATGATGTGATAGTTTGCAGTAAACGTTTCTTTTCCATTTTCTCTTGGCCTTTTTTATCAGTAATAAACAGTAGCTAAACAGCAAGATAAGGTAGCAGGTTATATATACTAAAACTTTTGCTAACTGAAGATATCAGGGATTCATTGTTAGTCTTTCTATCAAGGTTTGAGCCTCCATTGAACAAGAGCACTAATTAAGCTGTCTTTTGGAAATGGAGTAATATAGCAACAGCATTTTAATCATCCATTATATTCACAATAACAGTAATTGTATGAATGCTTTGCTTTCATACTGCCACTAAATTAATCTTTTAAAAAATACATCTTAACATACTGATTTCTTGTAGGAAAAAAATACAAGAAGTGTTAAGGACAAAAGGAATATTAGATTTGACAATGCAAGAGTGATTTTAAACACACTTCTGTAGATTACTTTATCACCTTCTTTTCAACTATCAGTCCACAGGTTCTAAAATCTCATGGTTATCCTCTTCTGCTAGGTCTCTCAGCAGCATTAGGTATTGGCTTACCTCCCCTTGCTTTCTTGTCTTCCAAAAGCCACTATTGCCTGGTTTTCCTTCTATTTTCCTACATTCCCTATTTGTTTCATTAGGTGTTAAATGCTACCTCTGTTAGTTTAGCCCTGTTAAATGTTGTATCTCTCCAATCCTGTTCTAAACTCTCCTTTCCTCTTTTTACCCCTGCTTCTTAGACAATGTTACCCATTCCCTTTGTTTTGATTACTTTACATTATTAGACTATGGCTCCTAAAGTCATTTCAGTAGCGTGAATTCTGAACGGCAGATCTGTACCCCACTATCTACTTGATTACCCCACAGGGATGCCTCAAAGATATGTTAACTAAAAAGTTAACATATGTAGGCCTATCCTGTGGCCTAAGCCAAAAATACGGTCATGTAGAGACCATACTTGTGCCCTATGAACATTCCCTCAGCCCGCCTCAGACCCCATTTTACGTTAGGTAATTCTCTGATTTTCTACCTCAGGGTTTTCTCCAAAATTCTAAGAACTGACTCAACAGGAGACAGAAGCCACTCAAGTTCTGAGGAGTTAACATCCCTGGAGGCAACCCTAAACTGAAGGGAGGTGAGAGTCAGAGATAAAGGCTTCTCCTCCTATGTTTCAGAGGACACCACTGAGGAGCTTTCATCATGAATCCTCAGAAGGTCCCACTCAAGATCGTGCCCCGGGTTTTTACAACTCAGTAGTGTACTCTTTATTGCCTGTCCCTTCTTCCCTGACTAACTCTCCCTGTTCTCTCATTCTGACTTCTCCTAATCACCTTTAAAATAATCCTCCTCTGAGCCCCCAGTCCTTGACTCGGCCTTGCTTTGGGGGAAACCCACACTAAGAGAGTCAATGCCTGTTCCTTACCTTCCTTCTTTATCCAACTAATCTGGCCATCAATTGTCAAGTGCTGGAGAGTCTGACACTGACTTTATCCTAGTTTTAGGCCATCATCAAGTCTTTTTACCTGAATAATGGTATAAAAAAATAACTGATCTCCTTTCCTTTGGAGTTGCCCATCGCCCCTCAACAAATTTGTTCTCCAAAGAGAAGTCCAAGTGCATTTTCTAAACAGACTATGTGATCCCATTTACATATTCATAAAAACCTTTCATAATTCCCCATGGCCTTTAGCATATTGTTCTTAACTTGATTTGCAACTAATCTGGACCTGGTTTTCCTCTCCAGTCTCGTCTCTCCCCATTCCAACATGATAAGTTGGTCATACTGAGCTTTTAGACTCCTGACCAGTTGTAAGATTCCTCACTTCAGGGCTATCACAACAACCCCCACCTCTCAGAATGCTCTTTTCTCCCCTCCATATCACCACTTCCACTCATCTTTACAATTCCTAGTTTGGACGGCCCTTACCTTTGTAAGCTTCTCTGGTGTTATTTTGGAGTAGATGCCCCTCTTACATGCTCTTAAGACACATTGCTTTGTAATTTAATTGCCTGTTTATTTCTTTATGTCAGTCACTCAATTATACTCTTTGAAAGTTTCTGTTTCCCATTATGCCCCAAGTACTAAACATATTTTAGATATTCCATAAATGCTGATAGAATAAATGTATTGATGAATTAATGAAACAATGAACTAATGTTACTTCTAAAGATTTAACAAAAACACACCAAAACAACTTTTCAAATCACATAGAAAGGATTGAAACATAGCAGAAACAAGATTAAAAAATAGAAACTCTATAAAAATCTAGGACAAAAATGCTATCTTCAGAAATCTTTGATACCATTATTGCTGTAACCATGGATACATGCCTACTTAGATTATTTTAATCCATTACTTAAAAAGCCATTTTTAAAGTGTGTGATACAAAGCAGTCATTTTCAAATGGAATATTAAGTCAGTCACATAAGTTAGTGAAATTTTAAGTGACTTTTTAATGAGATGCTTTAATTTATGACGTTACCCAGCATAATAGTAACTTCGAGCAGGTCTAGTCATCAATAAATCTAAGGAGTATATAAAATCTTTTCAGGCCTTTGGCTCCATGAATACTCACTCTGACCTCCATCCCGGACTTGCTCTAAAGGCTAAAGCCTCTGTTCTCACTCACTCCCCTGCCTCTGTGAATCTAAGAATCTCGCTGGGGTTTCCTCATGAATTGCACTTCTCAGATATCACCACTGAACAGAATGTTATCATGGCCACATCTCCCTCCCCTACCTTGTTGGATGATTGTAAATGTGCCAACATTTCAGGAAGTGTGCTGGTTTGAAGTTATATTGTACCCCAAAAAAGCCATGTTCTTTAATCCTCATTCAATATTGCTGGGTGGATTTTTGGGGGGATTGTTTCCATGGAAATGTGACCCACTCAATTGTGGTGGTAACTGTTGATTAGATGGTTTCTATGGAGATATATCGCCACTCATTCAAGGTGGGGTTGCTTTACTGGAGCCCTTTAAGATGGATCCATTTTGGAAAAAGCTTCAGAGCCACCAGAACCAACAGCGTCCACACACACAGAGACCTTTGGAGAGGAAGACAGAAAATGCTCCCAGTGGAGCTTCATGAAACAAGAATCCAGGAGAGAAAGCTAGCAGATGTTGCCATGTGCATTCCCAGGTAACAGAGAGACCCTGAACTTCATCAACATTTCTTGAGTGAAGGTAACCTCTTGTTGGTGCCTTAATTTGGACATTTACATAGTCTTAGAACTGTAAACCTGCCACTTAATGCATCCCCCTCTGTAAAAGTCATTCCATTTCTGGTTTATCTCATTCCAGCAGCTTCCGAACTAACACAGAAGGTGATCCTTGCTTTAAAGTGACAAAAAATCTGACAAAATTGACTGTTAGTTTTATATGAAAGGCAGATTTTAAAAGCCACAAACTTGGCTATTTAGCAGAAGAGATTTCCAAATTAAATGTGGAAAGTGAAGCCTGGTTTCTCCTTGCATCTCACAGTGAAATATGACAGGGAAGAGAGAAGTTGAGAACTATACAAAGAAACCAGAAACTGTTAGTCTGGAAAATTCTGGGCTTTCAGAAAGGGTGACCGCACAGAATAGTGCCCCACATGAGGATTTAACCAAACATGTCATTTTAGAAAAAAGCCAGAATTGGAGATGTAGTTATCCAGGAAGGATTGTGGAAAGTCTCTTTGTCTGATGAGCATCTATCAGCATATTGCATAGGAAACTGACAAGAGTGTTGTGGGATCTATATGAATGGAATCACTGACAGTCTGGACTAAAAGGGAGAGGAAAAGGACAAATTAAAGGAAAAGTAACTTCAGAGGCAGAAACCTGGAAGCGAAGGTCTGAAATCAAGAAACTTCAGGCCAGGAGAGCCGACCCATCCAAGCAACTCAGAGAGGGTGACTTTGCCCTGAAGGCAGAGGGTGGGCCTTCCACCTCCCTGTTCTGGAAGAGTTGTGCCCCAGGCTCTGGAGAGGGTGGAGCACATTTCTTGGGGATTGGGGGCAGTCAGGCTACCACTACATTGTTCTGAAGGGTTGAGCGAGTGTCCCAGAGATGGCAGAGAGCCTGCGTGCAGGCCTGATGCTTGGAGTGGGTAGTGCCAAGAGAAAGGTGGTCTCCCCAATGTCCCCCAAGGTTGCATTTGGAGAGAGGCAGGCCACTGCCTAGGCCCTTGGAAAGGATGGTACTGCTGCTCTCTAAAGGCACGAGGATAAATGACTCTCAGACTTTGAAATCTAATGGAGTTTGCCCTGCAGGTTTCCAGAACTGTTTGAGTCCTGTGACCCCTGTGTTCCTTCTAGTATCTCCTTATGGAAATGGAAATTTGTATCTTATGACTGTCCCTCCTTTGTTTATTGGCAGCAGAAAACTTGTACTGAGTTTTACAGGTCCAGAACCAGATGACAATTTTGCCTTAGGACAGATCATGCCTGTAGCTGACTTTGATGAAACTTTACTCATTTTAACCTTGTATCGTATTTATGTTGCTACTGAAATTTTTTAAGTCTTTCTAATATTGTGATGAAATGAATGCATTTTGTATTTGGAAAGAACATGTCTTTTTAGGGTTTCAAAGCTTGGAATGTATCAGTTTGGAACTATTATGTACCCAGAAAAGCCATGTCCTTTAAACCTCATTCATTATTTCTGGGAGGAATTTTTTTATTGTTTCCATGGAGATGTGACCCACCCAATTGTGGGTGGTAACTTTTGGTTAGGTGGTTTCCATGGAGATATGTCTCTAATCATTCAAGATGGGGTTGCCTACTGGAGCCCTTTAAGAGGGAACCATTTTGGAACCAACAGAGACCACACAGCCAAAAATCTTTGGAGATGAAGAAGCAAAACATCCCCAGGGGAGCTTCATGAAACAAGAAACCTGGAGATAAAGCTAGCAGATGTCGCCATGTGCATTCCCAGGTAACAGAGAAACCCTGAACTTCATCAGCCTTTCTTAAGTGAAGGTAATCTCTTGTTGATGCCTTAATTTGGACATTTTCATAGCCTTAGAACTGTACACTTGCAACCTAATACATTCCCCTTTTTAAAAGCCATTGCAGTTCTGGTATATCGCATTTCTGGCAGCTTGCAAACCAGAACAGGGGATATGTGGGAATTCCAGGTCAAGTAAGGGGAGACTGGCTTCCCCAGCAGTCCATAGGAAATATGTAGCTTTCAAAGCACACCCTTGAAGAATCACACCAATCACTCTGGGTAAGTGGTTCCCATCCAGAAAGCCCCAAGATTGTTCTGAAAGCACTTCCTAGCCATGACCCTGTCAGCCAGGGCATCATTGCTGTCAAGTCAGTGTTGTTTCCTTCAGAGACCTGATGGTTGCTCTGTCCAAAATCATGCTATCATCCTCACCATCACTTGACATCAATGTGCCCTTGTCCTCAAGAGAAGGGATGGGTAGGAACTATGCTACTCTATCACAGAAACACCTCAAATTGCACACCCTGTTAATGAAGGGCTGGCAGAGATACTGTCATGACGAATGATGTGAGAAAGACACTGGAGAAATCCATTACTTAAAAGCACTGTGTTTAAGACTGCAAATTTTATTTTGATGCTCAATTTCTTCTACTTAGAAGACAATAAATTGTATCATAATAAGTTCTGGTTTGATTCTAAAGAGTGCCTAAGGAAATCATACACATTTCAAAAATACAATTCTTTCATTCATGCAAGAAATATTTTTGGAGACTGTGCTATGAGCTTACCAGGCACTGAGGGATCACAGATTAACAAAACAGGTTAAAAACCTTGCCTTCTTAGAATTCATATTTTTGGAGGAGTAGAATGAAATCAAATGTCCAGTTCATTTTGAAAACACATATATAACAAGTCACTGTGTAGTTATTAAATATCAAGCTCTCAAAGAACAAGATTAAGGATTTAAAAATATGCATACATTACAATAAGTGGGGGGTAAAACAAGGAAACAAAACTATATATAGTGTGTGTGGTTCCCATATTTGTAAATAAAATAAATTGAGACATGTATACATACATATAGCTTCTAGCTATAGATGAACACAGATTTAAGGAAAAAAAGAAGATAAATACACACTAATAGTTACTAGTATTGTCTTTGGAGTGTGACAGCAAATAATATGTATTTTCTTTTACTTCCAAAATTTAATAATAAATACTTTTTTTATTAATAGGAAATTAGTACTATATTATTTATTTTTAAATGCAAGAAAATATGCAGAGATGAATCCTATCTTTTTGACCCTTCAGTGGTATAGGATTCAAAACATTGTATAAAACAGTGATCCCCTAATTTTGGAACTTCAGAGACTGGTAAGCTTTCCCATAAAGGGTTGAGGAAAGAATTTTCTCCACTTTTCCTTTTCTTAACTAAGCACATTCTGCTAATTACCTAGGGCTACAATAAAAAATCACCACAAACTGGTGGCTTAAAACAACAGAAATTTATTCTCTCACAGTTCTGGAGCCTAAAAGTTAGAAACCAGGTGTTGGCAGGGCCATGCTCCTTCTGAAGGTTCTAAGGAAGAATCCTTCCTTGCCTCTTCCTAGCTTCTTGTGGCTTCCAGAAACCCTTGGTATTCCTTGACTTGTAACTACATTGCTCCAATCTCTGCCTCTATTTTCATAAGGGCTTCTTCTCCCTGTGTCGTTTTGCTCATCTGTCCTTTTTTATTATAGACCCCAGCCATTGGATTTAGTGTCCATCCTAATGAAGTAGGACCTCATCTTAACTATGTATGCAAAAAAGACTATTTTCAAACAAGGTCACTGTTCTAGTTTGCTAGCTGCCAGGATATGATATAGCAGAAACAGAACAGTTTTTAAAAGGGGGAATTTGTTAAGTGTCAAGCTTACAGTTCTAAGGCCATGCAAGTCTATAAAAATGTCCAAATTAAGGCACCAACAAGAGGTTACCTTCACTCAAGAAAGGCTGATGAAGTTCAGGATTTCTTTCTCAACTGGAAAGGCACATGGTGAACATGGTGACATCTGCTGGCTTTCTCTCCAGCTTCCTGTTTCATGAAGCTCCCTCGGGGACATTTTCTTTCATCTCCAAAGTTCTCTGGCTGAGTGGGCTCATGTGATTCTTGTAGCTCTCTTGTAGCTCTGTTGATCTCTCCTCTCTTGTGGCTCTGCTCTCTCCAAATGCTTCCTCTTTTAAAGGATTCCAGTAAGCTAATCAAGACTCACCTGGAATGGGTGGAGTCACATCTCCCTCTAATCATATATTAATGCCCACAATTGGGTGAGTCACAATTATCTCCATGGAGATAATTTAATCAAAAGATTCCCACCTACATTATTGAATAGGGATTAAAAAGAAGCTATTGCTCCCACAAGATTGGATCAGAATTAAAACATAGCTTTCTAGGGTGCATAATCCTTTCAAACCAACACAGTCACATTCTGAGGTTCAAACTGGACATGAATTGGGGGGAACTTGTCAACCCACTAAATATACTAAACATACATTCATATATTCTCTCTCCCTTTCTCTTTCTCACTCTCTTTCTCTACACAATAATCCATACAAAAGAAGGGGATTTGATCACCAAAAAAGTAAGAGTATCATCTTAAAATAAGGAAAATTCCTTTTAATATAACAAGTTTGGCCTTATAAAAAACTCAGTTTTGTCATTTGTGTCATCTCACCATGTCCTTGTGAACACCTCACCTGGCTCCTGTACCACACCAGGTGGGAATCACTGGTATTCAGCCCAGTATTTTATCCAACTGCAGTCCACAGATGAAGAGAGCTGTGTTACAAGCCTGGGTCTTCTAGAGGAAGGAAGGTCTATTTCCTGAAATCAGCCATTCTTGAACCCTTAGAACAGTTGGTTAGTTGCATTTTCTGTACTGTTCTTTGTCATTTATCATGACTGTATAAGTCATATGAAATGTGGAAATGCTAACAATACAGACAGTGAATTAGTCTTCCAAGAAGGTCATTTCATTGGTCTCTTTCCTTGAAACTCTTGTACCTGTTCTTGTGAGACAGGAGTGTGTGTTCATAGATCAGAGCCCCCCGTTAAAACCTTTAGAGTATCAAGAATTAAAGAAGTGATGATGGAGTGCAGGCAGAGTAGGCACGTGTTGCCACTCACCAAAAATCCCAAATAGGTACACATTGCTCTCTCAACTCAAAGAGACTCTGCTGCTTCCTCTGTAGGCTCCCATCTCTGCCTTAAGCCCTCAGCATCACAAGGACTTGCTTAGACAGTATTTACCTCTATCTTTGAGAGGGAGGAGAGTGTGAAGGACATTTTCCCCACCTCTGTTGAAGGGCAGGGGTCAGAGGCACTTGATAGTTGTGGGTCATTTAACATGACTGGAAATGGCAGTTTACCTTGAGGCACAGCACTCAAAGGGGATTCCTCATTCCACTATCCCCCAAACTTCTTTCTTCCTCAGTGAATGCAAGTGGGAACTCCTGGAATAATCCAAGGCCTTAAAGGCAAAAGTCTTTGAGAGTGAGGGTAGGGGGATCTCACAGCATACTTTTCCTCTTCAGTCTCAAAGCAGGTAAGGGCAGGTCCACATTCTTTCTCTTAACTTCTCATCGGAGATGAGAAATTTTCTTTGAACTGTGCCTTGGGCTTCGTCTCAGGCACTTAGTAATTGTTATTCTGTAAGAAAGTAGTGGGCCACATCCTTTTATCTAGCTTTTCTTCTGTAAATTGACAAAGAGAAAACAGACAAACTCATCCTGTTATTCCAGTTTCACAGAATTTACAATTAAAAGAAAATTTTTAGGTACAAATTTTGAGTATAAAGTTGCAAAAATGTAAGTATAATGCCTCTATTGACTAAGAGAAAAGTGATCTTTTTTCTAGGTGTATTACTCCATAAATGAAAAATGATTTCACAGAACTGATAACAGAGGACAAGTTATGATAAAATGTAATGCACCCATTGTGCATTAAGGGAAGTGTTGATTTTACATTTTAAAACAGTGAATTCTCAAATTAAATCATTTAAATTATTAGACTTCAATCACTGACTGCTATTTGTGCTAAATTAACTTCTCAAATCTGAGAGCCATATTGCCACATACCACGTAACTGGCAGAGTGCCTAGTGCTAAATAACCCTACAGTGTTAATGAGGGAACTGCTGTAACTGAGAAATTAAGAATTAAAAATTAGAATGACTGAATCATTATAAAGATGACCTTTTCTAGCTTTCTGTTATATTGTAAAATAGCCAAGAGGAAATACCTGAAATTACTGAAACCCACCGAACTGTAAATTGTTAAAACCTCCTGACTGGCTCTACTTGTAGCCCCTTATCTTGTTTTACAACTTTAGAGTCTTATGATCACAAAGACAGCACCCTAATGCTTATTAAAGAAAGAACTTGAGTCAGCCCAGAAATCATCTTTAACTACAGTGTTTAAACTTGCTACTTTCCCTTCCTTCCAGATTATTTCTACCCCTTTACATGGTATTGTAGTTGTTTATACTTGTTATTGTAATGGGTACTTTCCATTCCTTTACATGGTACTATAGTTGTTTATTCTTATTACTATAATGGAAACAACTTTACTTTCCCTTGTTTGAATCCGTAACAACCCTAAACTTAGACTTTCCAGGAGACAGATTTTATGACAATAGGTCATCTGTTCTCCTTCCTTCACCTAGCAATAAACTTTTTTCGAAAAATACTTTTATTGAGATATCTCGCACCATATAGTCCATCCAAAGCATATAATCAAGGGCTCACAGTATCATCACATAGTTGTGTATTCATCACCATGATCATTTTTAGAAGATTTGCATCACTCCAGAAAAAGAAGTAAAAAGAGAAAAGAAAAACCCCATAAATCCATACTCCTTATCCCTTCCTCTCATCGACCACTAGCATTGCAATCTACCGAATGATTTTTACCCCTTATCCATGCCCCCCCCCATTATTTATTTATTTATAGTCCTTACTGTCCTGCTCATCTATTCATACCCTGGATAAAGGGGTCATTAGCCACAAGATTTTCACCATCACCCAGTCACAATTCAAAAACTATAAACTTATACAATAGTTTTCAACAATCAAGGCTACTGGAAAACAGTTTAATAGTTTCAGTTATTTCCTTCTAGCTATTTTAATACACCATAAACTAAAAAGGGACATCTACATAGTGCTTGCCCATGCAAAAACAAAAAAAGGGATATCCCATAATACATAAAAAAAAACCTTCAGGATAACCTCTCAACCCTGTTTGAAATCTCTCAGCCACTGAAACTTTCTTTTGTGTCATTTCTCTCTTCCCTCTTTTGGTCAAGAAGGCTTTTTCTATCCCATGGTGTCAGGTCCCAGTTCATCCCCATGAGTCATGTCCCATGTTTCCAGAGAGATTTACTCCCTTGGGAGTCATGTCTTATGCAGGGCAGTGACTTGACCTGCCCAGTTGTCTTAGCAAGACAGGCCACTTTATGAGCAATAGTAGAGGTTCGCTGGGGCTGATTCTTAGAGATAACTATAAGTCAGCATATCTTCTCCTTTGCAGGAATAAGTTTCATAGGGGCAAGCCCCAAGAATGAGGGCTCAGCCTATTAAATTGGTTGTCCCCAGTGCCTGCAAGAATATCAGGAATTCTTTAGTTGGGGAAGTTTAACATTTTCTCCTTTCTTCCCAGTCTCCCAAGAGGACTTTGCGAATACGTTTTTTATTCTCTGCACAAATTACTCTGGGATGTATTGGGGTATACAGTAACCTGTACAAACCAACAAAATCTCACTCCCTATTCAAGATTCCAGAGCAATAAATCCTTTCTACCTTTGAAACCCTGGTGTCATAGATCGGCTGTTATTTGCCTTGCACAGAGAACCCTGTGTTTGATCAGTATTACTGCTGGCCCAGAAAAAAGAAATCAGAGAAATGCAGAAATCAATGTAGAGAAATTCAAGCTGGCAATGGGAGCAAACTGGTACTATTCCAACAAACTGGAAAGAATAATTTTCCACACACAAAAACTTAGGTGTAGGTACTAAGCTTTCTTTCAATGTATAGAACTACCGGGAAAATACAAACTGCAAAACGCTCCATTCTCCTCTCAATATCACTGACGACTTGTGTAACAGTTTTCTCAAATCTCTGCTTATGAGTTTGTTTGAACAGGTGACTCTAGTGGAGTCGAGTCTTAGCAAGAAAAGATGAGGACCCAGATTAGGCAGCCAGTCTACACTTGAGGGCCAGAATCACTTCTAGTATGCCTTATTGAAACATCGTGCATAAAAGAGTTAAACCCCTCACTCTCCCTCTTTTCCTACTCTTGGAAATTCCTGACCACTCCCATTTCCGTTTCCGTCTTCCAGCTGTGCTAACCGGACCTTCTCTGCATATTTAAGAAATGATGCATCGCTATTTTTTTTTTTTTTTTTTTTTGCCAGTTCTGGTTTAACTTTCTTTCCAGATTTTCACTTCCCCATTCAGAGAATGAAATTCTAAGGTCTTGTCTTAGCTGTACATTATAATTTTATTTTGTATTTATTGTAGTAATCTCTAGGTAAAATGGTGCAGGCGACCACATTTCCCTCTCAGCACCTCTCTTGACTTTGGTCCCATTCAAGCATTTAGAGCTTCCGCATTTTCTCTTATGCAACTTATGATAATAAATTATTCACTTTCAAGGTATAAAATTGGCAAAGAGTAGCCATTTCTGAAAACATTTGCTTTAATGGAGGACCAAGACCTCAATTTCCAAATGCTAGAAACTTAAAATCAGTAAAAGATCTTGGAGAAGTAACTTTTCTGGTACCCTTTAAATCATATATTTTAGAACATTGTGTTGCAATCAGAGATAACCCATTGCAGCATCATAAAATCACTCTAGTGGGTTACCAACAGATTATTTTTAATAAGACAGAACAGAAGGAACTAGAAATATCAGAGTACATCGCTTAGAATTAAGGTAAATATTTTTTCTTAGAATTTTCATTTCTGTTTTAATATCTGGATAAGACATACCATATACATGTGTATTTATTTATGAAATACATAGGTACATTTCTTATGATTATGGCCCAAAAGTTTGAGAGTTATCTGCCCTTACCTCTAAAGTCAACTTAACTAAATTATTTTCATTCTTCAAACACAACTTCATTAACTTCCATCCCTACTTTTTCTTTCCATTCTGAAGTTCTGTAGTAATCACAGTCATTCGACTGCAGTTTCTTTCCTTCTTCTAGATATTTCCCAGTGTTAAAGCACATTACTTCTCTACTTAAACTCACACTTAGCTCTCATGCTTTTGCAAGAAACAGTCTGAATTTCTTAACCTGGCCTTCCCCATTCCAGCCCCTTTTTATCTTGTCGACCTTATCTTCAGGAGTTACCTGGCTTGCCTAGGAGCATTCTTCTCTCCAGCCTCTGGCTGTGCTTAGACTCTCATCCCCCTCGACCTTCACCCTCACATGGCCAGCTCATCCTCAACCTTACCCTCCCAGTCCTCTGGATCATACCACCCTTCAAGGTCCAGCTCAGTCACAAGTCTTGTTCCTTGGATGCCCTAAGTTTTATTATTTTTAACCCTTCACAGCCTCACTTTCTTGATGCCCTCATATTTTCAGTTATTTATTTATTTTGTGTGTGTGTGCTTTATTGGGAGGCTATGCACAAGCAGACTGAAACCTGAGATGGCATCAGCCTATTTTCAGGTTTGTTTTTTTTCTTTCTTTCTTTCTTTTTTTTTTTTTTTTGTCATGGGCAGGCTCTGGGAATCAAATCCAGATCTCTGGCATGGCAGGTGAGAATTCTGCCACTGAGCCACCATTGCCCACCCTATTTTCAGTTATTTTTAATATTTCTATGTTACCTTTTCAAGGAGATAGGAAGCTTCTTAAAGGATAGCATCTCTTAGGTTTTTCTCAACATCCGCAACACTAGCAAAAAAGTATTCAATAAAGATGGCTCAATTAATGGATTTCTCCTATGTTGTACATGGTGCTGAGATCACTATGACCTAATAGTCAAGAAAATTGATGATAAATTTGCATATTACTGTTCAGTTTAATTTTAAAGCAGTTTTATTGATATAAAAACTGGTTCACAGTATAATCACGAGTTCCACATTCATCAGCACAAACAGTTTTAGAACATTTTCATTACTCCAAAAAGGAAAAAAAACATACTCCTTATATCCCCTGTTAGTAATGTTTAGCATTGGTGTGGTACCTTCGTTATAATTGTCAAAAGAATATTAAATATTGTTTATGGCTTGGATTAGGCGTATTTTTTCTCATATACCACCCTATTATTAATACTGTGTAATAGCGACAATTGTTCTAATTATGAAAGAACATTCTTATATTGTACTATTAACCACAGTCATTATACACAACAGGGTTCACTGTGTTACATAATCCCATGTTTTATCCTTAGCTTTCCTTCTAGCGATATACACGACCCCTTTCAACCACAATCACACCCATAATTTACTGTTGTTAATTACACTCATAATAACGTGCTACCATCACCTCTATCCATCTTCAAACATTTACAATCAACCTAAATAGAATTTCTGAACAAATTAAGCATCAGTTCCCCATTGTCTGTCCTCATTCTATTTCCTGGTAACCTATATTCTAGATTCTAACTTTATGAGTGTGCTGGTTCAAAAGGATTATGTGCCCTAGAAAAGCCATGTTTTAATCCTGATCCATTTTGTGTATCTTTAATCCCTAGTCAGTACTGTAGGTTGGAAACTTGATTACTCACCCAATTGTAGGTATTAAGCTTTCATTAGAAGGAGCTGTGACTCCACCCATTCCAGGTAGGTCTTGATTAGTTTACTGGAATCCTTTAAAAGAGGAAACATTCTGGAGAGAGCCACAAGAACCACAGAGCACACAGCCAGAAACCTTTGGAGATGAAGAAGGAAAATGCCCCCAGGGAAGCTTCCTGAAACGAGAAGCCTAGAGAGAAAACTAGCAGAAATCACCGTGTTCATCATGTGAATTTCCAGTTGAGAGAGAAACCCTGAATTTCACAGGCCTTTCATGAGTGAGGGTAATCTCTTGTTGGCGCCTTAATTTGTACATTTTTATAGGCTTGCTTTAATTGGTACATTTTCACGGCCTTAGAACTGTAAACTTGCAACTTAACAAATGCCCCCTTTTAAAAGCCATTCTGTTTCTAGTATATTACATTCCAGCAGCTAGCAAGCTAGAACAGATTTTGCTATCAGAGAATTGGGGTACTGCTGAAGTTTGCAAATAGCAAACATATTGGAACAGATTTTGAAATGGATAAGGGAAGATTTGGGAGGAGTTGTGAGGAGCTTGATAGAGAAAGCCTAGGAAGCTTTGAAGAGAAATGTGGACTCTAAAGATACTCTGCTGAGGCTTTAGACAGAAATGAGGCACGTGTTATTGCAAACTAGAAGAAAGGCAATCCTTGTTTTAAACGGCAGATAATCTGGCAAAACTGACTAGCACTTTAGCTGGAAGGCAGATTTTAAAAGCCATGAACTTGAATATTTAGGCAGAACAGATTTCCAAATTAAATGTGGAAAGCGCAGCCTGGTTTCTCCTTGCAGCTTATAGTGAAATGCAACAGGAAAGAGATAAGCTGAGAATTGAACTCTTGGGTAACAAAGAAACCAGAATTTGATGTTCTGGAAAATTCTGGGCATCCAGGAAGGGAGACTTTTGGAGATGAAGAAGGAAAACACCCCCAGGGGAGTTATCTGAAACAGGAAGCCTGGAGAGACAGCTAACAGACATTGTCATGTTTGCCACATACGTTTCCAGTTGAGAGAGAAACCCTGAATTTCATTGGCCTTTCTTGAGTGAAGGTAACCTCTTGTTGGTGCCTTAATTTGGACATTTTTATAGACTTGAGTGAAGGTAACCTCTTGTTGGTGCCTTAATTTGGATATTTTTATAGACTTGTTTTAATTGGGACATTTTCACGGCCTTAGAACTGTAAACTTGCAACTTAATAAATTCCCCTCTTTAAAAGCCATTCTATTTCTGGTATTACACATTCCAGTAGCTAGCAAACTAGAATAATGAGTTTGCTTATTATACTTAGTTCATATTGAGAGATTACTGTATAATATTTGTCCTTTTGGGTCTGGCTTATTTATTTTGTTTTTGTTTTGATTTTTTATTATTTTTATTAATAAAACCAAACAACATACAAACATGAACATTCTTAATATTTGAACATTCCATACTTGGTGTGCAATCAATGGCTCACAATATTGTCACATATTTGTATATCATCAACATGGTCATTTCTTAGAACACTTGCATCACTTCAGAAAAAGAAACAAAAAGAAAAAAGAAGAAACTCATACATACCATGCCCATCTCAGCCCTCTCTCTCATTGACCACCAGTGTTTCCCTCTACCCAATTTATTTTAACATTTGTTCCCCCCATTATTTATTTATTTTTAATCCACAGTTTTTACTCATTTGTCCATACCATAGATAAAAGGAGCATCAGAACAAGGTTTTCACAATCACACAGTCACATTGCGAAAGCCATATCATTACGCAATCATCTTAAAGAAATATGGCTACTGGAACACAGCTCTACAGTTTCAGGCACTTCCCTCCAGCTTCTTCAACACACCTTAAACTAAAAAGGGGATACCTATATAATGTGTAAGAATAACCTCTAGGATAACCTCTTGGCTCTTTTTGAAATCTCTCAGCCACTAGCACTTCATTTTGTCTCACTTCTGGGTCTGGCTTATTTCACTCAACATAATGTCCTCCAGTTTCATCCATGTTGTTGCACATATATATATCAGGACTTCATTCCTTCTTAATGATGAATAATATTCCATCGTATGCATATACCACAATTTGCCTATCTATTTATTGGTTGATGGACAATTGGGTTATGTCCATCTTTTGGCAATTGTGAATAATGCTGCTAGAAAGTCCTCTTGGGAGTATGGGTATAAAAAAGAAAATATTTAACTTCCCTATTGGAAATTTCTGATATTCTCACAACAGTGGGGACTGCCAAATCAATAGGCTGAGCCCTCAACCTTGGGTTCGCCCTGTGAAACTTATTTCTACAAAGGATAGGCTAAGCCTACTTCAAATTAGGCCTGAGTTACCACAGAGAACTTCTTTTGTTGCTCAGATGTGGCCTCTCTCTAAGCCAACTCAGCAGGTGAACTGAACTCACTGCCCTCCTTCCTACATGGGACATGACTCCCAGGGGTGTAAATCTCCCCAGTAATGTGGGACAGAAATCCTGGGATGAGCTGGGATGTGGCATCAAGGGTTTGAGAAAGCCTACTTGACCAAAAAGTGGGAGAGAGAAAGGAGGCAAAATAAAGTTTCAGTGGCTGAGAGATCTCAAACAGAGTCAAGAGGTTATTCTGGAAGTTGTTCTTATGCATTATATAGATATCCCTTTTCAGTTTATGGTGTATTGGATAGGCTAGGGAGAAGTGCCTGAAACTTTAGAGCTGTGTTCCAGTAGCCTAGATTCTTGAAGACAATTGTATAAAGATAAAATGTTTACAATGTGACTGTATGATTGTGAAAACCTTGTGTCTGATGCCCCTTATATCCAGAGCATGAACAAATGAATAAAAAAATATGGATAAAAAATTTTTAAATAATAGGGGAGACAATGGGTAAATTAAATTAGATGGAAATACTAGTGGTCAGTGAGAGAGCAGGGTAAAGTGTATGGTATGTATGAGTTTTTTCTTTTTATATCTTTTTTCTGGAGTGGTGCAAATATTCTAAAAAATGATCATAGTGATGAATACACAACTATGTGATGATGTTGTGAGCCATTGTTGTATACCATGTATCAAATGTATGTGTGTGAAGATTTCTCAATAATATTTTTTAAAATGCTGCTATAAACAATGGTGTGCAAATGTCTGTTTCCATCCCTGCTTTCAGTTCTTCTGGGTATGTACCTAGGAGCAGGATTGATGGATCATATACAATTCTATACTTAGCTTCCTAACTTCCACAGAGGCTGTACAGTTTTACATGCCAGCAGAGAATGAGTGTTTCTATTTCTCCACTTCCTCTCCAACACTTGTAGTTTTCTGTTTTTTTTTTTCAATAGTGGCCATTATGGTAGGTATAAAATGATATCTGATTGGGGTTTTGATATGCATTTCCCTAATAACTCGTAATGCTGAACATCTTTTCTTATGCTTTTTTAGCCATTGGTATTTCCTCCTTGGAAATGTGTCTATTCATGTCTTTTGTCTATTTTTTTAACTGGGTTGTTTGCCTTTTTATTCTTGAGTTGTAGGATTTCTTTATATATCCTGGATATTAAATCCTTGTCCTGTATATGGTTCATAAATATTTTCTCCCATTGAGAAGGCTGCCTTTTCACTTTTTTTGAAAAAGTCCTTAGAAATGCAAAAGATTTTTAATTTTGAGGAGTTCCCATTTATGTATTTTTTTATTTCACTGCATATGCTTTGGGTGTAAAGTCTAAGAAATCATTAGCTACCACAAGATCTTGAAGATGTTCCCTATATTTTCTTTTAGGAGTTTTTTGGCCTTGGCTTTATATTTTGGGTTTCATTCATTTTGATTTAATTTTTAAATAAGGTGTGATATAGGGGTTCTTATCATTGTTTTGGATATGGACATTCATTTCTCCCAGCACCATCAGTTGAAGAAACTATTCTGCTTGATTTAGTTGGACTTGGCAGCCTTGTCAAATATCAATTGGTCATAGATGTGAGGGTCTATTTCTGAACTCTTATTAAATTCCATTGGCCAATATATATATATATAAATGGTCTATATATATAGATAGATAGATAGATATAGATATAGATATATAGTCAATAGATATATTTATGCCTGAACCATGCTGTTTTGACCACTATAGCTTTGTAATATGCTTTAAAGTCAGGAAGTGTGAGTCCTCCAAACTTTTTCTTCTTTTTAAACAAGTTTTTGGCAATTTGGGGCTCTTTAACCTTCCAAATAAATTTGATAATTGTTTTTTCTATTTCTGCAAAGTAGACTGTTGGAATTTTGATTGGTATTGCAGTGAATCTGTAAATCATTTTGTGTAGAATTGTCATCAGTGATATTTATTCATCCATTCCATGAATATGGAATGTCCTTCCATTTTTTTAGGTCTTCCTTGATTTCTTTTAGCAATGTTTTGTAGTTTTCTGTGTAAAGGTCCTTGATATCCTTGGTTAAATTTATTCCCAGATATTTGATTCTTTTTGGTTGCTATTGTAAATGAAGTTTTTTCTTGATTTCCTCCTCAGGTTGTTCATTACTAATGAATTGAAATACTACTAATCTTGCATGTTGACCTTGTACCCTGCCACTTTGCTTAATTTATTAGCTCTAGTAGCTTTGCTGTAGATTTTTTGGAACTAACTTAATCTTTTTACTTGTGATTGATTGTAGATAGAATCAGCCATAAATGACATCAAGTGACTAATAATTTAAGTCCATGAAATACCTTAACAGTAACAATCAGACCAGTGCTTGTTTGACTAAACAACTGGACACCATCACCTAGCCAGTCAACACATGAAATTAACTTCCACACCCTGCATCCACCTCACCTCTGAAATGTTTTCTGTAATTTATTTACAATTATTCATTAGTTAAAATAGCTATAATAAAACTTACTCTTTATGATAAATTGTAAGATAACAGATTCCTTAGTCTAGCATTCCAAAAGTTGTCTTTTGATTTTTAAGAGATTGTTAGGTATATTATTATATTTAACAACCAAGACTAGACTTGTTTATATTTCAAACAAAAATGAAGATTATTCTTTCATGGTTTCTATATCAAATAAATTGTTAATATAACAAATAGCCTGGAATATTATAACAACAAACTCCCACAATGAGAGATTGGGTTGAAAACCCAGTGAAAATATAGCTTAGTTTTTATATATTTTTGATTAAAAGAGCAGGGCCACCTAAGATCAAAAACAAGAAAAAAATGTCTGTACTCACCACTTCTATTCAATATTGAGCTGGAGGTTCTAGCCAAGATAATTAGGCAAGAAAAAGAAACAAAAGACACCAAGGTTGGAAAAGAAGAAGTAAAACTCTCTATTCACAAATAACATGATCTTATTGGGAGAAAATTCTAAGGCATACACATACACACATAAGAAAAACCTATTATAGTTGATAAACAAGTTGAGGAAGGTTGCAGATGAAATATCAAGATAAAGAACTCAAGTGTATTTCTATTTATATAGTAATAAACAACCTGAAAATGAAATTAAGAAAAAAATCTATTTTAAATAATATAAAAAAGAATAAAATTTAACAAAAGAAGTGCAAGACTTGCACACTGTAAACTCTAAAACATCACTGAAAGAAATTAAAATGATGTAAATAAGTAGAAAGACATCTGTTTCCGTTTCCTGGCTACCAAAGCAAATATCATGCAATGGATTGGCTTAAACAACTGGAATTTATTGGCTCATAGTTGTGAGATTAGGAGAAGTCCAAAATCAAGTTATCATCCAGGAGACTAGAATTCTGGGGCTGGATGCTAGTAATCCTTGAGCCTTGGTTTCTCGGTAACATGGCAATACACATGGTAGCTTCTCATTTCTGGTTGCATTGACTTTCAGCTTCTGGCTTCTCCCCGTAACTTTCTCTCTGAGTGTCTGAATATCATTCTGTTTATAAAGGACTCCAATAATAGGATTAAGACCCATTCAAATTCAGCAGGACTACTGCTTAATTGAAGTAACTAATCAAAAAGTCCTGTTTACAAGGCTTCACAATCACAAGAATTGATTAAGATTAAGAACTTTTCTGGGGTAAAATTTTCCCAGCCACCATAGCATCCCATGTTCATGTGTCAGCATACTTAATATTATTCACATGACAGTACTCCTCAAATTGATCTAGAGGCTCAACAAACTCCCTATTAAAATCCTACCTGACATTCCTTCAGAAATTGACAGGCCAATCCTAAAATTAATAAAAAAATGCAAAGGAACCAAAATAGTCAAAACAATTTTAAAAAGAGCAAAATTGGAGGACTCTCACTTACTGATGCCAAAACTTATTACAAAGCAACAGTAAACAGACCTGTGTGGTACTGACATAAAAATAGATATGTAAAAAGAGATCAATGAAATAGATATACCCTCACATATACAGTTAATTGATATTTAACCCAGGTGACAAAACAAATCAATAGGGAAAGAAAAGTCTTTTCAACAAATCACGCTGGGACAAATGTATATCCATATGAAAAAGAAATGAAACTGGACCCCTTCCTCACACCATTTACAAAAATTAACCCCGCAAGACACTAATAAGGACAAATATTGTATGATGTCACTTATAAGAGAGGCCTAGAAATAGCGAATGTGCTGTCATAAAAAGTAGATTAGAGGTTACCTGGGATGGAGCAGGAAGGAGAATGCATGTTTTTTGAATATAGGATGTGTGTTAATAAAAATAAATAAATACAGAAATAAATTCATAAATAAATAAATTAAAAAAAAACTCAAAATGGATCAAAGACTTAAATGTAAGAAATTATAAATCTCTCAGAACAAAAAATAGATACAAATCTTTGTGACCTTGTATTAGATGTAGTTTTCTATATTTATAACACCCAAAGCATAACCAACCAAGGAAAAAGTGGACAAATGAACTTCCTCAAAGTAAAATCTCTTGTGCTTCAAAGAACATTATCCAAAAAGTGAAAAGAAAAGAAAAAAGAATAGGAAAAAATATTTGCAAATCTCATATCTGACAATGGTTAGTACCCAGAAAATATACAGAACTCTTATAAACCAACTATAAACAGAGAAAAAAAAATGTTAAATGGGAAAAGCATTTGAATAGATATTTCTGAAAAAAAGATATATAGATGGTCAGTAAGCACATAAAAAGATGCTCAATCTCATTAATGATTAAGAATGAAAATTAAAGCCACAATGAAATGCCATTTCATACCTACTAGGATGGTTATGATGAAAAGGGCAATGAATATTCATCCATTACTGGTGGAAATGTAAAATAACGCAGTCACTGTAGAAAAACAGTTTGGACTAGAATTATCATATGACCCAGCCATTCTACTCCCGGGTGGAATTGAGAATTGAAAACATATATTACACAAAAACTTGTGCAGCAAATGTTTGTAACAACATTATTCATGATAGCTCAAAAGTTGAAACAATCCAAATGTCCACGAACTGATGAGTAGATAAACAATATATGGTATTTTAATGCATTGAAATATTATTAGTCCATGAAAAGGAATGAAGTGCTAAAATATGCCAAGACATAGATGAACTTTGAAAACAAAACATTAAGTGGATGAAGTCAGACAAAAAAGGCCACATAATGTATAATTCCATTTGTACAAAATGTTCAGAATAGTGGGTGCAAGGGTAGTTCAGTGGTAGAATTCTCGCACGGGTCCATGCACTTACCCCCCATAAAAAAAAAAAAACAAGCAAAACAAACAAACAAAAATTCAACAAATGGTGGTGCAACAACAGGATACTCACATGGAAAAATAATTAAATGTGACCCCACCATACAGCATACAAAAAAAGTTCAGAATAGACAAATTCATAGAGATAAACAGCAGATTTGTGGCTGCCAGGGGTTGAGGAAAGGAGGTATGGGGAGTAAATGCCAATATATGGGGTTTCTTGTGGGGTAATAAAAATATTCTGCAACTATACATGGCAAAGTTGTGCAACCTTGTTAATATACTAAAAACCACTGAATTGTGCACTATAAAAGGGTGTATTTATGATGGAAGAAATATATCTCAATTTAAAAATAATAGAAAAGAAAGATCAACCCATTCATCGTGATCTGAGTAAAGAAATATTTAAATCAGAGGTTAATTTTAATGATAGGAAACCTGTTTATGAATTGTATGTCTGTTTTTGATTGGACATTCTGACCATCTGTAGTTATTTGTTTATGTCTCACTTATGCCTTCAATTTGTGCTTCTCAAACTATCAATGGTGTTGAAGCAATGTTTTAAAATCTTCAATTAGTCTCAAACCAATAATCTTTAAAAATGAAATAAAACCATTGGGTAGTATGCTTGGGAGTGGTTGAGATGGGAAAGTTTATGTGGTATAGATGTTCCCACAGTTAAAAAGAAAGCAACTAAAGTGATAATGACAATTAAATACAACACATATCCTGGATGCAATCTAGAAAGGAAAGAGAAAAGGCTCAAAGAGACATTATTGGAGTACATGTTAAAAACTGGAATATAAAATACAAACGTTTTATCAATTTTACATTTCTTAAACCTTGAAAACAGCACTTAAGGTAGTTACATAAGTAGATATCCTAGTTCTTAAGAAATGTACGTGGAGGTGTTAAATGTTCAAGGAACATGGTGTATACAGCCTACACTCAAATACTCAGAAAATAGCTAGCTTGTTAGCAAATGTGGCAAAAGGTTAAAATTGGTGAATATAGGTTTCTGGAAGCTAGGGGTAGGTGGAGTTCTGTGTATGGGGTTTGTATTATTTTTTAAGTGTCCTGTAAATTTGAAAGTATTTCAAAATAAAAAAGTTTCAAAAAAGAAAAAGAAATTACCAGCAGTATGAAATTAACGTGCAAAAACTTACTCTGTTAAATTGCTATAATTATTTCTAAATGTTTTTTCTTGATTTTTGTACTTATTTCATCATGTACCAGGTAACAGTTTGCATACTGGCACTGCCCACAGCCCATGCTTGAGTAGCGTTGCTTTAGATTATATATTCTTCAAGGATAGGGAGCATTCTTTATTCCCCTTTGTATCTGCTCAGGCAGCACAGAATGGGCGTTCAGTAATTGCTGGCTAAATTGGATCAACCGATCTTCTTACCAACCACAGCTTCATCAATAAATAATTCAAGCAACCAATGAAAGGGCCTATCAAATTAAGAACTCAGGTATCAGAAACTGATTAAGATCAGCTCAACTCCTAATCAGTAATTACTGGGGCTATGTTCATAGTGATAATATTAATTACTCTTCTACATTAAATGGCAATTATACTTTTTTCATTTCACATGTTAACACCTTAATTCTGTTAAGTATAGTGAAGTGACATCACTTACGAAATAAATAACATGATCAAAACAAAGCCAAATATAGCGACAATAATTTTAGCTCTAAAATGACAAAGAACTTTAGTTGAACTTTGATAGAGCATTTATAGTTTACTTAAAGAAAATACTTCCTAAGGTTGCTAAGAATAGCGCTGAATTTTACAGTTGAAAAATTTTTTTTTTAATTCTCTTACATAGAATGCTAGCAATTGTGCAAATAGCCCCTAGAAGCCTATCTAACCAAGGGAATGAGGGATCCCCAAGAAATAACATCTGAAACTGGGGTATGGTGCAATCTTAGATTTCATATTTCTCCGTTGTTACTGCAAAGGACATGAGTAATGATTTTCAATCTCTACAAACTCTACTTCAGCAAGCCTAAGGGAAGGATATTAACTGAAAAGACCTTGATGACAGAATTTTTAGGGCTCAGGTATGTTCCAGATTCTATCTGAGCCCTGAAAAACTTTGCCCCATCTGCTTGTTCCCCTCTTCACCACTGGAGAGTAAACAAAGATCATTTATGGGCATCTGCCTTTAAAGAAGTGGACAGCAATGTTCTAGGTACTAGGGAGTTATCCAGCCTGACATGGGAGTCACAATCATTATAGGACTGCAAACTCATGTCCCAAAATGTGTGACCATCAAAGGACACTCTTCATGGAAGGGTGTCACTTCCATTTATGAAGGTGAAATTACCCTATTTCTTGAAGGAAGAAATAAAATAAGAATATGTGAGTCTAGTCAACTTTAGACACTTACATTTGTTGGTGGATTTAACTCTGTTTGGACATGTGCTCGGTCTTGGTCTGTATTCTGGTGGGTGTGGACCCACTGTAAATGAGATCTTTTGCAGATGCCACTTCATTAAAATGTGGCTAGCTGAATCAGGTTGGGCCTTAATCTGGATTACTGGAGTCCTTTATAAGCAGAATGAAATTCAGAAAGAGGGAGAAATCCTTCAAAGTAGTTGGAAGTCAACAGAACCCAGAGGAGAAAGGAGAAGTCATTGCCATGTGCATTATCATGCGACTGGAAAAGCCAAAGACCAAGGATCTCTGTAGCCCACCCCAGTACACCATAGTCTTCTGGGAGAAAGCTTCATCTTGCGGACACCTTGATTTTGGCTTCTCCTAGCCCCCAAACCATGAGCCAATAAATTTCCATTGTTTAAGCCAACCCATCATATGATATTTGTTTCAGCAGTTGGGAAACTAAGACATGTATTAACTCATTAATTAGGTGGCTCTAAGATTTTTAAATATAGAATTTATCCTGCACTCCTATATCGCTGAAGAATTTGTAAAGCAAGTAAAACAGTTCTTGAAGTTTATTATGTAAATATAAAGACAGAACCTTCTATAAAGATAGTGATTTAATAAAATGTGCTATGTCATAATACAAATAGAGAATCTGTCTTGCTTTTCTGAAAATTTATTGCATGAAAAGTTAAAGTGTTAGTTAGGTTAGTCGAAGTGTAATTATCCATCAAATTTTTAATTATGTTCTCTACATTTTTCCTTTGGTAATTAGTTATGTATACAAGATAGCCATTCCTAATGAGATACTTAATATCTTTTAATATACATACATATATATATATATAGAGAGAGAGAGAGAGAGGTGTATATTTAACTGTTCAACTTCATAGAATGATTTGGAACCAATTTATTACGTTGGAAACAAGCAAGGGGCAAGAATCAAACATTTATTCCACCTTTTCTATATAAACTGTAATACTGAGTAACTAAATAATTGGTGAAAGAAGTATCTTGTGCCAGTTTGAAGCTATTATGTACCCCAGAAAAGCCATGTCCTTTAATCCTCATTCACTATTGCTGGATGGGACCTTTTTTGATTATTTCCATGGAGATGTGACCCACCCAATTGTGGGTGGGAACTTTTTTATTTGCATGGGCAGGCACTGGGAATCAAACCTGGGTCTCCAACATGGCAGGTGAGAATTTTGCCACTGAGACACTGTTGCACTGCCCAGGTAGTAACTTTTGATTAGATGGTTTCCATGGAGATGTGTTTCCATTCATATTAAGGTGGGGTTACTTACTGGAATCTTTAAGAGGGAACCATTTTGGAAAAAGCTTTAGAGCCACCAAACCAACAGAGCCACCAGAACCATCAGAGTCTGCACAGATCCTGGAGGAGTGCCATGAAATAAGAAGCCAGGAAAGAAAGCTGGCAGACATTGACATGTGCCCTCCCAGCTGAAAGAGAAATCCTGAACATCATCTGCCTTCTTAAACCAAGCTATCTTTCCCTGGATGCCTTAATTTGGACATTTTTATAGGCTTGCTTTAATTTGGACATTTACATGGCCTTAGAACTGTGAACTTGCAACTTATTAAATTCCCCCTTTAAAAGTCATTCTGCTTCTGATATATCACATTCCTGCAGCTAGCAAACTAGAACACAAGTCACTATAAAAATATTTCAGCTAAAAATTGAAAAACAAATGATGGTATGTAATTAGAGCAACATGCTTCTTTTTTTAGCTCCATTCCTGACTCTTTATATCGTTATTGTTTTAGATTATATCTTTAAAAATGTATGCCCATTAACATAAACTTTAAATGTTATTTTACACATTTACCTTTTATCTCATTTAGGGAGATTTCAAAAGCAATTACAAACCAAAAGTACAGTAATATACAATTTTACATTTTCCTATGTAATTACCTTTTTCAGTGTTCTTTATTTCTTCTTGTGACTTTGAATTACTGTCTGGTATCCTTTCTTTTTTTTCAACTTTTTTATTATGTATAATATAATATATATATACAAAGCAAAGAAAGAAAAAAGCAATAATTTTCAAAGCACTCTTCAACAAGTAGTTACAGGATAGATTCCAGAGTTTCTCATGGGCTACTATACCATCATTTCAGATTTTTCATTCTGCCTGCTCCAAAACATTGAAGGCTAGAAGGAATAATTTTTTTATCATCACAATCAACTTATTTTTTCTTTTTTGTGAAAAATAACATATATATATATATAAAGGTAATACATTTCAAAGCACACAGAACAGAGTTTGGTATGGGTTACATGTTCCCAATTTTAGGTTTTTACTTCTAGCTGTTCAAAGATACTGGAGACTAAAAGAAATATCAATATAATGATTCAGCAGTTATACTAATTTGTTAAACCCTACCTTCTCTGCATAACTCCATCATCACCTTTGGTCTTTCTCCCACTCTTTAGGGGTATTTGGGCTATGGTCATTCTAACTTTATTTTTTATTAATAAAACCAATCCACATACAACGGAAGCATTCTTAATGTTTGAACATTCCATACTTTGTGTGCAATCAATGGCTCACAATATCATCACATAGTTGTATACTCATCACCATGATCATTTCTCAAAGAATGTAAATCACTCCGGAAAAAGAAATAAAAAGAAAAAAGAAAAAAACTCATATATACCACACCCCTTATTCCTTCTTCTCATAGTATTTCCCTCTACTGAATTTATTTTAACATTTGTTCCCCCATTTATTTATTTATTTATTTATTTATTCTTATTTTATTTTTTTGCATGGGCAGTCACTGGGAAGCAAATATTTATTTATTTTTAATCCATAGTTTTACTCATCTGTCCATACCATAGATAAAAGGAGCATCAGACACAAAGTTTTTACAATCACACAGTCACTTTGTAAAAGCTATATCATTATACAACCATCTTAAAGAAACATGGTTCCTAGAACACAACTCTGCAGTTTCAGGCACTTCTCGCTAGCCTGTCTAATACACCTTACTGAAAAAGTGATAACTATTAATGCATAAGAATAACCTCCAGGATAACCTCTTGACTGTATTTGAAATCTCTCAGCCATTGACACTTTATTTGTCTCATTTCTGTCTTCCCCTTTTCAGTAGAGAAGGTTTTCTTAATCCCCGTGATGCTGAGTCCCAGCTCATTCTGGGATTTCTGTCCCACCTTGCCAGGGAGTTTTACACCCCTGGGAGTCATGTCCCACATAGAGATGGGGAGGGCAGTGAATCTGCTTGTTGTGCTGGCTGAGAGATTGGCCACATTTAAGCAACAAAAGAGGTTCTCTGGGGGTGACTCTTAGGCCTAATTTTAAGTAGGCTTAGCCTATCCTTTGTGAGAATGAGTTTCATATGAACCAACTCCAAGATTGAGGGCTCAACTTATTGATTTTGTTGTCTTCACTGCTTGTGAAAGTATCAGGCCTTCTCCAAATAGGGAAGTTGAATTTTTTCCTCTTTCTCACCATATCCCCCAAGGAGACTTTGAAAATATTTTTTTATTCGCTTTACAAATCACTGTGGGATTTATTGGGGCATCACTCTGGACAAACCTATGAAATCTCATGCCCTACTCAAGAGAATAACATGCTTTTGCAACCTTCTCATTAATTAATGAATCTAAGCAATAAGCCTTAATGGCTGCTAATGTCAGAAAAAGACAGCGAGACATTATGGGTCAATGGAATAAAAACTGAGTCTGATAAAGCCCCTGGACCCAGCTAGCAATTTTCAGGAAATACAGAAGACAAAGAAACATGCTGAACTGTATCCTGATGATGCGATTAGAAAAATCTAGACTGTGGAACATTTTGTATCTTAAATGACCCAAGTTCTTCATTAAGTAAATGGTAAGAATGGGGGAGGTTGCCTGTAAATTAAAAGAAACTTAAAAGACAAGTCAAAATTTTTAAATAAGCGAAATAAACTATAGTGTCTGTAATAACCTTCAAGTAATATATCCATAAAGAAAGAAGTGACTACTATGAAAGTCAGAATTAGTTACTTTAGAAGAGGAGGAAGGGGCTGTGTTTGAGGAAGACTACCTGGAAGCACTGTTAGAATGGCTGACAAGTCCTTATATTTTGGTCTGGGTGTTTGTTAAAAGGTGTTTGGTTTATAATAATTCACTAAAGTCTTTTATATGATTTTTCTGGATCTGTGTTTTACTGTATAATAAAAACGAAAAATACATAAGCCTTGTGATGAAAATAAAAACCTAGTACAGTTGTACTTGGCACCTTATCACTCACATGAAAATACCACAGAGGCTTACAGGAATATTTTCCCTGTATGATTTACTGGGTAATACCCTTTTATAAAAAGAAGGGTTCTTTCTTGGACATAGAACTTGGGCTTTAAATTCCTTCCATATCTCCAAATTGCAAGCTGGAATTGGCCCTGTGGTTGGCTATCTCATTCTGAGTCAGGTTGATATCTGACTTTACCGGCAATTAAAATTACACAAATATTTAACAGAAGATTCCATGTAGAGATTCCAGCTATCAGCTATGGCAATATCCTGGCTGCCCTGCTTATATTCTTGTCTACTTACAGTCCTCTCCACACTGCAACCAAAATGATCCTTTTTTTTTTTTTAAACACAAAGAAGAATGGGTTGATCACTTTGGAAAATGTCTGCTGGTTTCTTGAAAAACAAATATACACCTATTCCATGACCCAGCAATTCCACTTCAAAGTATTTGTCTAACAGAAATGAAAAATGTGTTTCTAAGCTATTTGTACAAGAATGTTCTTCACAGTTGTATTTATAATTGCCAAAACAGTTCATTCATCCAACAATACGATGAACAGATTGTGGTATGTCTACTTAATGGGATGCTACTCTGCAATACAAAGGGACAAATTGCTGATATATGCAAAAATATCGATGAATTTTTAAAAGATTATGTTGAATGAAAGACACCTTACATAAAAGAGCATGGATGGTATGATTATATTTGTACAAAAGTCTATAATAGGTCAAACTAATCAACAGTGGAAAAAATAAGTAACCGTAGTTGCCTCTGGGGTGTGGGTATAGTAACTGAGTGGAAAAGGGCACGAGGGAACATTCTAGGGTCATGACACTGGTCTACATATTGATAGGGGTTTGAAGTACACAGGCAAAAGTATTTGTTAAAAGTCATCAATTTATGCATTTCATTTTATATCAATTTAAATAAAAAGAACTAAGCACTCTAGGTAATTATATACATGCTGAATTTTTTAAGGGGAAGTGTACTGAGGTCTGTAAACTACTTTGAAATGCATCAAAAATATGATAGATTAATGGATGGAGGGATGGGCAGATGAATAGATATGGGATAAAACAAGTAGGTAAAATGTCAGTAGTAGAATCTATTGGTGAGAAAATTTTATAGATGCCTCTACACGATTCTTTCAACTTTGTTGCATGTTTCACATTATCATAGTAAAATATTGGGCAGGGGAACATATGAGATCATCGTATTCCTCGTTTAGAAACCTACGGAAGTATCCCACCTCATTTAGAATGAAATATGAACTTCTAATGCATGGTTTGCAAACCTAACCTGGGCCTACCTATCTCTGTTCTCAAGTCTACTCCCCACTCTCTCATTCTCCTCCCATGGCCTTGGCCTTCTATTTGTTCTTTAAATACTTACCAAGTTGGTTTGTTTTCAAAGTGTCTACATAGGTGCTGTGTGTACCTGGAATGTTCCTCTCCAAGATCTTCTCATGGTTGGCTCCTTTTTATTTATGGTCAGCTCAGCTATAACCTCTTCATAGAGACCCTCTCTTTCTAGCCAATCAATAATAACATACCATGCGTCCCCACATTCACACTATCACATTAGCCTAATTTATTTTCTCCATATAATTTCTCTTCACTGAAATTATTTATTCATTTGTGAATTTCCCAAGATCTCGAGCCCTTCCCAGTACCATGTTTACAGATAGGTATTTACTATTCATGAGTAAGTACTAACTCACTGTCTAGATTACTAGACATGTAAGGAAATAACCAGTATAAGAGAAAGATACCACATGAAGAAGTACTTAAAGTAAGCATAATAAATATCCTCAAAGACAAACAGGAGGATATTAGTAAAATAAACCTGGGAAAAGCAGACCTAAAAGTTGAAAAAATATAATTGCACTAAAGCACAATAAATTGGATAAGTAGGCTATTGATACTACTGAGGAATAAATTAATGAACTGGAAGATAGTAAAGGAATTCTCCAAGAAAATATTAGAAAAGGGCAAAGGGGCTGAAAACATATAACAAAAACTAAGTGATACAGAGAACCGAAATAGAAAAGTCAACATCTTAAAAATAGGCATCCTCAAAAGAAAGAAAATAGAAATTAGAAGTGAGGAATTACTTCCCTATGGAGAAAATGTTAAGACTTTATGAGAAGACATTATAAAAGATCTGAATAAATGCAGATATACCATGTTCTTGGATGGGACAACTTAATTTCATAAGGTTTCAATTCTCATCTAATTAATCTATAATTTCAAATATTAGACCAATAAAAATATCAGTCAGGTTTCATTAGGAACTTAATGAAGTAATTCTAAAATTCGTATGGAAGAATAAATGCTCACAGAGCTAAAGCATGTTTGAAAAACAAAAAACTAAAAAGGGATGATTTTATTGCCATATATTAAAAATACTATAATGTTCAAAAAATACCTAATGAGCAAATGGAAAGAGAAACAATGTATCAAAACAACTCAGAACAGATCACTGTACATATGGAGATTTAGCATATAATGAAGGCACCACAAACCAACCTGGGGAAAGGAAAGACTATTGCAGTGAGATCAGTGGAAAACTAAGTCACACTGTGGATAAAGACCTCAGACTATATGCAACATAGTTCCCGCAGATGACATTGTGGATAAAGTTAGCAAATGAGTGGCAGGTTGAGAGAAACATGTTCAGTTTGCAAAACTGACAGGATCTAATCTCTAGAGTAGACAAAAATCATTTCAATAAAGCAAGAAGAAGACAAGGGTTAAGTTAAGAACAGGCAATTCACAGAGGTAGAAACTAAATTCATCAGTCGTTAAAATTCAAATTAAAAGAGCAATGATTGCCACTTTGTATCCATTAGAGTTTCAAAAATTAATATTGAGGAGATTAGCATCACTTTGGGCAGAAAGTAGTGATATAGGAACCCTTAAGTCCTGCTGGCAGGAGTGTTAACTCATGCCATCTTTCTGGGGAGAGATCTGGCAATCGGATCACTCCATAGGGAACATATTCAAGGATGTTCATCATGGCATCATTTGCCATAAAGGAAGCTGAAGATAATCTTACTGTCCACAACCAGGGGAACAGAGGAGATGAGATAGCAGGACACTAAGGAATACCATGTAGAATTTAGAAGGGCTATGCTATTTATACAGTTACATGCACAGGTCTTACATTGAAAAGATGAGTTTTTTCTTAAAAAAAAAAAGAAAAAAGAAAAAAATGATCAACTCTATGGGACAACAGCCTTTCTATTATTATTATTATTTTTTTTTTTGTAAAACAACCATGCACATTTAGCACAAAGAGATAAATGAATCATGCCCACCCATAGCATTTGCAGGGTTTGGGACAAGAAAACAAATGGAGGTCCGCATATATCTAAACATTTAAAATTTATAAATTAAGCTGATAAACTTAAATCAGATGTGTTTTTCTTCTACTTTGACAAATGTACATTCATAATGGTAAAAATTTTAAAACTATGTTGTTATATATATGACTAAAAGTTGGCAAAATACCAACAATGAAACTGAATTTTATTAGTATTGCACATGTTTGGGTGTTCTCTCAATAGGCCACCAATGTTTGGCTGAGTGATTTTTTAACATTACAAAATGTTCCTCAGCTGCCATGTGCAACTGTTGCAAATAACATGCTAATTCACAAATCCTTCCTGAGCCACAACTAGAACATAAAAAGAAGAGAGAAATGGACAAAACATAAGTAAAAAAAAAAAAAAAATTCTACCCTCGAAATATTCCCTTTTTCAAGAATCTGTTACATTTATACTCACTAGGAGTAAGTCTTTGTCAAGACAATTCGTCTTTTTCTTTTTCTGCTACTCAAATACTCCCTGCGTGGCAGTGTGCTACCCACTCTGATGTGCAACAGCACAACACTTCAACTCTCCAGCATCTGAGAACAGAGGATACAGGTGAGCGATACGAGATGTTTTCATAGGGCCTGAAGGTGGGTGTTAGCCAGGGGAGCGAATGCTGAAAAACAGCTTTGCTAGCTCTGAGCACCAGATTCTGAGTGGGTTTTTTTTGTATGCTGTATGGCAGGGTCACATTTCATTCTTTCTCCATGTGCGTATCCCCTTACTGCAGTACCATTTGCTGAATTTTTGCTTATTTGTTTTTTTTTGTTTGTTTGGGAAGTATACGGGTTTGTTTGGGAAGTCTGGGTCTCCCGCATGGCAGGTGAGAATTCTACCACAGAAAACCCTTGCACCCCCCTGAGAGTTCTTTTAATGAATGTATTTTTGTGGTATTCAGGACCCTTTAGAGCAGGGCTTGTGTCAAGGCCCAGAGATCTAAAGATAGCTTAATCAGATAACCAATAAAATATATTAACCTAATTCCTATGGGAGGGAGATAAATGAAATTAAGGAATGAGAAAGAAGATATTGATGATGAGGACAGTGATAGATAGATGATAGATAGATATAGATACGTGGATGATGGATGATGATGTAATATAGAGAGAGACATGATGGGCAGATGATGGACAGATGACAGAAGAAATGAAGGAATAAGTACACTAATAATGATGGTATGCCATCAGCTGAGAAATATTAATTCCCTCTACCTGTATTCAAACAAAAGAGAAAGAAAAAAAAAAAGAATGACTCAGGTGTTGTTTGAATTTCAGCTGTTCTTTATAACATTTTTCTGACAAAATTCCAAGAGAACACAACATGATGTCCTTTCCATTTGATTTGCAAAGAGTGATCTAAATCTTGTCATTTTGCAGAAATATTTGAGAGCTTCACTGGTTTTCCTTGAATACATTTCTTGCCTCTTTGGTATTCTCTTTTGAAATTTCAATTACTCTACCATCTGGGTAAAATTTTATCTTCTACTGATAATGGTTTAATTGTGCCTGATATACTTTTTCTAATAAAGAACTGAGAAATTTTTCAATACTGTGTTCAATTTATGTAATCCTACGATCCTATGAGTTCATATTTGTTTTTTTTTTTTCGAGATTTGATATTTTACTTTGCAATTGACTTACATTTTTTATTGTGGCATCCAAAATTCAGTAAGAACCTGACAGAAAACTCATTGACTTAATAGAAAAGTCTCTTGCATTGCTAAATGGAAAAGAAGCATAAATGGAGATTAATTTTATAAGTAGAATTTCATTAGTACATATTTTCCTACTATTAAGACTTTTGCTTCCCTCTGCAAATTTGTAACTTTACTTTGGGGGACAGCTAAAGTGAAAACTTGGATAACAAGCAAGGACTCCCTACATGATTATCTCAAACTCCCTTAGTAGGTGCTATTAAATTAATAGGCCACGTTGGCAGAATGTTGAACTGTGACTCTCCTTGAACTACAAAAGTATTGATTTTCTTGACTGCATTGATACTCCTTTACTTTATTGATACTCTTTTACTATCAGTAATTGCAACTCTTTCCCAGTATTGCTAATCTGACAATAGGAGGTCATTTTAAGTATGGTTGCCATAGGAAACCCTTAAGGAAGAATTTCAAAGTCAAGCCATCCTGGAAAATCAAAGCTGGCTAGAAAAGTGGTCATAGTGGTTGCATATTCAATTTAATTTGCTAATCAGTCTGGGACTCAGGTTGTCAGCAGCTTATTCAAATGAAAATAGCAGGAATGCATACTTGAACAACAAAAAATAAAGCAATCAAGCAAAATATACATATGTTTCAAAGATTCAAGTAATTAGCCCAGTTCTGTGGATATTTTTAAAATTTTTGATCCCATGCAAACTTTTACAAAGAGTTGTTAACATAACCCCTCTGCCTTATTCAAGTCTTTCTATTGTCTCATCTTGCCCTGATATTTTGAAATTTAAAACTTTAAGTTCCCAATTATTTAGCAGCTGACTATTCAAATTTAATTGATTGCTTAAATTCCTTTGACACTTCTTCTTCTCTACATATATTGGGTAATACTTACCTGAGGTTCAGGAGGTTTCAAAGAAGCGGAAATATTAGCCACTCAGTCTTAGAAGATTTCATAAAAGTTTTATGAAGAGAGCAGTTTATGCTGTCATGTACCGTGAAATTTAGTACTGTTTGAAGAAGCAAAGGAACCTATCATTAGAGCCAGTAAAACTTCAGTAGAAATACACATAGTATAACTATGACACCAAGCCCCTGATTTCTTAATCTCTAAAAATGGGGATAAAATTTGCCTTGTTTCTTGGAATAGTTGCAATCATTAAGTGAGTTAACTAATGACGTTTAGCACATTATGAGTACCCAATAAATATTATACCATCATTATTTTTATTAAAATATTTAGCTTTCCTTAACCCTCTATATTTTGTCATTGAGATACGAGGAAAATAACTGGAAGATAAATTAACTTTTAAATATTTTCCTTTAAATAATATTAGCACATTAATATGTAGGGTTTAAAATATTTTATTAGAAGAAATAATTCAAATATATCAAATTATCTCATAGGTTGGCTGCCTGCTTTCTTTTAAGTCCCAAGTTTTTGTTAATAAGCAAGTTGGAAGTGTAACTGGTAGTATAACTGGTTTAATAATATATGTCATATTTCTCTCACACCCCACTCATGTTTCCCTGTAGTGGCTACATAGTTTGGAGTTTCAAAAAAGGGAATGACTATGCAAATGTTGTTTTTAAAAATATTAGTAGTATTGAAAATTTTTCTTTATCTTCTGTGTTGGTCTGAAAGGGTGTATGTCCCCTAGAAAAGCCATGTTTTAATCTAAATCCCATTTTGTAAAGGCAGAAAAATCCCTATTCACTACTGTAAATTTGAATCTGTAATTAGATCATCTTCCTGGAGATGTAACCCAATCAAGAGTGGTTGTTAAGTTGGATTGGGGGAAATGTGTCTCCACCCGTTTGGGTGGGTCTTGATTAGCTTCTGAAGTCCTATAAAAGAGGGAACATTTTGGAGAATGAAAGAGATTCGGACAGAGCAGAGAATGCTGCAGCACCATGAAGCAGAGAGTCCACCAACCAGTGACCTTTGGAGATGAAGAAGGAAAACGCCTCCCGGGGACCTTCATGAAACCGGAAACCAGGAGAGAAAGCTAGCAGATGACGCCGTGTTCACCATGTGCCCTTCCAGCTTAGAGAGAAGCTCTGACTGTGTTCATCATGTGCCTTCTCACTTGAGAGACAAACCCTGAACTTCCTCAACCTTCTTGAACCAAGGTATCTTTCCCTGGATGCATTTGACTGGACATTTTCTAGCCTTAGAACTGTAAACGAGCAACTTATTAAATTTCTCTTATTAAAAGCCATTCTGTTTCTGGTATATTGTATTCCAGCAGCTAGCAAACTAGAACATCTTCCTTCCTTCCTTCCTTTATTCATACATTCTTTCTTTCCTTCCATCCTTCCCTCTTTCCTTCCTCTCTTGATGACAGCCCAGCAATGGCCAGGGCAAACATTATGGTTTCACAGTACAAGAAAGTCACTTGGCAGAGGGTGAAGCCCATAAAGGAATGTGTCCGAATGGGTCAGGGCCCCATGCAAAGAGGGTGTCCAAATGGTGGGTGGGTCAGGAAAGTCAGGAGATTGGCTATATTCAGAGGGATTTGAGAAAATAAGTAAATATGTTGAGGATAATGACACTATTGTTTCTTAATGTCGGGAAAGAAAAGTACAAATGCAGAAAAGAAAAAAGCTAGAACATACTTTACAGTGTTGTATTAGAGTAGCAATGTGAACTCCTATTTTTCAAAATATAAATAGATAAGGAAATGAATATAAATATAAACATATATCTACATATATATTTTTTTCTAGCTCTATTCACTGAGAAAGAATGAAAGGAGCAATACTTTAGTAGCAATAAGTAAGCACATCTATCACCCAGATCTTAATTTCCAAATACTTCTTTCCTCTAAAAGGAACAAAGGCTTCTTGAAAAACGGCAATGGAATACTACTCAACAATGAAAAGGAGTGGACTACTGATACGTGCAACAACATACATAGATATTCAAAAGATAAGCTTTGCAGAAAAAAGCCACGCACAAAGAGTACAAACTCTATAATTCCAGTTATATGAAACTCTAAAACATAAACAGTCACAGAAAGTAAATGTGTAGAGTAGCTTGTGGTGCATGAACCAACTTGGGATTGGAGTTGGGGGATAAAGTGGGAATTGACTTGAAGGATAGTGAAGGAACCTTCTTAGGCAAGGGAAATATTCTGTATCTTGATAGGGGTTTGCACTATACAAGTCTATGCATTTGTCAAAACCTGTTGAAAGATACATTTACGACTTGTGAATTTCATTGTGTTTAAATTTTACCTCAAAAAAAAGAAAAAGAAAATGATAAACAAATATTGAACTTTGGCTAATGATATGGCTGTTGAAGTGTTTGGGGAGGAAAGTGTAGTGATGCCTGTTCCTTACTTTGAAATGCACCCCCAAACAGTAGGATGGATCGATGGATGAATAGAAGGATGGATTTATGATAAAACAAAATGTAACAAATTTTTAGGCGTTGAATCTAAGAGGTGAGTACATGGGAGTTTCCTTTATATTTCTTTCAACTTTTCTGTATGTTTGAAATTACTCATATTAAAAAGTTGGGGGCAAAAAAAAAAAAAGAAAATATCGGGGGCAAAATTATACAACTAATTTCTTCCCACACCCAGGGACCCATGAAGGTGATGCTAAGGACTGGGAGAGAGACTGAGGGGGGCTCCTCAGACAAGACATCACAGGGAACCGAGATAGGGAGTCAGTGGCATGTGTCACTCACTCCAGCCTTAGGCATGTGCAAGGCCCACGATATAGTGTAATGCATAATTAGGTCCCCAACACTAAATACCTGGACCTAGTATCTTCTTTTACAATTGAATAGCATGCCTAAACCATACTAAAAAGTCCTAATAGCCTCACAATGACAGTCACTCAAACACTCATTATTTCATGGGTTTTGCCTCTGTAATGGTTAATTTCCTGGAGATAAAGCAACGGTCTGATTTAGGCTTTTGCTTTGTTTTGTTAATTAGGGATTGTGTGTGTGTGTGTGTGTGTGTGTGTGTGTGTGTGTGTGTGTGTGTGTGTGTGTGTGTGTGTGTGTGTGTGTGTGTGGTGGTGGTACAATGTGGGCAAGTCTGTTGTAGGAACTGTTAAACCAAACTTCTCCTTACAAGATGAGTAGGCTTGAAAAACCATTGGCAAACTCGGACCTGAGGCCGAAACAAGTGGGTAAATGTGCTCAGCAGTTTGTGGTGCAGGAACCGTGAAGCCTCAGCCATCACTCGGGCCACCTCTGTCGGCTCATGAGATATTTTTTTTTCCATTTGGGAAAGTGGAAATAGAAGCAAGAAGCAAAGAGGGAGACAGAATCTTTTTTGACAGCTTCTCCAGGAAGTCTGAGCCACCAATTCACTCTGATATACCCTCCCCAGTGAAAATACCTGGCGTACATTTGCAATTTTATCTAGCTACTTAACAACCTAAACTCAAGACTCCTTATCTGCTTTTTTTTTTTGACTATTGATTATTCCTTTTCTTTTCAGTTTGAATCTATAATTCAAACTTCTCTTCCAAGTGAATATCAGTCGACTACACACAATCTCCAAATTATGAGAGCCAGACCGTTGGATAGATAACGGCTAAAATCCTTCAGAGATTAGATACACAACATCTTTATTAGATCTAAGTCATCACAGTGATCCTGAGGAATCCTGCATTAATTACCAGTTCCGTAGAAGACCGTCCTTTCTTCCACTCAAAAGTCTTTCTGCATTATTAAACTGTGGGCTGGAAGTACACAGCCCTCAAGATGGATCATTAATCTCACGCCAGCCTATTGAGCCCTTCTCCCGCAATGCATCTTACTCCGCACTCCTCAATGGAGAGAATTCTCACATTAGCCACTTTTTGCCCTCCTTTCTACCTCACTAAATAACTTCTGGCTTTCCCTGCTTTATTCTGGATATAGTGCAACTGTTTCCATCTTAAATATGACTCTTCCTCAATCTTCCTCTAAGCCCCCGATCTTTAGGCCTCTTCGTTTTATCTACATCTAAAGTCCAAGAAAAAATAGAACCCACTGATTGCTGCTTCTTAGATAAATGAAAATCAAATGATCCAGAGCTCAGTATTCTTTCCATGATTAATCCTTGTAGTACTGCCACCTACATGTGCATTTTATTAAAAAACAAAAAACCATCCAAACAAAAAAAACCCTCCTACTGACGCGCAGGCACACATATACACACGCACTAGCATGTCTTAGAGATGAAAATAATTTTGATATGGGCAGGGTTTTGGTACTTGAAGTGAAGAGTAGGGGAACTAACATTTGAAAAATGCCTACCGCCATCCAGCCTTATGAATGGCATGCTCACACGTTCAGTCTCCACCACAGCACAGGAGATTGGCAGCGGCCTTGAGGCTGTCACGTGCCACGGAACGAGACAGCTGCCGAGTTGGTCCTACCTGGTTGGAATCCTGGCTTAGCCGCTTACTTGTCATGATTTTGGGTGTATTATTTAGCCTCTTTGTATCTTATTTCCTCCTTTATTAAATGAGCTAAATTAGGCTTTGTTTATAAGGTTGTTTTGAAGACAAAAAAGAAACATCTGGCATAAATTCAGTAAGAGGAGGAAATTAAGGCTCAAAAGAACCTAAACCAGGGCCATATAATTCCTTTATGTAAAATACGGTCATTCAACATAGTGAGTCGTTTTATGTTCACACAGTCACCTTTCAGTTGACATGCATATGCTTGAGTTTGTGTTTCAAGTAAAGTTTTTCAAGGCACAAGACAGGCCATGAGCTAGGGAAAATGCTCTCTGGATTTTATACCTGCCAGTTCTCAGCACTTTCCTTCATTCTCCTCTCTACTGGTGCCAAAATACTCACCCCAGATGCAAATTTTATAACCCAATCATTAAAATAGCACTTCACTCTTAGGTACTAATTTCCCTGAAGTCAGTTAAACCACTCTGCCATTACCTTCTTTAAATCCATCTGGATATGGATAAGAATAAACAGTCCATAGGAAAAAAATTACACTGTAATAAAAACTGAATCTATACCTAACAATGGGATAAGAGCAGGGGAAATAAGACCTCTACGTACTATTAAGCATTTCAGATCAATTTTGAATAAAACTGTACTTGCCAAAAGTCATAAAAAATTTTTTTCTCTATCCTTTCATAAATTTGTTCTTTCCTGTTAAGTGTTTCCTTTTTAAAAACAGACATTCCACTCTTGAGAAATGTAATAGAAGCTTACCGAAAAGGCTTGGACCATATTCAGAACTTGTGCAAACCTCAAAATACTTAGTTTATAGTCAGTGTGTGGAACTTCCACTATTGCTTAATTACCACACCCTTTTCAAATTGTGTAGAGACCTGAAAATCTGAAACTAATGCAGGTGGTTAATTTATTTCTTTCAATCCCAAGTGTCCGAAATTCTATATATGTACGTATGGATGTGTTTCTTTCTTTCTTTATTTCTGTTTCTAAGAACAGAACTTGCATTCAAGGAACTTGCATTCCCTTTCTTATCTCACTGTCTGGGACATCAGCCTGGTGCTACTACATTCACGTCTGCAATCGGGGAAGTCCATAGCAGTAACTCTCATTTTAATCTTTCATCTCGCTTTAGACTAAACGGAAGGTCAGCTAGAAAGGGTATTTCTTTTTCAGTCTGCCAACTTTACTGAGGGTTTACTATGCTGTTGACATTGGAGGAAAGTAGAAGGAGAAACCCAGTTTCTTCTCACAGGGATGTCAAAGTCTGTTGGGAGAGATACACTCAGAGATAGATAATGATAAAACAGTGGAAAATAAGTCATATTTGCTATCGGTACAAAAGAAAGGACTATGTCTATGTGCCTTTGTGTGGAAGAGATAGACTTCAGGAAAGAAACTAGATAAAGTTTGAAAAATGAATTATATATAAAATAAAAATGGGTAAATTTTCTTGACTATAAAGTATATGGAAATAAAAATGACTCCCCCCAAAAATGAACACATAGAGAATAAAACTTTGTTCTATGGAAATGAAGGATGGGGAGAGCAGAAGGAGATTGCAGAGAAAATTGCAAATAGATAGAACACACCAAAGGCAGGGAAATGTAAAACAACGTTGGAGAAGGGGAGACGGTATACGTGGTTCATTATTTCTGTAGCTGAAGTCAAAGGCTAGAGAGGCTCAAGAGCTGGGGCAGGATCAGATTAAAATGCCAAGTTTATGTGACATTTTATAACTAACATAAATTGAAAAAGTGAATAATCCATGATTAGTGACCAAAAATGAAAGTAATATTTTACCTATCATAGAAATATCTATGAGCAGGAGAGAATATGGCAAAGACAGAAAATTTAAAATTAGGATATCCAAAAAAAAGCCAAAGTGACTAATTTTGTAAGAAAACAACTTGCCTCAAATGCAACTTTTTTCTAAAGGCCTCCCTCTATTTATCTGCCTCTGAGTCTATCAGTCTAGGGAGCAATGGACTATTGTTTCCTCTATCAGAAGAGCTAGCTCAAAGAGACCCAGAATCTCCTCTAGGCTTCTCCTACCCTCTGGGCCAGGACACACAATACCCTCCCCATCCCTTCACTTTATGGGCATCCAAGGCCTGTCCACCTGATTTACCAGGTAGAATGATGTATAAATCAGGTTCTGGAAGGGTTGAGACTAAAGGAAACTGCTAAATGGACCACTAAGACAACTGCTAAGAAGTAAAAGAATGTCTTTTTGTCATGAGAAAAATAATAATAGCATGCACTTTGTTTTTGAAGAGATTACAATAACCTTTATTAGATAACTAATGTGTATCACATTCTGTCTTACATGCTTTATATTTGTTTGTTGTATTTTTACAACAAACCTCCTAGGTATTATTATCCTCTTTTTGTAGATAGGAAACTGGTGATCAGAAAGTTGGGTGACTTGCTCAGTCACAGGGTTGGTGAAGAGTCGGAGCTGAGACCCCAAAACCATCTTCTGCCTCTATAGCCCTAATGCTCAGCCATTCTGCAATCTTTCTCCAGGCTTCAATTTGGGCTCTAAGCTGTGACCCACTTTCTCCAGATCGTCTAACAAGTATTTTGTCTTACAGTAACTGCCTAGCTTAGAGGAGGATCAGATCAATTACAGTTAAATGATCTGAAGAGAAATCAGTCTGTGAAGTATGACACTTGTCCTTAGCCCTACATCTGCAGTGTGGTGCTATTCCTAGAGTTATACAATGGCTTTGGAAGTTGAGGAAAATTCAGTGATGGCTCAGTTACTGAACTTGTATTACTCAGGTCCCATAATATGCTGGAAGTGAGGAATCCGGGTGCAAATGGACAAGATAGATATGTAAAGCAATAAATGTGATGCCAGCTGAAAGAGGCTATAGTGAAGGCATTGTGACCAGAACATATCACTGGAACCAAGTTAATCTACGTTGAATCCCAGCTGTACTCTTTACTCTAAACTTATGAACTGGGGCACTTACCTAACCTCCCTCTCCAAACTTGAATTTTCTTATTTATAAAATAAATTCAATGTATCCTCCTCTCTTAAAATCTCTGTGAGATTAAATGAGACATTTTATATAAAATAAAATTTACAGTACATGGCATAGAATAGGTATGCAATAAAGTGTATACATGTCATTGCTATGATTGTGTATAGGGTTAGTGGGGGCAACAAAAAAGATTATCACCTCTACATGGGAAAATCATGGAAGACTTCCCAGAGAAAGTAATAGTTCATCCAAGCCTTGAAAACATTTTATCCAACCAGTGGAGAAAATCCCTTTCAGATACAGAGGAAACAGCAGCAGTAAAGATAGAAGGCCTAAAACCACATTACAAACTCAGGGAACTGTTTTTAAGTCGACATGGCTGACCTAGAAGATGAAGGGATAATATATTATGATATGGTGAAGGCTCTGTATGACAGAGATATAGAGTAGCAGTGTCTTAAACATGATAGAAGTTTATATCTTTCTAACATAAAAGTCTGACCAAGTGTGGCACCTGTATTAGTTAGGGCTTTCTAGAGAAACAGAATCAACAGGAAATAGTCGTAAATATAAAATTTATAAAAGTGTCTCACATAACCGTGGGAATGTAGAGTCCAAAATCTGTGGGGCAGGCTGTGAAGATGACGATTCCAATGGAGGGTCTGGACAAACTCCACAGGAGAAGCTCGCTGGCCAAAGCAGGAAGAGAGCCTGTCTCTTCTGAATCCTCCTTAAAAGGCATCCAGTGATTAGATTAAGCATCACTCATTAAAGAAGACACTCCCCTTGGCTGATTACAAATGGAATCACCTATGGATGTAGCTGATGTAATCAGGATTTAATTCTATGAAATATCCTCATAGCAAAAGACAGGCCAGCACTTGCCCAACCAGACAAACAGGTACCACCACGTGGCCAAGTTGACACATGAACCTGACCATGACAGCACCTCTGCTCTATGAAGTCAGCAAGGTCTTAATCTCCTTTTAACTTTTCTTCCAAAGTAGTCAGCTACTATATCCACATTCCAGCCAGGGGGAAGGAAGCAAGAAAGAAGAAGGAACACCCATTCCTTTCAAGGATACAAGCTAAGAATTACACACATATATTCCACACACATCCTCTTGGCCAGAAGTTAGTCTGGACATGCCTAGCTGCAAGGGAGCCTAGGAATTGTGAACCACACTGAGATGTCATTTTCCTGTACCGTTGCATATATGCTGATCTTCACACTTTTGCAATAAAAACGCTCAAAGTTCATGTAAGAATGATGTCTTACAAATAGTATTCTTAAGGAAGTTAGTTATCTCCAATAAACCACAAAGTTTCTGCCATTAATTGCTCTTTCCACTAAATCTGGCTTCTCTCAATGTGTCTACAGCTGGGCATTCTGATCTGTGTTTGCCTTCAGCGGTCTACCACTATATGTTCACTTTTCCTATGTGTGCTGTGAAGAGTGGAGGATTTTACCTCATCTGAACTTGGCTGGGAAGAATAATTTCCAGGTTGGGTGTCTAAGCAGAAATGAATTCCTCATGGAACTAAATACAATGGCATGACACTGTCTGTGTGACCCATTTAATGTTCTCTCTAGGTCAGGAGTTCATCGTCTAACAATTTCATAGTCACTTTATGGGAATTGCAATTAAGTTGTAAATACATGAAGTACATTATAATGTAGATAATTTATATGCATTATAACTGATTTATTAAAATGCTAAACTAAAGTAGAAGGCATTAGTAAAAATAACCGATCAGGTAGTATATGGGAAAAAATACAACTAATGCGAACTATAGACTATAGTTAATAGTGATATTATAATATTCTTTTATCAGTTATAACAAAGGTACCACATCAATGTTGAGTGTCAATAATAAGGGGTTATAAGGTCTATAGACTTTTTTCTTTCTGGAGCATTGAAAATGTGCTAAAATTGATTGTGGTGATGAATACACAACTCTGTGAATATACTTCAAACCACAGATTGGATACTTGGGGTGGATTGTCTGGTGTGTGACTATATCTCAATAAAACTGCTTTAAAAAAACAGCTTTTCCTAGTCAAGAAATACAATTACACAAATACTAAATGTATTTAAATTGCCGTACGAAAAATTTTAACCATAAAAAGATTACATTTTATCAAATAAATCAAGAATCGAAGAGTTAAAACTAAAAATAACAACAACAAAATGTATTAATTCTTTAAAAAACAAAAACAAAAACCTAAGTTATGTCTGACCTGAAAACTCTTTTTTAGTTAGAACAAGTCAATTAATAATGGAAAGAATTGTCATAATATAGAATATTATCCAGGGATATTGAAGGTGATTGAGATTATTGATAATAAATTCATTGATTAAAGAAATTTCTTAATCTACTATATTCAAGATCCTGTGCTAGGTATTTGGAGGAGTAAAAAAAAAAGTATATCACTGTATTTTCTTTTATGTTCCAAAATATATATTCTGCTGCTTCTTTAATAAAGGATTTAACATAACATAAGCTTGTCTGCCTAAATCAGTGGTTGTCAATCTAAAGTACGAATACAATGTCCAGGTATCACCTTAGCACAATTAAAACAGACTCCTTGTAGGTGGGGCCCAGGTGATTTTATTTGTTTAAGTCCCCCAGGTGATTCTTATGTGCAATCATGGATTAAGTTGCAATTGGAGCACGAGCTCCCTGAAGGAAGAGACCATCTCTTGCTCACTTATGACTATTACAGTGCCTAGAATATATAAATATGCAAATGTTTGATAAACGAATGGATAGGTGGATGGATGGATGAAATGATATGGTTCCTCCCAACAGGTACTTATTAAGTGAGGAAAATAATGCTTGTAAACAGATAGCTGAGTAGACACAAGCCAGTATATGTGGCATGTTTGCCACTATACTCCACAACAGAGACTATGATCTAAAGAAGTCTTAGTTAAATACACACAATTAAGTACTTTCATTTAAAAGCCAAACAGGAAGCCTTTAATTACACTGCCAACACCAAATATGTAAAGAGAAGAAAGGAGTTATCACACAGATCTTGTCACTTAGAAGAAGAAGAAAAAGAAATAGAAAATGCTGTTAACAATGAGGGACTGTAAAGATTAAATTTTGAAGCAAATTTCAAGGGTCACCTTGAGCCCTGTCCCAATATCACCTAGGGAAACCTACATTGGTTTGGTTTGGGCCAGGAGACCTGAATCATTGTTTCTAGGTCTCCTGGCCTCCTATATTCTCCTCTAATCAACAAGCAATGCTTTTGTCCAGGTAGATGAACCATATTTGAAGATTAATTTTTCCAGGGCACTCAGCATCATTCTGCCCAGACTCCCAGTGTCACTTAGTATCTACCCTGAACTCAGATCTGTGGAGTGAGTTGCTGCAATGGTGCATCACGAGAACACAGATTCAGGACAAAGCAGAAAATTTCAGCGAATGATATCTCTTTACTACATGCTCAGTATAAAGGGCCCACAAAAGCAAACACTGTCTTTGTTACTTATACAGCACAGAGTCCAAAAGAGCAGGGAAGAAGTCCCATCATGGGTAGTTTCCCTGCATGGTCAAAATCACTCTGGGTCAAAACGAGCAGCTCATATTGCCCCACTTCATGTCAGAGAGGAGCGACAGATCCATATTGTTGAGTTCGGTTTTTATCCACCTTGTGGGAGGCCCTGCCACTGAGAATTGCTGTTCTGCTAAGCATCTGGAGCTGCTTGTTCCAGGTTTCTGGGTTTAAGTTCTGGCTGGGCATTTTCATTAGATTTAGCATCTACCCCCGGTTTTGAAATGGCACACAATATAAAAGGTGAAGGTAGTGCAAGGCCAAAGGCCACTCACTTGGCTGTGTTGGTGATTTCCCCAGAGAAGGAGTGGAGGTAGGTGAGATTTGGGTGACTTCCCTAACAAGATCCTTTGCTCAGAAGGGACTATGCAGGTTGACTCATCTTAAGCAACTGGAGCATTTATAATTAACATACCCCCAACGTCAATTATATAAGTGAATAAACTATGGAAACAAACGACATTTGGACAAAAGTCTCTTAATGTCAGTTTGTGTATCCATGTTTGATGAGGAAAGAGAAAAGCCTTACAACTATATTGGAGAGAGTTAGAACAGTTTGAAATGTTTTACAGTATAAAATTGTATAGCATGTCTATTCGAAAACATCTGTAATGCAACAGAGCTTACCAGGAAAAAAAAAGTCATATTTAACTAAACATAATGGACAAATGAAATTTAGGCACAGAAATTGAAAAACTTGTTTAAAGCTAAAATGTTACATGATCTCCCAAGGCACAACGATTATATCTCCTGTATTTTTCAACTTTGGGAAAGTCGTATACCAAGGTTATGAAATCTTCTCCTACTCCAGAGTGAAGTCAATTTAGTGAGGTTCTAACCCCATTCTTTTTCTTCTTTTTTTTTTTTTTTTGACTATGAGATATCTTCACATACCATACAGTCAATCCAAAGTATGCAATCAGTATCATCTCATAGTTTTGCATTCCTCATCACGATTGTTTTTAGAACATGTGTATCATTCAGAAGAAGAAAGAAAAAGAAAAATCCCATATATCCCATACTCCCTACCCCTCCCTCTCAATGGCCAATACTAGTAATGCAATCTACCCAATTTTTTTACCCCTTATCCCCCCCATTATTTATTTATTTATTTTTGTCCTTATTTTTTTTTTTTACTTATCTGTCCATACCCTTGATAAAGAACATCGGCGACAATGTTTTCGCAATCACACACACTGTAAAAGCTTCATAGTTATATCTCCTCCAGGACAGCTACTAGGGGAGTAGAAACGATACAGAACAGCTCCCAAAGCCACGACAGAGATAAAAAAGACAGCGTACCCCATCCTGGAACGGCTGGCTGGCTGAGAGAACCCGCTCTGGTGAGATCGCCGAAGGGTGCGGGCTTCACTGAGCGGGGCGGCAAGCGGCCGGAGTCACTCCCTTCCCCCGTCCCGGGCCGGCTGGGAGAATTGGACAGGCGGTCCCCTCAAACTGCGGCGGCTGGCGCCCACACCATGCGCGGCCCCCCGGACCAACTGAGAGAATTGGATCGGAAATTCCCAGGCTGCAGAGAACGGTGATGGGGGGGGCCCTTCCAAACCCGTGACTCCCTGGGAACGTGCACTCTCCCGGGCGGGCCGCTGCGGCTGGCGCCCTCCCGCCACGCTTGGCGCCCCGGGCCAACTAGGAAATTTGGACGGGCGCTTTCCTGGGCTGCGGTGGCCAGCGACCCTCCCCGCGTTCGGACCCCGGGCCAGCTGGCACTCTTTCAAGCCGCTTCAGCTAGCGAACCTCCCGGACGGCGAGAGTTTTCCAAAGTTAAAGGACCCACAGCACCTTTTACTGGTGGGACCCGCAGACAAAGGTGTGCCACGAGCGCCACCTACTGGGCAGGATAAGAAAAACAGAACCCAGAGATTTCACAGAAAAATCTTACAACCTTGTTGGGTCCGACACCCAGGGAAATTTGACTAAATGCCCAGACGCCAGCAGCAGAAGATAACTGTCCACACTCAGAAGATTGAGAATATGGCCCAGTCAAAGGAACAAACCAATAGTTCAAATGAGATACAAGAGCTGAGAAAACTAATGCTGAATATACGAACAGAAATGGAAAACCTCTTCAAAAATGAAATCGATAAATTGAGGGAGGACATGAAGAGGACATGGGCTGAACATAAAGAAGAAATAGAAAAACTGAAAAAACAAATCACAGAACTTATGGAAGTGAAGGATAAAGTAGAAAAGATGGAAAAAACAATGGATACCTACAATGATAGATTTAAAGAGACAGAAGATAGAATTAGTGATTTGGAGGATGGAACATCTGAATTCCAAAAAGAAACAGAAACTATCGGGAAAAAAATGGAAAAAATTGAACAGGGTATCAGGGAACTCAAGGACAATATGAACCGCACAAATATACATGTTGTGGGTGTCCCAGAAGGAGAAGAGAAGGGAAAAGGAGGAGAAAAACTAATGGAAGAAATTATCACTGAAAATTTCCCAACTCTTATGAAAGACCTAAAATTACAGATCCAAGAAGTGCAGCGCACCCCAAAGAGATTAGACCCAAATAGGCGTTCTCCAAGACACTTACTAGTTAGAATGTCAGAGGTCAAAAAGAAAGAGAGGATGTTGAAAGCAGCAAGAGAAAAACAATCCATCACATACAAGGGAAACCCAATAAGACTATGTGTAGATTTCTCAGCAGAAACCATGGAAGCTAGAAGACAGTGGGATGATATATTTAAATTACAATCATCTTAAAGAATCAAGGCTACTGGAATAGTTCAACAGTTTCAGGTATTTCCTTCTAGCTATTCTAATACACTAAAAACTAAAAGGGGATATTTATATAACACATAAGAATAACCTCTTGACTCTATTTGAAATCGCTCAGCTGCTGAATCTTTATTTTGTCTCATTTCTCTCTTCCCCCTTTTGGTTAAGAAGGCTTTTTCAATCCCATGATGCTGGGTCCCAGGGAGTCATGTCTCATGTTGCCAGGGAGATGTAGACACCTGGGAGTCATGTCTCATGTAGAGGGGGAGGGCAGTGACTTCACCTGCCCAGTTGGTTTAGAAAGAAAGGTCACATCTGAGCAACAAAAAAGGTTCTCTGGGGGTGACTCTTACGCATAATTATAAGTAGCCTTGCCTTCTCCTTTTTTTGTTTTTTAATTAAAAAATTTGATTAATAAAACCAATCAACACAACAAGAACATTCTTTTTTTGATTTTTAAATTTTTTTTTAAACATAAGTTACAAACATGAACATTCTTGCCATATGATCATTCCATTCTTGGTGTATAATCAGTAACTCACAATATCATCACATAGTTGTATATTCATCACCATTATCATTTCTTAGAACATTTGCATCTATTCAGAAAAAGAAATAAAAAGAAAAAAACACATACGTACCATACCCCTTACCCCTCCCTCTCATTGACTCCTAGTATGTCCATCCAACCAATATATTCTAGCCTTTGTTTCCCGTTTTTTTTCTATACCACTTACCACTCTCTTTCACTGATCACTAGCATTTCAATCTACTAAATTTATTTTAACATTTGTTCCCTCTCTTATTTATTTATTTTTAATCCATATATTTTGCTCATCTGTCCATACCATAGATAAAAGGAGCATCAGACACAAGGTTTTCACAATCACACAGTCACATTGTGAAAGCTATACCATTATACAATCATCATCAAGAAACATGGCTACTGGAACACAGCTCTACATTTTCAGGCATTCCCTTCCAGCCTCTCCAATATTCCTTAACTAAAAAGGTGGTATCTATATAATGCAAAAGAATAACCTCCAGGATAACCTCCTGACTCAGTTTGAAATCACTCAGCCATGACACTTTATTTTGTCTCATTTCTCTCTTCCCCCTTTTGTTCAAGAAGGTTTTCTCAGTCCCTTGATGCTGAGTCCCAGTTTATTCTAGGATTTCTGTCCCATGTTGTCAGGAAAGTTTACACCCCTGGGAATCATGTACCACGTAGAGAGGGGGAGGGCAGTGAATTTGCTTATCGTGTTGGCTGAGAGAGAGAGTCCACATCTGAGCAACAAAAGAGGTTCTCTAGGGGTGACTCTTAGGCCTAATTTTAAGCAGGCTTAGCCTATCCTTTGTGAGGATAAATTTCATATGAACAAACCCCAAGATTGAGGTCTCAGCCTATTACTTTGGTGTCCCCACTGCTTGTGAGAATATCAGGAATTCTCCACATGGGGAATTTGAACTTTCCCTGTTTCTCACCATTTCCCCAAGGGGACTTTGCAAATAGTTTTTTATTCACTGTTCAAATAACTATGGTTTATCAGGGCATCACTCCGGACAAACCTACAAAATCTCTTGCCCTACTCAAGGTTCCATGTACTTATGATGTTCAATTAAACTTTCCACATAAGTTATATTAGGAAATGCACTAGTCAAAAAATAAATTTTGTACCAAATAAACATTTTTTGCTTTGGTCTCACACATAAGTTTTAAAATATAACTTAGCATCTATTTTCAATATCCTGCAATATTGACATTCCTTTGTTCTTCCTCTTGCAAAAACATTTTTTAATTTGTACATTTAGTCTATCATTATACACTCTAGGCATTCCTAGATTATACCATCTCAGTCTTTATCATCTATCTTTCCTTCTGATTTCATTTGTGCCCCCAACCCTCCTCCCTCTATCATTCTCACAGTCAGCTTCATCCAGTGTACTAACACTATTGTATTTCAGTTAGGTAGTATTGTGCTTTCCATTTCTGGATTTTTACAGTCAGTCCTGCCACACAATCTGTATCCCTTCATCTCCAATTACCCAATATCTACCCTATTTCTATCTCCTGTTCTTAACTGAAATTCTCTAAGTTCATTCATTAATGTTAGCTCCTATTAGTGAGACCATACAGTATTTGTCCTTTTGTTTCTGGTTAATCTCACTCAGCATAATGTCCTCAAGGTCTATCCATGTTGTTACATACTTCATAACTTTATTCTGTCTTATAGCTGCATAATATTCCATCATATGTATATACCACAGCTTGTTTAGCCACTCATCTGTTGATGGACATTTGGGCTGTTTCCATCTCTTGGCAACTGTAAATAATGCTGCTATAAACATTGGTGTGCAAATGCTTGTTTGTGTCCTTGCCTTCAAGTCCTCTGAGTGCATACCTAGTGATGATACTGCTGGATCATATGGAAGTTCTATACTTAGCTTCCTTGCCTCGACCAGCTCGGCTCCATGTCTCATGTCAGGACTGAAGAGAGGTGACAGCTAATCAAGAAAGAAAGACAGGAGACAAAGATATAGTTAAAGCTGGGACCAGGTGGGACTCAGGGCTCTTGTAGAAACTCAAAGAACCCAAGAGATTCAGCACTGTTTATTTTATACTCTGTGAGGTAAAGAAAGTAGCAAAATGTAACTAAAGAACCCAAGGAGGAAACACAGGCTGAATCATCTACTTCCCTGTGCCTGGGTGAGTCAAAAGTTACACCTTTCCCAAGGCCTCCTTCTGTCCCAGCCTCAAGCAGCTTTGCAACACTTTAGTCTTTTCAAGGCATCAGGTGCCTATTCCCACACAGACAGCCTTCCTATATCTGTGCAGTGAGCATGTGACCTCTGTCTCATCCACTCCCAACTTCTCCCCCATTTTTATTTTTTAAATGCAGCTCGAAGGTGTTTAATTGGAGGGTTTGGATTTGGTTTCGGAGGATCTGGATTCTAACTGAAATGATAAGAAACAGGATTAGTAGCAAAAGGATTATAGCCATCAAATACCAAGCTGAGTATTTCAAAATATTTAGAGGATTAAAGCCTTGTAATTCACTCAAGATGTTCCATGTCACCGTAGCAGAAACAACTTCATCGTGACTCTTTTGCATGCTTAGAATTTTTTCATGTAATTATTTTAAATTTAAACTGATATTACGGTAGCTCCAAACTCACTGCAAATGCTTTTGAACTTTAGGTCAGCTCCATAATGACTTATCATACAGAACTGATGTCATGCATATGTACTGATAATTAGCATGTCATAGCAACTTTTGTCTGAATTTTAAACTTTCTACCTCATTGCCAATACCTATGACTGCAGCCCCTAAAGCATTAAGCTTGTCTTCTAATTTAATATCTATTTTTTCTAGTTCTTGCAGGGCAACAAAAGTGTTTTGAGCTAAGTTATATAACAAAATGGGCATTTTGTATACTTTGAGAAAGAGCAACTACAGAAGTGTTAGGGTCTGGTTTCTCCAGGACAGGAAAACCTGAAAACCAGGGGTATCTTCACCTGCAGCTTGAGCCCCCAAAATGCTTTTATTTTTGTAGGGAAGAAAGTGATGCAGAGGAAGGGGTTTTAGACAAAGGTCACTTACTTACTACAAGGGGCCCCACTAGCAGCAGTACTCAAATAAATGTCTTGCAAAGCTGAATTTAGATAGCTCTCCTCCTCCTCAGGGTCAGAATTATACATTTCTGTCCTTGCTCTCTCCTGTAATTTTATGTCATCACCCCCCATCTGACGGTTTATGCATGGTCGGTTTCTCAGAACTACAGGGTGGAGGTTCTACGGGAGCAGAGCTCTTTGAGGATAATTCAAGACTGTCATACTCTGTACAGTTTCATTTAGAGTTTCCTCAATACTTGACCCTGCTGTCTCAGTTTTTGGGAGCCAGCCACCGTGTGGGCCAGAATCAATACATTTGTGAATTAAGGACCACATAGAAAAGGTATAAATGGGTATTTTATCTGGGCCTTCTGCTTTGGAATGGTCTCTTAGCCATTTTCTCACCTTAACCCAGGTCTCTGGATTGACTGTTCCTTCCTTGGGAAACCAAGGACAGGTTTCTTTTACAAAATCTAAAAAGGTATTAAGCTGGCTTCTCCTAACATTTCCTCCCCTAGCCTTAAGCATAGTCTTTAACATACTCACATAGAATTCCCATTTCTTTGAACCAGAATGTCCCATGATTATTACATATGGCTATACTTTTATGCACTTCCCCTTACCTTAGTTCCAAATTGTGCACACACCATGGGAGCATTCCCTCATCTTGGCTTAGAGTTCCTCCATATTCGGGCCCTGTTCGGGTGCCACCTGCCATGACCAGCACGGCTCAGTATTGGGACTGAAGGGAGGCAACTGGGAATTAAGAAAGAAAGACAAGAGACAAAGATATAGTTAAAGCTGGGACCAGATGAGATTCTGAGCTCTGATGGAGACTCAAAGACTCCAAGAGGTTCAGCACTGTTTATTTTATAGAGCTGAAGGTAAAGAAAGCAGCAAAAGTGTAAATAAAGAATGGGGAAGGAGGAAACATGGAGCAGGGGCTGAACCATCTGCTTCCCTGTGCCGGGATGAGTCAAAAGTTACACTATCCAAGGCCTCCTTCTGCCCCAGATTCAAGCAGCTTTGCAACACTTTAGTCTTTTCAGGACATCGGGTGCCTATTTCCACAGAGACAGTTTTGCTATATCTCTGCAGTGAGCATGTAACCTGTCTCATCTGTGCCCAACACTTCCTGAGGAACCATCAAACTGCCTTTCACAGCAGTTGTACCATTTAACATTTCCACCAACAGTGGAGAAGTGTGCCTCTTTCTCCACATCCTCTCCAGCACTTGCCATTTTCTGTATTATTGATAATGGCCATTCTGGTGGGTGTGAGATGATGTTTCATGGTGGTTTGGGTCTGCATTTCCCTAATAGCCAGGGAATTTGAGCATCTCTTCATGTGCCTTTTGGCCATTTGTATTTCCTCTTCTGAGAAGTGATTGCTCATGTCTTTTGCCCATTTTGTAATTGGGTTGTCTTGTTGTTGTTGAGTTGAATCATCTCTTTATATATTCTGGATACTAGACTCTTATCTGATATATTGTTTCCCATTGTATAAGCTATCTTTTTACTTTCTCAACAAAATTCTTTGATGCACTAAAGTGTTTAATTTTGAGGAGTTCCCATTTATCTATTTCTTTCTTCAATACTCATGCTTTGGGTGTAAGATCTAGGAAACCTCCTCCTATTATAAGATTTATAAGACATTTCCCTACATTTTCTTCTTAAAGTTTTATGTTCTTAGATTTAATGTTAAGGTCTTTGATTCATTTTGAGTTAATTTTTGTATAGGGTGTGAGATATGTATCTTCTTTTATTCTTTTGTATGTGGATATCCAGTTCTCCAACCATCACTTATTGAAAAGACTATTCTGTCCCAGGTGAGTTGACTTGACTACCTTATCAAAGATCAATTGTCCATTGATGAGAGGGTCTATAGCTGAACACTCTATTAGATTCCATTGGTCAGTATATCTATCTTTATGCCAGTACCATGCTGTTTTGACCACTGTAGCTTCATAATACGCCTTACAGTCAAGTAGTGTGAGACCTCCAACTTCATTTTTCTTTCTCAGGATATTTTTAGCTATTCAGGGCACCCTGCCCTTCCAGAAAAAATTGGTTATTGGCTTTTCTATTTCTGAAAAGTAAGTTTTTGGGATTTTAATTGGTATTGCATTGAATCTGTAAATCAATTTAGGTGGAATTGACATCTTAACTCTATTTAGTCTTCCAATCCATGAACATGGTATGCCCTTCCATTTATTTAGGTCTTCTCTGGTTTCTTTTAGCAATTTCTTGTAGTTTTTTTTTTTTACATAGGTAGGCATCAGGAAATGAACCCCGGTGTCTGGCATGGCAGGTGAGAACTCTGCCACTGAGCCACCTTGGCCTACCCTGTTTTAGTTTTCTTTGTATAGGTCTCTTGTATCCTTAGTTAAATTTATTCCTAAATATCTGATTCTTTTGGTTGCTATTGTAAACGGAATTTTTTTCTTGATTTCCCCCTCAGATTACTCATTACTGGTGTATAGGAACACTACAGATTTTTGAGTGTTGACCTTGTAACCTACCACTTTGCTGTACTCATTTATTAGCTCTAGTAGTTTGGCTGTGGATTTTTCGACATATAATAACATGTCTGCAAACTTCTTCCTTTCTAATTTTGATGCCTTGTATTTCTTTTTCTTGTCTAATTGCTCTGGCTAGAACTTCCAACACAGTGTTGGATAACAATGGTGATAGTGGCTATCCTTGTCTTGTTCCTGATCTTAGGGGGAGAGTTTTCAGTTTTTTCCCATTGAGAATGATGTTAGTTGTGGATTTTTCATATATTCCCTTTATCATATTGAAGAAGTTCCCTTCTATTTCTATCCTTTGAAGTGTTTTCAACAGTAAAGGATGTTGAATTTTTGTCAAATGCCTTTTCTACATCAATTGAGATGATCATGTGGTTTTTCTGCTTTGATTTGCTGATATGGTGTGTTACATTAATTGATTTTCCTATGTTGAACCATCCTTGCATACCTGGGATGAATCCTACCTGGCCATGGTATATAATTTTTTTAATGTGCTGCTGGATTCTATTTGCAAAAATTTTGTTGAGAATTTTTGCATCTATGTTCATTAGAGAGATTGGTCTGTCATTTTCTGTTCTTGTAGTGTCTTTGTCTGGCTTTGGTATGAGGGTGATGTTGGCCTCATAGAATGAGTTAGGTAGTCTTCCCTCCTCTTCAATTTTTTTGAAGAGTTCGAGCAGGATTGGTACTAATTCTTTCTGGAATGTTTGGTAGAATTCACATGTGAAGCCATCTGGTCCTGGACTTTTCTTTTTTGGGAGCTTCTTAATGACTGATTCAATTTCTTACTTGTGATTAGTTTGTTCAGGTCATCTACTTCTTCATGCGTCAATGTTGGTTGTTCATGCCTTTCTTGGAAGTTATCCATTTCATCTACATTGTTGAGTTTATTAACATAAAGTTGTTCATAGTATCTTCTCATTATCTCCTTTATTTCTGTGGGGTGAGTGGTTATGTTTCCTCTTCCATTTCTGATTTTATTTGCATCTTCTTTCTTCTTTTTGTCAACCTCACTAAGGGTCCATCAATCTTATTGATTTTCTCATAGAATCAATTTCTGGTTTTGTTGATTTTCTCGATAGTTTTCATGTTCTCAATTTCATTTATTTATGCTCTAATTATTATTTCTTTCCTTTTGCTTGCTTTGGGGTTAGTTTGCTGTTCTTTCTCTAGTTCTTCCAAGTGAACAGTTAATTCCTTGATTTTTGTCTTTCTTCTTTTTGATATAGGCATTCAGGACAATAAATTTCCCTCTTAGCACTGCCTTTGCTGCATCCCATAAATTTTGATATGTTGTGTCTTCATTTTCATTTGCCTCAAAATATTTATTGATTTCTCTTGTAATTTCCTCCTTGACCTATAGTAAAAGTGTGTTGTTGAACCTCCACATATTTGTGAATTTTCTGGCCCTCTGCCTATTATTGATTTCCAACTTCATTCCTTTACAATTTGAGAAAATGTTTTGCATGATTTCAGTCTTTTTTAATTTATATTGAGACTTGCTTTGTGACCCAGCATATGGTCTATCCTTGAGAATGATCCATGAGCACTTGAGAAAAAGATGCATCCTGCTGTTGTGGGGTGTAATGTTGTATAAATGGCTGTTAAGTCCGGTTCATTTACTGTATTATTCAAATTCCCTGTTTCTTTATTGATCCTCTGTCTTGATGTTCTGGCTATTGATGAGAGTGGGGAATTGAAGTCTCCAACTATTATGATAGATGTGTCAATTTCTCTTTTCAGTGTTTTCCTCATATTTTACAGCATTCTGGCTCAGTGCATAAATATTTATGATTGTTATGTCTTCTTGTTTAATTGTTTCTTTTGTTAATACATAGTGTCCTTCTTTGTCTCTTTCAACTGTTTTACATTGAAAGTCTAATTTGTTGGATATTAGTATAGCTACTCCTGCTCTTTTCTGATTGTTATTTGCATGAAATATCTTTCCCCAACCTTTCACTTTCAGTCTGTGTTTATACTTGGGTCTAAGATGCATCTCCTGTAGACAGCATAAAAATGGGTACTGTTTTTAAATTTATTCTGCCAGCCTATGTTTCTTGATTGGGGAGTTTAATCCATTAACATTTAGTGTTATTAATGTAAGGGCAGTACTTTCTTCTACCACTTTGCCTTTTGGATTTTATATGTTGTATCTAATTTTTCTTCTTTTTACCTTTACTTATAGTCCTCATTTCTACACTCTTCTCCACACCTTTCTCTCCTGTCTTTTTGTATCTGCCTCTAGTGCTCCCTTTAGTATTTCTTGCAGAGCTGGTCTCTTGATCACAAGTTCTCTTAGTGATTTTTTTTGTCTGAAAATGTTTTAATTTCCCCCTCATTTTTGAAGGACAATTTTGCTGGATATAGAATCCTTGGTTGGCAGTTTTTCTCTTTTAGTAATTTAAATATATCATCCCACTGTCTTCTCGCCTCCATGGTTTCTGCTGAGAAATCTATGCAGAATCTTATTGGGCTTCCCTTGTATGTGATGGATTGCTTTTCTGTTGCTGCTTTCAAGATTCTCTCTTTCTCTTTGACCTCTGACATTCTGATTAGTAAGTGTCTTGGAGTACATCTATTTGGATCTATTCTGTTTGGGGTACACTGCACTTCTTGGATCTGTAATTTTAAGTCTTTCATAAGCTTTGGGAAATTTTCAGTGATAATTTCCTCCATTAGTTTTTTCTCCTCCTTTTCCCTTCTCTTCTCCTTCTGGGACACCCACAACATGTATATTCATGCACTTCATGTTGTCATTCAATACCCTGAGTCTCTGCTTATATTTTTCTATTCTTTTCCCTATATTTTCTTTTGTTTTTGATTTCAGATGTCCCATCCTTCAGTTCATTAATTCTGCCTTCTGCCTCTTGAAATCTAACATTGTAGGTTTCCATTGTTTTTTTCTTCTCTTCTACTGTGCCTTTCATTCCCATAAGTTCTGTGATTTGTTTTTTCAGACTTTCAGTTGCTTCTTTTTCCTTGTCCCTTGCCTTCCTTATATCCTCCCTCAATTCATTGATTTGATTTTTGATGAGGTTTTCCATGTCTGTTTGAATATTCTGGATTAATTGTTTCAAGTCCTGGATCTCATTTGAATTGTTGGTTGGTTCCTTTGACTGAGCCATATCTTCAATTTTCCTAGTATATTTTTATTTTTTGCTGGCATCTAAGCATTTAATATTCTTAATTAGTTTATTCAGGTGATTGTTTTCACGTTTTTTACCTACGATTTTCTTGCTGAATGACTTTCTTGTCTATCTGTTCTTTGACATTCAGTTCAGATTATTCTAGACCTCTAACTTAGGTTTAGTTTCATGGATCAGAATTTTTCAGTTTTTGTTTTCTTGTTTCTTGACCTGACTATATGGTGCCTTTTTTATATACCCTTTAGAAGAGTCTACTTAGATATTATAGACCCCAGTCAGATTTTCCCAGACCAAACTGGCCTCCTCTCAGGAGGAAAGAGTTACCTGTGTCAGTTTTTCCTGCAGGTGAGACCCAGCAGATTGAGACTTTCCTATGAAGCCTCTAGACTCTGTGTTTCTCCTATTCTGCCCAGTCTGTGGCACCTTTCTGCCTGTGGGTCCCACCAGCATAAGGTAATGTGGTACCTTTAACTTCAGCTGATTCTCCCTGCTGGGGGTGTTGTTGAGACAAATGAGAGGTTGTAGGCTGGCTTTAATCAGTTCAGTTTTCCAGACCCTGAAGTTTGAATTCCTTGAGGGAGGGGTTCCACTTGAGCTGGGCCCCACCCCTCTCCTCAGGAAGGCACAGCCTCCAGACAAGGTTTCAGACAAGCTTAATTCCACCATTACCTGAGGCAGTTGGAGCCTGAGAAGCCCTGCAGCTGTATCCAAAGAGCAGTCAAGCCATAGAAGCACAGCCACAAAAAGGAAAAGGAGAAAAAATCATTTTCAGAGCTGGGTCCCATTTCCTTGGGTTTGCCAATCAAGAGCTTAAGTTGGTATGTTGCTCTGTGTATCTCCAGGTCCTATGTGGTCCCTTCTTTCCTTCAGGTCCCAGACCCTTTCAAGTATTTTGTGCTGTGTGATCCAAAACAACCTCTGTTTTTTTTCTTTTTCTTTTTCTTTTTCCATCAGCTCTGCCCCCTGTGCACCAGGGCAAAACCCAGCAACCTCAGCTTTTGCTCGGGGTTCAGCTGAGCTGGGGGCTATTTTTAGTAGTCAGAATTTGTTAGTTCATTCCACAATCGGAGCTTGATTGGGCTCAGCCCCTTGCTGCTAGTCTCTTTCCTTTCCCCTCTGGGAAGCAGCGTGTGGGGGAGGGGTACCAGCTGCCATAGCTTGAGGGTTCAGGGTTCTGGGTGGGATCGCAGATGGTCCAGCTTGTCCAGAATGCTGTACACTGTATGACCAGTCACTGATGTGTCCTGGCAGTTGTTCTGTACTATTCCTGGCTATTTACTAGCTGCTCTGGAGGACGAACTAATCCCACACCTCACTAAGCTGCCATCTTGGTGCTTTCTCTCTTACTTTCTCCTTTGCAGGAATAAGTTTCATAGGGGCAAGCCCCAAGATCGAGGTCTTGGCCTATTAAATTGGCTGTCTCCAGTACGTGTGAGACTATCAGGAATTCCCCGGGTAGGGAAGTTTAAAATTTCCTCCTTTCTCCCCATTCCTCAAAAGGATTTTGCAAATACTTTTTTTGTTCTCTGCCCAAATTACTCTGGGATGTTTTGGGGGCATTACACTAACCAATACAAACCAGCAAGATCTCAGTCCTTATTTAAGATTTCTTGTAATTATCATGTTCAAATAAACTGACTACACAAGTTAAATTAGATAGTGTGCTACTAAAAATATCAATTTTTCACAAAATAAACATTTATTCCTTTCATCTCACACAGAAGTTAAAGTTTTAAAATATAGAATATATCATCCTTTACCCTGTATTCTGATTTACTTTAGTCCTATCCAGATAAGATTAATTCGTATCTCTAGTTGAAGTCTGATCACTTTTTCAACTTTTTAAACACTTGCTATATGGGGTACTGCTGACTCTCATAGCCTCAGAGCTCTACCTCTGAGTTTCAGGTGTCACATAAATACCCAAAGTGGCAGGGAATGACCAGGTCTAACTTCATTCTGATTTCTCACTAACAAGGATCAAACAGAAGTTCCAGAGACCACAAAGGTCCCTTCATGCAACCATCAATGACAAGTGCCCAAGCAGCAGATCTGACAATTGACCCTTATTGTATCTCCATTGTCACATGTGCCAAGACTTGACCCAGGTACTCACAGAACTTTAGTCAACAGCAGAGTAATACAGCTCAAGCATTGGACCTTTCTTCCCTTCCAGGATGCTAACCCTTCTTAATTCTCTGATGCTGTCTTTGTTGACTCTTTTTTTTCCTCATTTCTCAAATGTTTGTTTAATGTTCTGTCCATTCAACTCTTTCATGGCCTCCAAAAATGGGTTTCCAATCCATTTCCTCTCCCTTTTAGGTTCAGATCAAAATCTCTAAACTCTTCCTATTCATTTTCACTTGGATATTGTTATGGTTTGAAACTGTTATGTACCCCAGAAAAGCCATGTTCTTTTAATCCAGTCTTGTGGGGCAGACCTATTGTCTGGGACCTATTGATTAGGTTGTTTCCATAGAGATATGACCCACCCAATTCAAAGTGGGTCTTAATCCTTTTACTGGGGCCCTGTTTGAAGAGAATAAAAGCAGAAAACATAGAACTCAGAGCTGATACAGAAAGCAGATGCTTAGAGACAGAATTGCCCTGGAGATGCCAAACAAGGACCCGCTGAAGCTCAGAAAGAAGCCGCTGGAATCGGAAGCTGAAGGCAACACCACCTTGGTGGGAAGGACGAGGAGAGACCAGCCACGTGACTTCCCAGCCGACAGAGATGTTCCGGATGCTGGCAGCCCTTTCTTCAGAGCCCAACTGTCTTCTTGTTGATGTCTTAAATTCAGACATTTCCATGGCCTTAGAATTGTAAATTTGTCACCTAAAACCCCCCTTTGTGAAAGCCAACCCATCTCATGTATTCTAACAGCTTTAGCAAACCAAAACAGATATCCAAGAAGTATCCAAAATAGAACTTCACGTATTATCTTACTTTCACAAATTCTGCTCCTTTTTCCTCTATTCCCATCTTAGATTCATGTTTTTACCAACAGTCAAATCTCCCACACTAATGGGTTGCCAAGTCTGTTGGTGACACTTTAAGGCCCTATCTCAGAATTGACCTCTGTTCTCTGTCCCCTTTCAGTTTCTTCATTCAGCCTCTCATAGTTGTAATATAGAGGAATGCAGTTGTCTCCAAACTGATCTTCCTGTTACTTGTCTTTTCTCCATTGAACAACCTCCTGGATAACTCTTCTTAAAGAAATGCAAATCCGATTTTATCATGGCCCTGCTTATAAGTTTTTGCTGTCTCTCCCTGTCCCACTGGACTAAGTCCAAACTTAATCAGAGGGGCTGTACAAGACACCTTGCCATATGCTCCAGCCTACAATGCTTGCTTTACTCTATGATATGCCTCATTATACTCTCAAATGAATTTCTCTTTATCCCTCAAATCACTATTTTTTTTCATGTGTTAAACCCTGAGTGAAATGTCTGATCTTCCCCATGCTACCTCCACCCAACATAGAAAACTTCTGTATTTAAAAAAAAACAAAAAACAGATCAAATGTATTTGGCTAAAAAGTCTCCCCTGATTCCCTCAGTGTCTAAACTACTTCACATTGGTTTAGGCCAAGTACATAATTCCAAGGGTCTGCAAAACATCCTGCTAGGAAGTTAGCTCCTTGCAGGCAACAGGGGCTGTACTTAACTGGCTTACCACTGTATCCACAGCACTAATATTTTCCCCAGTACATAGTCACTGTTCTCTTTATGTATTTCTAGTGAATGAATCTTTTGCCTTCTGACTTCAGGAAGACAAGATATACGGTTAGACAGGATATTCGTGGAAAGGGAGATGTTAGGGAAAGAAAAAAAAATCAAGCTAGTCATTAACAAAAAAATCTAGGCAGAAGGGAAAACTCTGAAGTCTATAAAAGAGATATCCTGGAATGCCAGATAAGAAAGAAGGTTCAAAGTCTCTGGAGTGGACCGAGAAAGGGTGGCTAAAGATGGAGATCCAGTGTTAACACTCAGATGGTAGACCTTCTCCCTCTGAAATCACATGGTTCTTCAACAATGCTTTGTGTTGCAATTTATCTGTTTACATGTCTGCAATGCCACCAGAGTGTGAGTCCTCTGAAGGCAGCAACCCTACCTTATTCATCTTTGTACCCTGAACACTTGTTGCAATGATTACCACTTAGCCACAGTGTCAAGATAAACTTCTTATTACACTGAAAAAATGTAGGTATAATCAATGATTTTAATAAGCCTGAATTTCCCTGCAAGGCCACTAATGAAGGCATATCTGGAGATAGGACTCTAACAGTATCAGTCCATTGAGATTCTGGGAGTCCAAATCACAAGTGATACTAAGAGGCATGCGTTCCTCAACTGTATTTTTAGGGCAGTAACCCTGAACTTTATGACCAGGTCTATTTCTATCTTGGTCCTGGCATAGTTTTTAGCATTAGATTAACAGCTCAAGTTAAATTACCTAATAAATTCTTGCCATGATTTGGTCAAAGTCTTCTCTAAAAGGATGACTTTTACAATTTGTTGGCACATATACTCTCTAAGATTGTGATCTTTGTCTGGTTTGAGTCAGATACAGTCTGCCCCATTTTTAAAATACAACTTTATTTAGATAATAAATGATTGAGATAATATGATCAATCAATCATAATCTCAATAATAATTATTGAGATAATATGATTCACATACCACATAATCATTCAAAGTATACAACTGATGGCTCACAGTATCATCATGTATTTGTGCATTCAACATCACAATCAATTTTGAACATTTTTATTACTACAAAGAAGTAACACTAATAAAGGACACCAAAACATCCCATATCCCTTATCTCCCATTTGCTCATTTTTTTTGTATTTTCTTACACAAATGTCCATAAAGGGAGTGTCAACCACAAGGTTTTTACAGTCACAAGTCACACTGTTAAAGACACATAGTTATACAATCATTTTCAATAATCAAGGTTACTGGATTACAGTTCAACAGTTTCAGTTATTTCCTTCTAACTGTTCTAATACACTAAAAGCTAAAAAGGGATATCTATATAATGCATAAGAATAACTCCCAGGATAACCTCTCAACTCTATATTTGACATCTCTTAGGCACTGAAACTTTACTTGGTTTCATTTCTCTTCTCTCATTAGGTCAGGAAGGCTTTCCCAATCCTATGATGTCAGGACCAGGCTCATCCCCAGAAGTCATGTCCCACAATGTAGGGAGAGTTACACCCCTGGGAGTAATGTCCTATGTAGAGGAGAGGGCAGCGAGTTTACCTACAGAGTTGACTTGAGAAAGAGGCCATATCTGAGCAACTAAAGAGGTTCTCTGAGGGTGACTCTTAGGCCCCAGTTTTTTTTCTTTTTATTTAGAGATCATTTCAAACCCCCAGAAAAGTGGCAAAAATAAAAGTATATAAATATTTGGTTATTCCTTTACTTAGATACAACTGTTTATATTTTTCTCAATTTGTTTTATCATTTGCTTTCTCTTTCTCTCTCTTTGCACATCTAATATATATAAATACATGCACATATACATGTATATACACACACACGAATTTTGAACTGTTTGGGAGTAAGTTGTGTTTATCGTGGTCCTTGTTATAACAGTTATCAACATAAGTGAATGTCTGACTGTAGCAATCTGTTTATCTACTCTGCCAACTTCACTTCAGTTTTATCAACTGACCTAATAATGAACTTGAAGGCATTTTTCCACTCCAGAATAGGACCCAGTCTAGGGACCTGTATTGCATTTAATTTTCATATCTGTTTGACATCTCTTTAGTCTCCTTTAATCTGGAACATTTCTACAGCTTATCTTTGTTTTTTTTTTCTGTTTTTTTTATGACATTGACATTTTTGAAGAATACACACCCACACCCACCTTTTATTGTAATGTTCCTCAATATTACTTTTGTCTGATACTTCTTCATGGTTAGATTCAGATTTTTGCATTCCCAGTTAAAGTCTAACATTAGTGCCAGGTCTTTTTCAGGGCATCACATCTGCAGGCACACAATGTATATCTGCCTCTCATAGGTGATTTTGATTTCTCCATTTCAGGATTATGACTTTTTCTCTTGTGATGAATAAGCAGTCTGTGGGGAGACATTTTAAGACCATGTAAACATCTTTCTCCTCATCAATATTGCCTCCTAGATTTACCATTAATGATTTTTGTCTGAAACATTCATTACTATGTTGATTGAAAATGGCTGATGATTTTTTCCGACTCCAGCATCTCTCTCCACATATCCTGGTTGGCACACAGCCAAAATATTTGTTTATCTGTTGGCAGAATGGATTTTTTCATTCCTGTTTTTTTTCCAATGTAGACTTTTATTTTTAATCAAGGTACTTACTAGACTTTTGTTTCTTAGTGGGCCCTTTACTTTTGTGCCTTAAACTTTGACTTAGAAGTTACTTTTGCATTGTAGAAGTTACTTCTGCATTGGTGGTATGGTTGTATGCATGTATGGCATACATTGGTGATAGGAATATTTGTTTTTAAACATGTTTTACTGGTGAAGCTGCATATTGGTGCATTATGATTTTATGCATTGATAATAAATTTTGTTGGATAATTGGGAATCATGCAGTAGTGTACAGACAATTTAAGTCAAGCTTCCAGTCCTGCTTTTGCCACTGTGAACTTGAGCAAGTCACCTAGTCTCTCAAATTTTATCACATCACATTCACTGCAAGGGGAAGACAGGTATTCAAAGATCTATGAGGTTCCTTTAAACTCTGGGATTGCATGCTATGTGACAGAATGATTAAGATTATGAATCTACTGAAAAAGTGTTCCTGAGGAAGTTTCTTCCAAGATATTTTATGACTTCAAAATCAACTACTACTTTAAGTCAAAATTAATCTTTTTCCCCATGTGAAAATATTCAGACTTATTTTTAAAGGCATAGTTAAAGCAAATGGTAGAAAAGAAAAAAAGAAAGCAAATGGTAGATAACATCTTTCTCCACTCCAATCCCAAGTCCAAAGTAACTTTTTCTTCTTAGGGAATTGTATTGAAATCTTATTTTACCATAAGTGTTTACTTTTACAAGGAAAGAGGGTAATTCCTTCTAAATTAAAAAAAAATGGGAGGGCTTTTCAATCACTTGAATAGTATTCTTCAGGCTTAAGTAGTAATTCTATTTATTGCCAACTAACTCATTCTGATTAAAACAATCCTGTCATGTAGTAATATATTATTTAATACTGGCAGTCATGTAAACAGATGCAGAAACTGAGTTATCCATTGATAAAATGCCTATTGGGTGACTTACGATATTTGGTACTAGGATAAAAAATGAGAAATATTAATAGAAAACATGAGAAGAATACTCTCCAAAATCTTTCTGAGCACATTCCTATCAAAGAGTAAGTTAGATTATGAACCTACCTACCTGCAAATTTTGTGTTCCTAGTGTTTGCTTAATAGCAAAACAGAAAGAATTCTGAAATGTTAGGCCCCATTTTTAAAAGAGAACATTTACGCAAAATTATTACTCTGTTAGAATTTTCAGCACTCTATTTCAATAAAATGCAAACATGAGCTTCTCAGATAAGTATTTCACATGGTGGCTCTTGTGGAGTGGGTACAAATTCTTTAGCCTTCTTCTCATTGAGAGGTAGCGTCCATATGTCCATCCCTTAATCTGAGTGGGCTTGTGACTCCTTGACCAATAGAGTACAGTGGAGGCAATAGCATGTAATTTCTAACGTGAGGTCATAAAAAGCCATGAAGCTTCTGCTTTGCTCACTCTTGGAGACACCTGATCCACCACAGAAGTCTAACTACCATGATATCACCATGTCTGAGGTGGCATAGACAGGCACTCTGTCAACAACCCCAGCTGAATCTGTTTCTCAGTTGTCTCAGCCCAGGGGAGACCATGTGGGCGTAGAAGCTGTCTCAGAAGTGGCCTGCCGTTCACTTTACCTCCAGCCCTGCCATTTGATTTATCTCCAGCCATTTGACCATCTCAGCCACGGTACCAGACACCATGGAGTCATCTCTGTTGTGCTCCTTCCAGATTCCTCACTTCATAGCCCAGACTGATTATATCAGAAGACATATAAGAAGAAAGAAAAAAGAGCCCATGTCCAGGTCCTGGAAAATTTCCATTGATGAAATGGAGGAGCTGAGTTCACAATCCGGGTGATTTAAACTAAATTTCCTGAATCTCAAGAGTACTGAGACAGACAGACCTGCACCAGGAGTGTCTCTGGAAGCCCTTCCTCTAAGCATTCTTCTGTATTGACATTCACTCCAGCTTTACTTTATTCTTCATTTGCTTTTCCCTTTGTCTCATTTTCCTCATCATGTTATATACATGAATTTTCCTAAGCCACTCTAAGCTTTTTGAGTGGGATCAAAGCAAGGTATAAATAAACAAACTCATGTTAAAAACATGTTGAAGAAAACAATAGTGCAATCCATGTTAGTTGAGTTAATTAAAGGTAAAAGTAATTCTAAGTTCTAGCTTTCCCTCTGTTCCTGGGATAGAGTCTGCCTTACTTTTTTTTTTAACAGTCAATGAAATTACATTATATATATATATATATATATATGTTGTTTGTTTGTTTTTTTGGTCAATGGCAGGCACTGGGAATAGAACCCAAGTCTCCTGCATGGCAGGTGAAGACTCTGCCACTAAGCCACCATCACACTGCCCACATTTATTGTATTTTAATACAGTTAGATTTAGGGGTTACAATTGCACAACATACCAGACTGAGAGAATTGAACAATTACTAAGATTTGAAGTCCATTTTCAGATTTCTTAAGAAAAGGTTTGGATTAGAAAAGTATGACAATAATATGAACATATTTTATAAAATATATGAAAACTAGGTCTTCCTGATAAAATAGTTCTTTCAGAAATAATACTTTCGATATAGGCATGTTTATGATCAGATATAGGTGCAACCTAATGAAATTGCCTATAATTAACCAGCTTTTAACCCCAAAATATTGATTTCATATGTTTCAATCTAATCAATATTTTGATGATGTTACAATGTCTTTTATTTTATTTTATTGACAAATCTTCACACACATGCAGTCCGTACATGGTACACAATCAATGGCTCACAATATCGTTACATAGTTGTGTATTCATCACCATGATCATTTTTTGAAACATTTGCATCACTTCAGAAAAAGAAAGAAAAAAGAAAAAAGAAAAAGATCATACATCCCGTAATCCTTACCCGTGCCTCTCATTGACCAATAGTATTTCAATGTACCCAATTCATTTTACCCCTTATCCCTCATATTATTTATTTATTTCTTATCCATATATTTTATTCATCTGCCCATATCCTGGATAAAAGGAGCATCAGACACGAGATTTTCACAAACACAGCCTGCCTTATTTTTTTTTTTAGTGACTGTAGCAACTCATGATAACGCATCGCTTTTTTGTTATGTTTGTTTTTCTGATTGACAAATACACATGTGGGTTGGTAGGGGAATGTTTAAATTGACTGTGATATATTCATATTATGGAATATTAAGCAACTTAAGAGAGCATGTATTTGATCTGAGAGGATGTTCCTGAAGGTAGAATAATAGAGAAAAGGAAACTGTAGCTTTGTACATATAGTGAGGTCCCATTTTAATAAAAACAATACCAAAACATGCATTTATACATGTGAATGAATGAGCACACAGCAGTGTGTGAAAAGATACACACCAGGTACTTCACACTGTCACCTGTGGAGACCCAGAGATGGAGTGGGGAGAAAAATTATTAATTGTTCTTTTTTTCTTTATTTTTGTTTATATTATTTCACTAGTTGAATGAACTCATATTACATTTGTAATTTTTGAAGGAAAACTTAAAAGGAATAATTGTTTTTATTTTTTTTAAAGCCTTAGAACATATTAGCTTTCTCTTTCCTTTTCCCTTCTCCTCATCACCTCCCCTGCATCACTACAGGTTGATATCTGTTGATCTACTAGCATTTTATATGGCAAATGAGCTAGACTTTGAAATTTTTATAAGGAAAGCATGGGGTTGTTGGTGGAGGAGATGAGTTAGGAAACTATTTTGTAACTGATTGAGATATGACTCATTCACAAATTCTGTAACCAAGAACTCTTTTAACACATAAAGTTTCAGTCCATGGCTAGGAAGTGGAAACTTATTTCAATTATCTGCTTTCTTGGACAAATTAGTGAAAAATTCTAACATTTTGCAGTTTGTTAATAATTTGAAAACAAATACTGAGTTAACATCAATCACACTGAGATATCAGAAGCTGAAAGTAATTAACCTCAATTTTATAACCTGAGTATAATCTCCTTTGCAAAAAAAAAATTTAGTGGAAAAATAGAAAATAACAAGCATTGGAGAGGATTTTCGTTCATTGTTGGTAGTAATATAAAATGGTGCAGCTCCTATAGGAAAAAGTTTAGTGATTCCTCAGAAAGTTGAAAATAGAAATACCATATGACCTGGCAATCCCTTGACTTAGGTATATACCCAAAGTAATTGAAAGCAGGGACTCAAACAGATATTTGCACATCGATGTTCATAGCAGCATTATTCACAATTACCAAAAGATGGAAGCAACTCTAGTGTCCATGAACCAATAAATGGATAAACAAAATGTTGCATACATACAATGGAATATTATTCAGCCCTAAAAAGGAATGAAGTTCTAATACATGTGACAACATGGATGAGCCTCAAAGACATTAATTATATTGAGTAAAATAAGCCAGACACAAAAGAACAAATATCGTATGCTCTCACATGTATGAAATAATTAGAACATGCAAATACATAATCAAAAACTAGAATACAGGTGATCAGGAGCTGAGGTGTAGGCTGGGAAAGGGGGTGTTAACACCTAATTGGTACAGAGTCTCCATATGGAGTGATGGAAAAATTTTGATAATGGATGGTGATGAAGTACAACATTGTGAATGCAATTAATACCACTGAAAGTGTTTCAAAGGGGAAATTTTAGGTTGTATAAATGTTACCAGAAAAAAATTTTTAAAAAAATCATAGAACTGTACAACACAAACAGTGAACCCTAATATTAACTATGGACTACAGTTAGTAGCATAATTATAATAATATTGTTTTATCAATTGTAACAATATTACCACATTAATGCAAAGTGTTAATAGGGAAAACTGCATGTGTGAGGGTGTATATGGAAAACTCTGTATTTTCTGCATGATTTTCCCATAAACCTACAACTTCTCTTAATTTAGAAAAAAAAGGCAGATGAAGAAAAAAATCTTTAGAGAAATATTCTGTATTCGGACTGGACTTAATGTACAATTTTCCTACAATGTAACAGGAAGAATTGACTTAAAGCCAATTACTCTCACAGCAAAAACACATTTTTGCAGATGCTCTCTGTTTTAATTGATTTGCGTATGACCACACTAAACAGCACATCAATCATTTTTATGAATAAGGAGTACAATTTCACAAGTAATTTCTCCCGAGTGTTCACTAGGACGCTCTCAAACTCAGACATTTCACTGATGGACTCCTGAGATTTTTATTTGGTTAATTCCACTTTGAAAATTTTCCAGGCTAAAATGGTCAAAGCTATGGTTTTGTAGGGTAGAACTTTGGAACCTTGATTATTGATTTGTCCCTATCATGGAGCAGACCCTGAATTGTTTTCTGAGAAAAATCTTTGCACTGTCTAAAGTGTTCCCCAGACCTCCTATATAGAGAGGTAAGGCCACAGCTTGCTCAAGGCAAAGTCTACGTTGCACATTTCATACTCATTTTCAAAGTCTACATTATTCATTTTCATAAAGGGACATCAACTTTTTTTCACTCTGTTCATAGATTTTTAATTGTTTTTAATGTTTTATTTTTAAATAATTGCAAACTAAGAAGACAATTGCAAAAATAATACAAAACCAATATAAAGAATTGCAATATACCTCGTACTACCCAGATATCCAGATTTACCAATTTTTAACGTTTGATCACATTTGTTATATCATTCTATCTATCTATTTTCTAAACATCTGAGATTATGTTGCATATGCCACGTTCCTTGAAGACTTAATACTTCCAGGTTAAAGTATATAAGTTTTCAAATATCTGAGCTTTTAAAATTCATGTACTTTAATCAGTAACTTGAAATAATTGCTCCAAGGTCTTTGGCAGCTATCCAACTGTTACTGCCCAACTTTAATCAAAAGTCAGTATTCAAGATACAATATTCATGGAGGACTAATTAATGGGTTAGAGTCTTTTCAGACTGAGAAATAATATAGATTTTTATTCCAGAATCAAACCAGATTCTAAAAACGCTTAGGGATTGGACTGCATTTTTGTTTGTTTGTTTGACTCCCTCTGTTCTGTCCACTTGTAGAGAATTACACTTAGCACATTGTGCTTTAGTCCTAGGCCCTCCACAAAGGGTGAAAGATCTACTGGAAACAGCCACACAAAACTAGTTATTTTGACTTTAAGGATAATGTTAGCTATGACCATTCCATGGTTCCGTGCCTTATTTTTCAGCACCCATAGGAGAAACTTTCTTCAAATCTCATAACCAGAAAAAAAGTAGCTCCTCCAGTGTCATCTGCATATTTCATTGTTGTTTTTTTAATATAGGCAGTGTGACTCTCTGCTTGATCATGTTGTCCTTTGGGTTTGGGCTAATAAAAAGTTTAGAACTAAACATGTAACTCTCCTTTAAGAATTTTAAGAAATGATGTGCATTTCTATGCATTAATTATTTTTTCCTTTGGTTATATCTCACCTTTCTAAATTTCTTTCCCTCTAACTGAATTTCTTTAATTCTTATGTTTTTATACAGTATGTGAGCCAGTAAGGTATCTTAAATTCTTTTTGAAAGGAAGCAAGTTATCATTTAATGTATAACCATAAACCTATGATAAGAAAGGTTTCTACATATGTGTATAGCCTGTAGGAAATGTTGAGAGGCAGAATGGAGAATGATATTGAAGAGTACTGCTGGGGTAAGGATAATAGAAATCCCTGAGGATATCATATATTTTTAATTAAGTGGAAGATTACTAAAAGCCATTACCTGATTTCTAAGAGTAGCTTAATATATACTATCTTAATTTTTAAAAAGGCCCATTTTACAGTTTTGAGAAAATATTTATACTTACAAATTTCTGCTATTCCCTTTTATCCCTCTCAGTATCACCTCATTGGAGAATTGAAAATTTTGTTTTTTAAAAAATGAAACGTTTCACTGGTATATACATACTTGTATTGTGTGATAATAGATATATTACAGTTGGTTTTCTGACTTTCCACAGAAGACCTTAAAGGAAAAGCTCATTAAATTCATTTTCAGAGAATAGATGTCTTCAGGTGTTTATGTTCAAAAACCTGGTAATTTTTTCCCTAGTTTTAAAAGAGTAAGAAAAGGTTATTTCTCTAATTTTTGTTAAAACCTCACAAAACTTCTGAATGTTATGCTAAAAAAGATATTATTCCTTATTAATATGCCAGTTTATTTCCTAAGTGTAAGAACTAGGAATTAAAAATGGCCTTTTTCTTATAAGGACAAGCTTTCCAAACAGAAATGGCATGGAACTACCTGTCTGCAAGCAGAAAATAGGAGGGCTCTCTGACTTGTTGGATTCAGGCACATTACGGTACATTTAAAATTGTCCGAACTCTGGGTAAGGTCAAGAGGTACCACTTAAAATTCTTTGGGGACGGGACCGTATCATAAAAATGAACTGTGCACTAAAAATCCATCAAACTTTTCATGTCTGAAGCTCATTTCAATCAGGTAAAACTGATATCCTGATATTCAAGCAAGCTTTTCTGAAATTTTAGAAGAAAACAATAGCAAGGAAAATAGCAAAACAGCAAACGTTCTGTAAGTATAACAAGAAAGATACAACACCCCCAACTTTTAACAATACTAAATTAATACTGAGGTAGCAAGCAGTATCATGTTATTGGTTTTTTTAGCATGTTTATTTCAAAAGCCATTTGGCTTTCACTGATAACAAAATTTCACAAAATGATGCATTGTAAGTACTAGAACTCCAGGAAAACATATAATCATGTACGAGTGAAAGTTTTTATTACTAGGATACTTAGAAAATTCAAGGAATGAATAAGCCTCAGAGAATATGCTTTAAGTTGGTCTTAAGAAGGCCATCCTGTGTCACATCTCCTGAAGTTAGAGGTCATGGATTTTTAATGTAAGGGGTACCAGTTGGTTGTCCCCTTCAATTACTTTATCAACAATTGAAGTGACAATTCAATCCATACATTCAAGCCAAATAACCAACTTGATGGACTAAATATAGTTCATTAGTCAAATAAATTATTACAAAGCTATTATTTTCACAAGATAAATTCATAAACAAGCCAAGATGAAAAAAAAATGATCAAAGAACCATATCATGTATTTTTCTACACGATTGCAGACTATGATGGAAAAATAAGGACACCAATTTTCGAAGCTATAAAATTATAGCATTGGAGGATATTTTTGATGACACAAAGTTTAAAGGTACAAAACACATTCTACAGTATGATTCTGTTTTTGTTCCATGTGCATGCACTTCTATCCAGAAGAAACAGAACTCCAGAAGATGAAGGATGGACATCTCTGGTTAGTGGAATTAGTAGTGGTTTTTTCGTTCTTCTTTTCAGTTTCTGCATTTTTCAACTATTCTATGAAGGATATATAATATTTTTAAATGAGGAAATAACTTTTAAAAGTAACTCAGTGAAACTTCACTACAATATCAATAAATGATATAGAACAGAATTCTATACAGTATAGGGTTGCCCTAGGCTCTAGAAAATGGTACAGAAGGACCTCATTTTATGCTAACTCAACATACAAATTCAGGTATATGTAATCGGCAATCACAAAAATAATAATAATAATAAAGGCAGAGAGAATTAAAATTAAAAAATTATTTCTATGATTAATATTCCTTTCTTATTGTTACTAGAGTGTTTGTTTGCCTTTTTTATAAAACACTTGTGATAGAAATGTTTGTATAAGAAATACTTATTAAATAATGGGGTTTGGTATTTTGTGCAATTCAACTTATGTAAAGGGTCTTGGAATGTATTGTTTGCACAAAATAAGGTCCTGTATTTTCTTAATGAATTACCCAAATAACTTTATTATAATGTTTCACTTTTGTACTGTTTTTCAGTCTGCTACAGCTGCCAAAATGCACTTTTATACAATGCGTTTCAATTGGCTAAAGCTGCAGAAATGGGTTGGCTTTTACAAGGGGTATTTTTTTTCTTTTTCTTTTTCTTTTTAACTTTTTCTTTTGAACTCAAGTCAAGCTTACAAAAAAAGTTGCAGAAATCTTACAGTTTTCATGTAATTCTCACCCAGCTTCCCCTAATGTCAACGTCTTCCATAACCCGTAGTAACAATAATCTAAACCAGGAATACAATGGGAATTTATTAGGTTACAAATTTACAGTTCTAAGTCCATGCAAATGTCCCAATCAAGGCATCAACAGGATGATACCTTTTCTGAAGAAAGGTCAATGGCACCCAGTGTTTCTCCGCCACAAGAGAAAGCACATGGCTGGTGTCTCCTGATCCTTCTTTCCCAGGTTTTGTTGCTTTCAGGTTCTGGGTCTTTCAGTTTCTGTGGGTCCTTTCTTGCTTCTCCCAGTTGTTGTTCTCTAAACTGTTTCTCTCTTTTTCTGTCCTTTATCCTCTCATAAGGAACTCCAGCAAAGGATTAAGTCCCACCTTGAATTGGGTAGGTCACATCTCAATTGAAACAACCAAGTTAAAAGGCCCCATCCACAGTAAATCTGGATTCCACAAGAATGGATAAAAATGGGCTTTTCTAGGGTACATCACAGCTCTAAACTTCCACACCATGCATACCCTAAGGACTTCAGGGAAGGTTGGCAAATAGTGCCAACCTTGTATGTGTATAAATATACAGAAGAAGTATGTATTTATATTTATATGTAATATAGATGATTAATATTTATTTACATGAAAAATCTGAATTAAAGTGAACAAAGTTCTTGAGTAGAAATGCAAAAACACTGATTTTAGGCTAGAAAAGTAAAAATGCTGATTTTAGCTCCACTAGTTAGGTAACCTTGTTCTATCCAAGGTGACACAGTAGTATTGCTTAATTTCTAAAGTGTTTATGTGATGACATATTCTATTCATTAAAAGAAGTATTTAAAATTTTCCATTAATGGGACATCCCATATTACAATATTATGTAAATGTCTTGATTCCAAAGTTTAGCAAGAATTTCAAATTCGAGGGAACAACAATTAAGTGTGTGGACAAAGAGTCCACAATATTATATCAACTGGCTAAAATCATAAACTTAACGAGCGACTTCTGCTTTATTCTGGATTAATCTCTGGAGTGATGTGAAAATAAAACCTCACAGCTGCATTCCATTTAAACCTTTCAAATCTCTTAAAGATAAAAATCTTATTTGATTCTTATAATAACCCTGTTAGATAATGAAGACAAAAAATGATCGCCCTCATTTTTCAGGTGGGAAAACTGATATACGTGGTAATTAAATCTCTGGACTCAGATTAAAGAAGTGACTTAAATAATCAAGTTAAACAAGAGAAATCCATGTATCTGTTTATCAGACAAATTTTATGGTCACAGGCTCTCTACATTTCTGCTGAAGCTAAAACGGGCCCAAATCTCAGCCAAATGGTTATAAAAAACAAGTTGCTGTCAGTAAAGTTTAGCTCTCTCTAATAATAGATAATTTTTCATCTATAAAATTATGTTGAACAATTTAATCAGAAATCAAAACTCAACAGGATGATAAACAGATTCAGGACATATTTCATTCAACCTGCAGAATCTTGGCCCATGCAAATTTTACATAAAACAATCAGATTGCCAGCTTCTTTTGAAAAGTCAGAAGAATTAGCTTGACCCACATTCCAGCATGGCAGCATCCAAAGAGAGTTGAGTAATGGCTCCTTACTTTTGCCAAAGCATTTACTTCTCAATTTCCCATGGCCCTCACCACTCCCTATCACTTATGTCTAAGTGGCTTCATGTATTTCCATCACTGGCTTGAGTCCTGAAGATATGTGACTTGATGAACTCTATTAAATATCATTCATTTCAGCTCAACCATTCATTGATTCATTCATTTTATTCAACAAGCATTTATTAAAGTTTATACATACAAGGTACTTATAAGAAAAGGATGACTAAAGCATTGCCCAGGAGCACAAAAAATCTCATCATTTGCTGGGGACACAGATACATAAAAAAAAGATTACTACTATATAGGTGCCCCAGGACTCTGTCTTCAGACTTTTTCTTTCTTAACTCAATCACTTGATGCTCTCACCTGGTTTCATGACTTTAAATACCATCTTCATGCTGTTGAATATCTCAAATCTGGGCCACCCAACCTGAATTCTAGCCTCATCTAATCAAAGGCCTAATCAGTAACTTCATTTGAAAATCTAATAGGCATTCAAACTCCATGTATCAAAACCAGAGTTTGATCTTAACCAACAAAGTCCCAGTGTTCCCAATCTCAAAATATGACAACTCCATTCTTCCAGTTAATAGAGCCAAACCTTACATCATCTTAAATTCTTCCCTTTCTCATCCATTCCATCAACAAATCATGTTGGCATAGGGAAGGAAGTCAAGCAAGTCTTCATTTGGTGACACTTGAGAATGAAACGGTTTTAGCTGGATGAAGAAGAGAGTGAAGTGTATTCCAGAAAGAGGGGACCACATAAGCACAGGCATGAAAGTGAGGGAAAACAGGAGGAACAGCAATAATTCAGTGTAATTGAAGTGTAATGTATGAGCTGGGAGAGGTAGGAGATGATTGTAGAGAGGTCCAGGAAGGACCTTTTATTCTATTTATACTTTTACCATAAAATTCTGTGCCATCAAAGGATTTTAGGAATGTATGACACTTACAGAAAGCAAGGTGAAAGACGATTAGAACCTAAACTGAAGCAACAATAATTTGGACATGAATTCAATAGGATTAAGAACTGGTTGAATGTAGGAGGGGAGGGGAGATAATCACGATGATTCCGTCACGTGGTCCCACGAATGGAGATGTGAGAAGCAGGTTGGGGAGAGAAGGGAATGAGTTCAGCGTTAGAAGTGCTGAGCCTGATAGCCTATACAGCATCCATAATGACTTGCGAAGTTATCCATAAACTTGACGCTTTGGGAAAAAGAGCAGGAGAAACAGGTTTGAGAGTTATCAACAAATAAACGGGTGTTAAAACGATGACAAGCATCTACTAATTTTATCATCTTAACAGAGACATGTAACCTCTCTATACGCCTGTTTTCTAATCTGTAAAGCAAGAATTATCATACATACTTTAGATGTTTTGAGGATTATTTGAAAAAAAATTGTACTGACACTTAGCAAGCACTTGATAGATGATAGTTTTTAAAACTAAACAAATTGCTAAGATCTCCTTAGAAGACTACATAGAACAGAAGTTATTAACCTTTTGGAGAGACATAAATGGCTTTGAGAATCTACTCTAAGATATGGACTTTTTCACTAGAAAATGACGCATCACAAATATCCAAAATTCTGCACACAATTTCCTTGAACTCCTAGAGAATTTTTTGATGTGGAGTGAGAGGATGGGGAGTCTGAGAATCAAACAAAGAGAATATCAACATTTATGGAGTGAGCAGAGGATGAGAAGACCAAGAAGTGTTTACCAGAAAGCTACAAAGAGTATCGAACAGTTTCAAGAAGGAGGTTGTGATCAATTCTCTCAAATTTGGCATATAGGTCCAATAAAGGCTTAAAATGGTCATTGGCAACTTTTGCAAATAGTATCTGTCTAGTGATGGGAAAGGAAACTAGATTTTAGTAACTTAAAGAAATAAAAAGGAAATGAAATGTGGAGACAACTCATTAAACAAACAAAAAAAAAGGAAGGAAAAAGATAGGAAGTCAAAGGGGAATTTCAGTTCAAAAAGAACTATTTTTTTGTTTGATGTGTCTGTTTTGTTTTGTTCATGGTGAAAATTTGGTTTCTTTTGTTTTCTGAGTATATTGTTTATCTGTTTTTTAAGAATGAGAAAGTCTTTGGGTTCATGGACTCGGGTAAAAGCCAATAGGAAGATTAAGGTAAAAGACACAAATCAGGGTGAGAATGATTAATGAAGCAATAGAGAAAAGGAAAAGGGAGGAATGAAATCAAGGACACTAAGAAAAGGTTTGGTTTTGAACAGTAAGAGGCACACATTCTCTTCTGAATATGGAGAAAGAGGTAGGAAATGCTTGTGAACTAGTAGGTATGGGATAGGGTTGACAATTGACAGTCACAACTTTTTCAGCTGGGTAAGAGACAAGGCTCTGTATTGAGAATACTGGAAATTAAATATTGAGTAAAATGATGGAGATTTGGAATGTGTCTTGCCAGTTTGAAAGTATTATGTACCCTAGAGATGCCATGTTTTAATCCTGATCCAATTTTATGGGAGCCACTATTTCTTATAATCCTGATTCAATACTGTAGGTTGGAATCTTTAGATTATATTATCTCCATGGAGGTGTGACACACACAATTGTGGGCGTGATTTTTTGATTAGATGGAGATGTGACTCCACCCATTCTGGGTGGGTCAGCTTACTAGAATCCTTTAAAAAAGGAAACATTTTGAAGAGAGCCAGAAATGACAGAAACGACAGAAGCCTCAGGGTCAACAGAAACTTCACAGCAGAGCTGACACAGATGCAGACAATAGGTGAACAGAGACACAGATGTTTGAAGATGCTTGGCGCCCAGCAGACATCGCCATGAGATGTTAAGCAAGCCAGAGCCTGGAGAGAGCCAAGGAAAGCCAAGAGATGAGAGCCAGCCCTGGAGAAGCAAAGTGAGGAACCCCCACAGAACAGAGTCTGAATACGATGGAGCCCAGCAGATGTCAGCCGCGTGACTTTCCAGGTGACAGCAGTGTTCCTGACCCACTGGCCTTCCTTGAGTGGAGGTAATCTCTTGCTGGTGCTTTAATTTGGACACTTTTGCTTTTTTAGAACCGTAACATCTAACTTATTAAATTCCCCCTTTAAAAGGCTATTCCAGTTCTGGTATATTGCATTCTGGTAGCGTGCAAACTAATACCGTGGCCAAAAGGGATGATAGAGAAATCTAATCAAAACAAGAAAAATTCTATTGCTCTGCAACAAGTTAAGAGAATTTAATACTCATAAACCTTTAAAATCTTGATAACCACTGAAGCCAGAACACACCAAAAAAGCTTTTTGGCAACTAGCCTTCCTGCTTCTCTAGCAGTAGTGCTAACACAGAACAATGGCATCTTCATCAATAATTAGAATAGACTTTCACAAACTACCAAAGCTATAGACATCTTGGATGTATACATTATGTCCATATCAAGGCACTATGCATAATGTTTATTATGTGATACTAAGCACTGGGATTTCATTTGATGCTTTGATGTGCTTAGTGTGCAATGTTTATTTTTTAACCAGCTGTTATGTTTAAAAACATTGATCTATTTTATCCCTCTCCTCCTTGCATAAACAAGAAAGGTCAGGTTAGAGCAGTTTCTTTAAGAATCTGCCTATTAGTGGAAATGGAACAAATTTCATTTTCTACTGCAGCTACTACCAAATTTGATGGTGTACCAAAAGCAAAATTAAGTT